>NC_142064.1:37538500-37862500 GCF_059756535.1 Pantherophis guttatus | reverse complement strand
GGGCGAGTGAGCATCAGGCGGGCAGGATGAGGGACGTGGCCAGACAGAGATTCAGTGAACCATGCCAATTTTCCGCTAACGGTTTGCCCAAACTGGTGCAAACCAGCTGAATACCGCCTCTGATCATGATACCTTGTAATTTCTTGACAAAGTACGGTCTTCATTTTGAGAACAGCAAGGCAGATGACTATGAAAAACACGTGGAAAATTTGCTTAGGTCCTATAAAGCACTTGGTGTAAACATGTCACTAAAAATTCACTTCTTACACTTGCATTTTAGACTGTTTCTCTTTCAACTGTGGGTCAGTGAGTGATGAGGATGGGGAGAGATTCCATCAGGATATCGCAGGCATGGAGAAAAGATACCAAGGGAAATGGAGTCTGTCCATGCTTGCCGATTACTGCTGAAATCTCCCCAGGGATGATCCTACTGCAGTTTACAAGAGAAAACCAAAAAGCATAGTTTAGATACCAAATAATAAAGATGGAACTTTAATCTTGTCAGTTTTTCATGCAACTATAAAAAGATAAATTTATAATATTTGGCACCATTCTCAATGCTACATCCCATTTTGCAGAAAGGTTATAGAGCATAATCGCACATCCCCCTCATAATTTTGAATTATTTTGTTGCAAATTTGGCCTGAAGCTGTATCTTGGAAACTGGAGCCAATTAATACTCAAGACTTAATTTTCCTTTATAAGTGACCCAATTCTGGTAAAATTAAGCTACTTTCATTTCTGAGGGTTTCTCTTTGTAGACCAGTACTACTGGATTTTAGCAGTGCAAGAGCAAGACCATAACTGCATTTGCTGCTTGTATAGCATAGATCAGGGGTGTCAAACTCATGGCCCAGGGGCCAGATGCGTCACATGTTGGCCAAGCCCATGCCCAGTTTAGCGAAGGGGAAAAAAGTCACAATATGTCATGTGACGACACTGACGACATGAGTTTGACACCCCTGGCATAGATGATTCTGTATGTTTTTGCTTTATTTGAGATATATACACACACAACTTTTGATTTATTTCTTTATACATATTTTATATACTTCCAGGTAGTTCTTGATTTACCACCATTCTTTTATCAATCAGTTGAAGTTACAACAGCGCTGAAAAAGTCGATCTTCATACATTCCATTTAATCCAATAATTTAACCATTATTTTATTTCATATATAGATTATATAGATTATTAATACTGTAAATTTATAACATGTTTGTACCTAACACAAATGGTAGGTCACATTAATTTTGATTTATTACTTTAGATTGTCTTGGTATTGAAAAGTTTGAGAATTCCTGATGCAGTATTACACTACTTTTCTTAAATTTAACTGAGAGGGTTTAGTAGTGTCTTGCTTGCTAGTGTTGATATACCTGAGATGAAATTGACAAGTACAGAGGCTGTCATTTTAAGCTCCTGCACTTGATCTCTAAATTGCTGTTTATAATTTGATTAATTAGATCTTCCAAGAGAGTACAGTATTATGTTAGAAGATTTGTTATTATGAAAATTTCTTTTCCTGTATATTTCAATTTGGGACGAACCAAAAAAACTCCATGTATTAACTATTACATGCATGTAACAGTTGATTTGGCTGTTTTTTGATGTCTTGTCTTTGCATAGAACAAAATGGGATTATTTTTTAGGCCGAAGTGGACGTTGGTGGAGGCAGAGAAAAAAGAGGAAAAATTGGGGCAAGGGAGTCAGTATGATAGTCCAGGCTAAAACAGTAGAGGTGACTGACTAAGTGGGGTGGGGTAGGGCATGTACCAGGCTGAAATATTGATGACATTAATAATAGCCAAATGGAATGAAAGGTGCTGAGGAATTGGGGTTGGACAAACACTGTGAAACAGGGAAAAGGGACAAGGTGAAGTAGTCCTGCCATATCTTGATTTTATTTCACCCCAAACCTGGAACAAATAAACTGGCTCAGTTTTCAGTTCACTTTGGCAGAAATCTAAGAATATAATGGTTTGTTTTGATTCAAAGTAAAAAATAAATTCCAACTTTGTTCTCAACTCTATTTCTGAAACTGAAAATAAAATATTATACAAAAAGAATATGACTTTATAAACCTAACATCAGAGATTTTATTTGGAGGCTTTTAAATAGTCTGATAAAATATGAAAAGAAATACAGGAAAAAACATTACTTTCTTTCTAAAATACATTCTAATATTTGTTATAATTCCGCAGATTATTTGCTAAAATGCTATATATTGCTATTTTACTTTTATTTGGATAATTGCGTACTTTAACTAGAGTTAGACAAGATAATACATGATCAAAATTATCTGAGTAAAATGCTAATCCATGATAGGAATTGATACAGAATTAGTGTTGCTATTGGTTGATAAGTAAAAAAAAAAATAGTTCTACAAACATGTCTTTTCTGTTTTAGAGGGTGTGTGTACTTTTCCAACAAGTTCATGTGAGATCTAGCAACCACATTTTGAAAAGTCTGAAGTGTAAAACAGGCTTTGACTCAATAGGGCTGTTACACAAGGTAATTTTGAAGAATTAACTATGTAAAACATTATAATCAAAATAGTCTAATAACAACAGTGAGCAAGATAGGATGGTAGAGAGAGAATGTCATTAAAAATTCAAAAGGTTTTTTTTTTTTTTGAAGTGGTGTTAGGTTGTAAATTAACACATGAGAATAGATATGTTAGAATATAATGTGGTCTTTAGTTTCAGTATCATCTAAACTTTAATTGCAAGTGCTCTTGATTACTTCAAAAACAAGTTTTTTTCTGTAGGAAACTAATTGTCATATTTTAAGCTTTAAAAAGTGATAACATGGAGAAAATGGTAAGATGTAATATTAGTAAATTTAGCAGGAAAAAGGCATAACTGGAAAACATCCTGGCATTTTAAATGGATTGCTGAAATGATTAAAACAGAGTAGAAGGTAACGTGTATCTTCACTCACTCACTGGTTGTAATAACAGAGCTTACTTTTTAGGCCTTTCAAAATATTCCCCAAAGGCACTCATAAGACAGTTAATTATTTAAAGGTTTTAAAAAATACATTTTGAGCTTTCAGGCTTTAGCCTTGATTTCTCCACACATTCCTGTTTTATAGAAAACAAACAGTTTGGGTTCAATCTTCAAATTGGTGTAAAGTGTAGCATTGTATGATGTTATTGGATAATCACTAGCCTACTTTACTTACTTTGGGCCCTGCAAATCCTTGATGTTCATGTGGTTTGAAATAATGTGGGCTATGTGAGCTTCACACAAATAGCAGCATATCCCTGATTAGAAGTTAATATGAAAGGTCACTGACAGTTTTGAAATAGTCTTCCTCTACCGCCGTTATTCATTTCCTATTTAAAATATATATCTGAAAATGGTATTTTCTGAATTACAGTGCTTTCACACTATTGCAAATCACGTAGATCCATGTAATGTCAGTGTTGTATTCTATTTAGATTATTACTATTTACATTTCTTTTTTTTTAAAGGCATTTCAATTTATTGAATATGTTTCATGAAAAAACACTGAAGAAATAAGAATGATTTATTTATAACATTTCAAAATTAGCGAACAACTTAGGTTTTTTTAAAAAAAAAATTAAAAAACAAACTTTATTGAATTTAAAAATATTGACAAGAAAAAAAAGAGAAAATATACAAATTTTCTCACTCATAAAATTTACATTTTCAATCCACAGTTACACTAACGAACTAAATACATGTGATTATATAAACACATATATACAGATATACAAACAGTGACTTATTTACCTATTCTATCTATCTGACGGTGCATTTTTTATTACTTGCATTTCCCCTAATTCTTATCTTTACCCTTTTTTCCTTTGGTTTATCCACTTATACCATCTATTCCATACTATAAAATATTTTGAGTCTTCCTTGTCTTTTAATTCTAGAGTTAATTTATCCATTTCTGCGCATGTATAATTTTTTTGAATTACTTCCTGATCTGTTGGCATACGATCTGTTTTCCACAATTGTGCTATTGCCAGTCTGGCCGCCGTAATTATGTGTAGTGTTAAATATTTTATATCTTTTCTAATATTCCTTTTTATCATGCCTAATAAGAAAACTTCTGGTTCTAATTCAATTTCTTGTTCTATTATTTCTACTATCCATGTTTTTATTTTTTTCCAATATTTCTTTATTTCTGGGCAAAGCCACCAAACATGGAAAAAAGTACCCTGAGCTTGTTTACATTTCCAACAAACAGGATTTACATTCGGGTACACTTTCGCTAGCCTCGAGGGACCTAGATACCATCTGTACCTCATCTTATAATGGTTCTCCTTGTATGCTGCCGATTTTGTCATACTATAATTATTTTCCCATACCCTCTCCCAATCTTCTAACTGTATATTATGTCCGATGTTCTTTGCCCAAGCTGTCATCTATCCTTTAACCAGTTCTTCTGCCAAGTCAAATTCTAATAAGTATTTGTAAGTTTTTGAAACTAGTTTTCCTTCCTTGGATTCTAATAATTTATCTAATCTGTTTGGTTTTGGATCTATTCCTCCCTCCTCCTAGTCTTTTCTGTATCTTATTTTTATTTGTGAATAGGGCCACCAGTCTATTAATATTCCTTGTTCATTAAGTTCTTCCCTTGTTTTCAATACTCCTTGTGAATCTAATATTCCTCTGTATCTTAACCGTTTTTGTTTTACTAATAAATTGGGATGAGTTGTTGCTTCTATTGTTGATAACCCGCCAGGAACTTTCATATAATGTTTGTTTTTTATCTCTTGCCATATGTCAATTAATGATTTCCTAATAATATGGTTATTAAAATGCTTAAATATTTTATTTCTGGGACTCCATAAAAAGGCATGCCATCCCTTCATTAAATCGTGGCCTTCTAAATTTAATAATCTTTGATTTTCCAGGGTTACCCATTCTTTAATCCATGTTAAACTTGAGGCTTTATAATATTTTTCCCATGCCGGGAGTCCAAATCCGCCTCTAGTTTTATCATCTTGTAATATACTTAATTTAATTCTTGATTTTTTTCCTTCCCACACAAATTTTGTAGTTATTTTGTCCAAATTGCTAAAAAAAAATTCTTGTCCAATTTTATTGGGATTATTTGGAATAAATAAAGGAGCCTTGGCAGTATATTTGATTTTATTGCTGCAATTCTCCCCAACAATGACAATTTTAATTTTCCCCATTTTTCCAAATCTTCTTTTATTTTTTGGACCAAAGGTCCATAGTTATTCTCTTTTATCATTGTACTTCTGGCTGTCATATTTATCCCTAAGTATTTCACTTTTTTAACTACCTGCAGTCCTGAATCTTTTGCTAATTTCTCTACCTGTTTTGCTGTTATATTTTTTGTTATCATTTTAGTCTTCTCCTTGTTAATTTTTATACTGGCTACATTTCCAAATTCCTCAATTTCTTTTATTAATTTGGGTGTTATTTTTATTGGATCTTCTATGAAGAAGACAAGGTTGTCTGCAAAGGCTTGGACCTTGTATTCTTCTTTTTTTTACTTTTAATCCTTTTATTTCTTTGTTTGACCTAATTCTAATTAGCAAGTTTTCCAGAGTCATGATAAAAAGTAAGGGCGACAATGGGCAGCCCTGCCTTACTCCTTTACCTATTCCAAAAAAATTTGTTGGGTCCCCATTTACTAATACACTAGCCTTTTGGTTCTTATATATTGACGATATCATTCTTGTAAATTTCTCTCCGAATTTCATATTTTTAATTTGGTGTGTCATAAACTGCCAATTAACTTGGTCAAATGCTTTTTGTGCATCCAGAAATATCAGTGCTACCTGTCTTTCTGGATGCATCTCATAATATTCTAAAACATTTATTACCATTCTTATATTATTTTTTATTTGTCTTGTAGGCAAGAAACCGTTTTGATCCTGATGTATTCTATTATTTAGTATTTTTTTCATCCTATTTGCAATTATGCCCATGAAAATTTTGTAATCGGTATTTAATAAGGAGATTGGTCTATAATTTTTTATTAATGTGGTATCTGCTCCTTCTTTCAGTATCAGGGAAATATATGCTTCCCTCCATGTATTTGGTAACTTTGCCTCCGTCAATGCCTCATTATATATTTCTAATAGTGTCTCATTTAATGAGTCCCCTAAACTTTTATAAAACTCCATTGGTAGACCGTCGGTCCCCGGTGTTTTGTTATTTTTTTGTCTCTTCAATGCTTCTTTTAACTTCCCCATAGTAATTTCCTTGTCTAGTAATTCTTTTTCTTCCTCTGTTAATATTGGCATCCCTTCACCACTTAGGTATTTTTCTATTTCCTCTGTTGTTACTTCATCTTTCTCATAAAGCTCTTGATAGTATTGAATTATTATCTCCTTTTTCTTCTCTAAACTCTGTTGGATTATACCCTTTTTGTCCTGTAATTTCTGAATTGTTCTTTTTTCTCTCTCTTTCCTCAACCTAAATGCTAGCCATCTCCCCGGCTTGTTTGCTTGCTCAAAGTAATTCTGTCTCATGTATTTCAATGTCATTGCATATTTCCCCTGTTCTAATATGTTCAAATTGTGTTTCGCTGCCATCCAATTAACCCTAATTTACTCATCTCCCGGATTCTCTTGTAATTTTCTTTCCCATTTTTGAATTTCTTCTAATGCTTTATTGTAATCTTTTTCCCTCTCTTTTTTCCATTTTGCATTACAGGCTATTGTGAAGCCTCTTATGTATGCCTTAGTTGTGTCCCATAAATTTTGCAGGGTGGTGTGTTGTTTTGTGTTTTCCTTATAGAACAATTCTAATTCCTTCTCCATGTACTCCTTATATTCCTTTTCTTTCAAAATCTGTGTATTCATTGTCCATCTACTTTTTTTTCTCCACCATCCCTTCCATGTTAACATTATTGGGTTATGATCCGCCCATTTATTAGACAATATTTCTACGGATTCTATTTCTGGCATTAACGTATTAGTAACCCATGCCATGTCTAACCTGGACCAGGACCTATGTGGGTTCGAATAGTATGTAAAATTTTTAACTTCCGGGTTATAAAATCTCCAGCTGTCTACCATATTTAACTCTTCTACTAAGTCTTTAAATGTTCTAGGCAGTACATTTTTCTTACTTTTATTTCTCTGACCACTTTTGTAATATTTTCTTACATCCATAATCACATTAAAATCATCGATCAAACATACATTTTCTATTTTTTGTTCTATTATTTTCTCATGTACATTTTTATAAAATTCTAATTGTCGGCTGTTTGGAGCATATATAACCACCAATAAAATGTTTTTACTGTTGATCTTCAACTCTATCATCACTGTTCTCCCTATCATGTCAACATATTTTAAATTGCTATCTATTCCTTCTTTCACATATACTACAACCCCTCTTTTTTTCTCCTCCGCCATTGCTACATATGCTTTGCCTAGTTTCTTACATTGTACATATTTTTCATCTTGTTTTCTTATATGTACCTCCTGGTGGCACACAATATCTGTTTTTTGTTTCACAATTTTTCTTAAGATTTGGTGTCTTTTGGATGGTGAATTGAGACCGTTTACATTCAAAGATAGAATTTTTAAATCTTCTTCCATTTCTTAGTGGTTTTCCTGTTGTTTCTTTTTTGTTTCTTCCTGCCCCCCCCCCACCCGTTTGTACTTCTTCTTCCTCTTGAATCTCTCCTTCCTCCTCCTTTTCTCCTTCCTTTAACACTCTTTCACGCTCTCGTCTCTGTTTTCCTCTGGCGTTCCGTCCCAATTCCATTTTACTATTACTTGTTATTTCATTACCCATCACTTGATCATGTAGTTCTCTTGCTTTGCTTTGTGTGTCCACCCTTATTTTCTTTTCCCTGCCATGTTACCATCATCCCTTCTGGTATTATCCATCTAAAAAGTATGTATCTCTTGTTTAGTAACGTGGCTAAGAACCAATAATCTTTCCGCATCTCTCTTATTCTTTTAGGGATTTGTTTCAGGGTAATTATTTCTTTGTTCCTATAAAACATGGGATCGTCCTTTGTTATTTTATATACAATGTCTCTGACTTTTTTTCTCACAAATCGTATATGTACTTCCCGGGGTAATTTGTTTTGTCGAGCATAATTTGTATGGACTCTGTATACTTTGTCCAATTCGTTTATTATTTCGTCCTTCTCTCTTTGGAGGGCGTCTGCTATCATCTCTGCCATTACTAACGTTAGATCCTCCTCTCTGTCTTCAGCCACATTTTGGAAACATAAATAAAATTCGGCTCTTTCCATCTCTAATTGCGCCACAGTATTTTCTAATTCTTTATTTAGTCCCGTCATTTTCAAATCTAAAGATTCCAATTTTTCTTCAGTCAGTTCTGTTTTCTTTTCTATGGCTATTATCATTTGGTCGTTTTTTGTTATAATTTCCTGTATCGAATCCATTTTTTCATCTATCTTCTGGATATCACTCTTTACCTCTCTCTTAACCTCATCCATGTCCTTCCTGGTTTCTTCGTGATTCCTAGTCATACACTCCTGCATCTTAACCATAGTCTCTTGTATTGTCATGAGTGTGGCCTGCATTGTTGGCATACTTAATACAGTTCACTGCTTCTCTGACGAAAACATTCCCTCTTCTGTGTCACTGGGGAGGCCGATGGTCCAGCTAGTATTGATGCGGTTTTCTTCCCTGCTTTCAGCGTCGTTGTAGTGGTACTAGTCATCTCCTTAAGTATTCTGTATTGTTCCACCAATATCTTATCTACCCTCTCCCAAATCACCATCCAAATTCTATATAACTTCTTTCTTTCTCTACTTTCCTTCCTTTTTTTTTTTTTTAACCTCCAATTATCTTGGACTACTTCACTCCTAATTTATTTTCATATATTCGGTTCCTTAATACTTATACAATTTCTCCAAAGTCAGCACTCCTACCTATTATTCAGTCAATTAATCAGTCAATCTATCAATTGTTCAGTCAATCAATTAAATAGTAAATACTTAATAACTACTATATAAATACTTAATACTATTATAAATACTAAACTTGAAATGACATTATAAGCACTTAAATAAAATCTAATACTTCAATAATTAATAATTAATAATCTACTAAATTATAAAACAATTAATAACAATTGCTATAAATTATTTTATATATGAAATTTTGCAGTTATAAATAATTCTAAAAGATATTCTAAAAAATATTTATAGGTTGTTTATAAGTTCAATGTAGAATATGTACTGTTTATATTTCTATAACGTTTCAATTAATTTACTACAAAGTCAATAAGAATAAATATGAAAAGACTAACAAGTTAACTGTAAGTGTATGATTATAACCAGAGGAAGAGGGAAAAAAGGAGTAATGATATGTTTTCACGAGTTCTTTATATCCAAATTGTTGTAAATTTTTTGAAAAATTTCCAGTATCTCTTTTTTATAGCCTTTTCTTCCGTTTCTGATTTCTTTTCCGGCTTAAAATGTTTCAATATGGCGATCTACAATCTGCACAGTCACACGTAAGCGTTTCTTACTTTGCCAAACAACCTCTTTCTTTCCGTTGGGGCAGCTAAAAAAACGGGTAAATGTAGTGTCCAATTCCTTTCTTAATCCAGCTATTTAAACAAGCTTCTCTCCACATTCTATTTTCTCATATATTAGCATTCAGTCTTTTAAATTTTGCATCTGGTTAAAGTTCGCCCTCTTCCTTTTCACTCTCCTCGTTGTTTGCCTCCCGTTTCTCTTGCCCGCTGCCCCTCCGAAAGTCGGCTTCTCCTCTTCGGTTTCCTGCAGAATGAAAGTATTTAAATTATTCTCAGTTCGCTCACACTGCCAGTCTTTGCACCATACTCACTATTTTGCTTCCCATTGGTATCTCTCGGGGCGTCGGGCCTCTGTGTCAGCCGCGCCGGCCAGCTTCTTTTAAGTTCAGAATGAGGGTCCTTCTTGGTGTGGCGGGAGATTGCACCTCTCCTCGCCTCCTCCAAAGATTCCCCTCCTTACTGCCGATCCCTCCAGGACCGATCTTCGTCCAAAAGGGCTCCAAAAACTTAGAAATTCGGCACTGGGAACAGAGCTCTTCTTTTTCCGTGCCGCCACAAACTTACGTCACCGCCAGAAGTCCATTACTATTTACATTTCTAATGCAACCAATAACTGATGTTCTTTGGGAGGTTTACTAAACAAATATCACTTTCTTAGGACTAAGTGCCTCATTTGCACATCACAGAGTATCAGAACTGCTCAGAGTATTGTCTTGGGGGGAATAATCCAGTGTGTTGATGTGTGCTATTCAGTAACTCCCATTTGGCTCCACCTGACACTGGGAATGGATCTTTTCAAAATCATGACGCAGCTGAAAGCTCTATTTTATTCTTTTTCTGATGAAGAGAGTTTATTTTTATTATTATATACATAAAAAGAAGAGTACAGACACTGCATGTTAGAGCATATGATTTGTATGTCCTTCCATTTAAATAGCTAAGGCATAGTTTGAACCAGAGGGGATGTGTTTTAATACTATAGACTTTGTATGGCTGGGGCAAGAATAAAATCTTGAAGTTTATTATGCTTTTTGCTCCTAATTCTTTTCTATTTTGGGATTACTTTCAATGGTGGATATGTGAACTAAAGATAATGCAATACGATGCTGCTTTTCCCCCTGACATTTCTCCTTCATGTTTTTAAGCAATACTCAGGATTGAAGATACAGTTTAACTTTGATAGAGTTAAATTACCATGTGGGACAATTGAGAAACTATTTTCAATTCACAAGAATTCTCCATTTTTATGGTCAAGAATACTAAAATTAAATATATGGCATTGGTCAGGAAAAAATTTTTTTGGATACCATTGAGAGTAAAAATTGGTTTACTGAAAAATAGGGCATAATTACAGTAAAATTAGGTTTAATATGATCTATGAAAGTAGATATACTGTTACTTGAGTAGACAAGGAACTGCATATATTTAATGATACATATCCTTCAGTGCAATAATATGCTGCTTGAAATTTAATGGGCCCATTTGATTTTTTTTTAATTTCAGTTCTATTATTGTATTAACCCATTCTATAATATGTTTCTAAAGTATAACCTAGTAGCCAGGATTGCTACTATAATTCTATAATTAGATGAAGAAAACTTCTATACTTATTTCATACATTTGTTACGTAATTCTACTTTAATTCCAATGATAGGTGACATCCATTTTTCGGCAAAAATATTTTACATTTCAAATGTACATATTGCACATGCAGAGTTCAATTCAGTATTATCTACTAATCAAGAATATGCTTGCTGTGTGTGTGTGTGTGAGAGAGAGAGAGAGAGTTACGAATTTTAACCAATTATTTAAATTTTCAGGGCATCAACCTTTTGGAAATAATTTTCACAACCTATATGAAAATGCACAAATTTCTGGATTGATGCTCGAATGAAGAACCCTTTCTGGAGACATGATATTTGCATAGCAGAATTGAACATAACTTAGATAGCTTTTTTAAAATTAAAGTGTGGAACAATTAGCTGAATTTGTGAAAGTGAAAACATTTTGGATCATATCCCCATCTACTATAGAGTAGAGAGGTGTATTGTTTCCCTTAGGCCCAACCTAGCAATAGTCAGAAATGAAATTAGGGCTAGTCAGCTGAATAAAGTAAAAAAAGGTAAAGGTAAGCTACTATTTAAATTGCAGAGTACTGTGTAGATTTCTGCATATCAAAAATGGAAAATGATTGTGGGAAGATAGCACAGGAGTTTAAGATTTCTCCAGTGTGCTGATGAGAAAATCTAGGAATGGGTCTCATAGCTGATTGGACTGAGTCTGTCAGAGCTGTGAGGAATTTCTCTCCACACCCCCGTGGTTTTTCATTCATTGCCCATCTCAAGGGACAACTCAGAGGGTCCTCATGGAAACTGCAATACAACATTTGTTGGACATTCAGGCGATCCAACTGGTTCCAGAGGACCAACGACGGCTGGGATTCTATTCTCCTTGTAATCCCAAAGACCTTGCGGGGGGGGGAGGGCAATTCTGGATTTGAAATGGCTAAACAAACACCTTGTCTACAAGTGTTTCAAGATGCATCACTCCAGTCCATACTGGAGAGCGTCTGGGAGGGTGACTTCCTCATGTTGATAGACCTGATGGAGGCATATCTACATGTTCTCATCTTGCCCTCACATCAACAATATCTCTGCTTCCATTGTGCGGGCCAACATTTCCAATACAGGGCCCTGCCCTTCGGCCTATTGTCAGTGACCAGGACGTTTACGAAGCTGCTAGCTACATTGGCGGCTCATCTCTGGGCTCTTCCCAGACAAGACCAGTGCTATCTGGACAATACCCTGATCCAGTCCTCTGGCCCCCAGGCGAGGGAGCATCTGCAGATCACAATCCAGGTACTCCAGGACCTCAGGTTTTTGATAAATGTAGACAAGAGCCACTTGTCTCCGACGAACTGTTTGCTCCACCTAGGACACTAGAGTGTAAGGTCTACCTCTCCCAGGAGTGACAGACAAGCCTGAAGGCCTTGGCAAGTTGTGTCAGAAGGGAACGAACAGTACCCCTGGCCCTTCTGTCACAGCTCCTGGGCAAGATGGTATCATGTATTTACATCATCCCATGGGCACGCCTGCATGCCAGAGCCCTACAATGGTTCCTCCTGCCCTACCAGTGGTCCAGCAGGAGCAATTCAGCAGCCAAGGTCACGGTTCCACCGGGAGTGATCTGCTCCTTTTGTGGTGGACTTCCCAGGCAATCACAGTAGGAAGTCTATTCAAGGAGCCAAACTGCCTGACTGTTACTACAAACGCCAGCCTCTTTGGCTGGGCGGCACATCTCCAGTCCAGAATGACTGGAGATGTGGACACAGGCAGACCTCGGTCAGTGGACACAGGCAGACCTCAGTCACAATATCAACTGGCTGGAGCTCAGGACAGTCCACCTGGCCCTCAAGCGGTTCCAGGACATGGTGTCAGACCAGCATGTCTTAGTCTTGACAGACAATGTGGCCACCAAGGCCCATATCGACCGCCAAGGGGATACCCATTCCAGGCCCCACATGCAAGAGGCCGAATAGTTAGGCCTCTGGGTAGAGAGACATCTTCTGTCCCTCAGGGCAGAACATATTTCCAGAGTAACGAATGTGCAGGTGGACTGGCTCAGCAGAGCCACAGTCGACCACTCGGCGTGGCGTCTACACCTCACATTATTTGAGGAACTGACAGATCGCTTCAGCCTCCTGGTCGTAGACCTGTTCACTACTCTGGACAGTAGCCAGCTGCCCAGGTTCTTCGCCAGGTTTGTGGCATTGGGGGCGGAGGGGTTCAATGCTCTCCGCAGTCCTTGGCTTCAATGACTTCTATATGCCTTTCTTCTTCTTCCCCTCATCCCAAGAGTGATCCGGAAGATGTTGACCGAGAGGGCAGAGATCCTTCTTCTTGTCCCCCACTGGCCCAGAAAACCATGGTTTGCTGACCTGGTCAATCTGTCAATGGCCAGACCATGGAAGATACCACTGGACAGAATCTCCCTCAGCCAGGGGACCTTGGTCCACCCGGACCCTCAATAGCTGTGACTGACAATCTGGAACTTGAGTGGAGAGTTCTGAGCAGGGACAATTACTCTTCCAGAGTGATTCGAACTATTCAGGCCTCCAGGAGGTCTGGAGTACCCTACCTGGGACCTGACCAAGGTATTGCACTCGCTTACCAAGGCTCCCTTTTGAGCCACTGAGATCGGCCACACTGCGCTTCCTCACCTGCAAGGTGGTCTTCCTGGTGGCCGTCACATCAGCCAGATGGATTTCCAAACTGGCGGCCCTCTGTCAGAAAGGACCTCTGTATATTTCACCCCAACAGGGTGGTCTTGCGGCTGGACCGCTCCTTTGTTCCCAAGTTGATGTCAGCACGTGATGCATTTATCCTAGTGCTGACACTTATACTGCCAGACTTCTGCCCAGGCCCAGTACACACCTGGAGAAGAAGTGGCACGCCTTGGACGTAAGGAGGGCCCTCCGCATATACATTAAGAGGACTTCCCCTTTCAGGGAGAGAGAGTCCCTATTTGTGTCCTTCCAGCCCTCTACACTGGGCAACAGGGTCACACCATCAACAGTGGGCCAGTGGATACGGGCTTCCATAGCCAAGGCTTATGAACTGCAGGCTCTTCCAGTACCTTGGTGGGTTACGAACCATTCCACAGGGAGCACAGCCACGACAGCAGCGTAGGCGACGCAGGCCTCTATTGAGGAGATTTGTCAAGCAGCTACATGGTCCTCTCCATCCCCTTTCATTAGGCATTACAAGCTGGACACCTTTGTTTTGGCTGAAGCGGCCTTTGGCAGGTGAATCCTCCAGAGGGTTCACACTGATCAGAAGACCCCGGACCAGACTGCGGTCCACCCGTAGGACAAGTCAGCTTTGTATTTCCCATTCCTGGATTCTCTCGTCAGCACACTGGAGAAGGGGTATTGGACTTACCTGATATGCTCCTTCTTGGTGTGCTGAGAGAGAATCCAGCTCCACCCTGGGGACCATCTGGTCTTGAGTCCAAAGGTGAGCACTATTAGAACAGAGGCACGTCAGTCTGTCACTACGCCTTCGCCAAAAGCTGGGGACCATTGGTAATGTCCGCACAGCTCTGACAGACTCAGTCCAATTAGCTACGAGACGAAGTCAACCCATTCCTGGAGTCTCTCTCAGAACACTGAGAAGGAGCGTATCAGGTAAGACCAACGCCCCTTTTCTTAACTTTTCTTATGTTTGAAATGGTGAAGTTGAGATGCTTTCTAATTATTCACATTAGTTAGTACATTAATTGAAAGATTTAGAAAACGTTGATCTGTCATGCTACTTTCCACCCTTTTCTTGACCAGGTTTTGTAAGGCAGTTAGGCTTGTGATTTAAATTGTGTGTGTGTGTGTGTGTGTGTATGTTGTTGCAAGATGTCTGCATTTCAGTCATCAATGTAGCAGGATTGGTTGCTGGACAGAGCAGAACATTTTCTGATATCCAATCTTTTTTTTCTCCTTCCCAACCACCATTCAAAGTTTTCTGAAAGTAGTCTTAGGCTGTTATGATTAAGGATTTGATATTAGCTAAAATGTTATAAACATAGAACACATGGTGATTTTATTAAAATGTGAACAACGTTGACAATCAGTACAAAAACTCAAAATAAAACTATCCTTTATTGTATGTCATATTCACTAAAATTATCATTTTAAATGTTTTCATGAAGCTGGAGGTTTTGAAATTACATCTGTCTTTTATCTTTGCAAAATACAAATATTTTTAGGAAAACACTCCATTAATTATGCCAATTGGAAAGCCATTGCAGATTTTGTAACATGATGAGCTTTCAATTTAACCTTTAAAATTAAATTAAGGAAATGTATCTGCAAATGCCTGAAATATGCAATAATTGCTATTGCTACATGGCTTACATTAAAATTGTAAATACCAAAAAGGCTTCAATTGCTATAGCTCTCAGGTCTAAAAGAATAAGACTAATATATAGAATTCTCTCAGAGGTACTTCATTTGACATAGTTTTGTGCCCTGCTTTTTCTCTAAGAGGTTACTCTGAAGAGACTCCCTGGTTACTTGATGAGTTTTGTAACTCACTATGGTTTTTTATTAGGTAGTCCACATCCAACTTCAAGATATCTCAGCTTTCATGATATATACTTCCTTTTTCCTAAATGACCTTATTGCTAAACAGGGATGACAAATCACACCGTCAGTTCTATATTTGTATATTGAGTTAGGTATTTAGGATTGACAGTAATTGAAATAAAATAAAAACAATTATGCTGAATCATTTATGATGGATGCAATCTATTGGGCGATATTTTCACATGTGCTTCTTTAAGAATGAGAAGGGCAAAGCTATATATGATTGTAGCCTATGGTAATACAACAATGCATATTTTAATGTATGCTTTATAATTTATTTCATATTCCATGATACAAATAGTACAATAATCTTAAGAGTGTTTTTGACAACACAATCATTTCATTATTTTAACACATTCACATCATCAGCAGGTAAGGAAGCTGGCTTATGCTAAAAGAGACCACTGATCTTTCAAAATCAATTTGCTTGCCCCCTTACTGATTGGCAAAACTCTTAAACATTTTATACTGGAGTTAGAGAGACAAGGATTTACTTTCTGCAGTGTTTGTTGTCCTCTTAGAAACAGTGTGAAAAGGAGTTTAGAGAATATCTTTTGCAGTAACAGATGCGTATATTTGGTCACAGTTTAGAACTCTTTTTATTTTCCTATTCCAAAATCTATTTTATATATATATATATATATATATATATATATATATATATATATGTATGTATGTATGTATGTATGTATGTATGTATGTATGTATGTATGTATATATATATATATGTGACTCCACTGAGCTAGGGCTGTAGAAAAATCTTGGTTACGTAGGAAAAACCTGGCTAAAAGAAAAACACACATAAAACCTACGAAAAGTAAGAAAATAGATATTGTACATTTACAGGGAGGATATGTGAGATGTGGGTGTGGCTTACTGATGATGGCTAACGAGCCAGAAATAGATCTATATAAGTCTCTCACTAGGCAGTATAGGGCAGCATAGGGCCTGCTGGCTGCCAGAAAAAAAAAGCCCAGAATCGAGTGGATGTGACTCCACTGAGCTAGGGCTGTAGAAAAATCTTGGTTACGGAGGAAAAACCTGGCTAAAAGAAAAACATACATATACATACATACATACATACATACATACATACACACACACATACACACATACACACACACACACACACACATACATACATACATACATATATCATTAGTTTTTGCATTTTTTACCATAGACATACTTTTGAATTTTCATGCTTATTCTCAGAACTACAGATGTTGTGCCTTGTTGATGTAAGAGAAGGACTGGCTAGGGAAAGGGATGAAAAGAGGGATAAGTATAAAATCACTATGTAGCCACATAGAAACTTGTCCAGCCCCCTTATCTAACTCTAACCAAGTGCTGACCGTTAGTTGAGAAGATTTGCCTGACAGTTGCAAATTAAATGATAACTACAATAACAACAATAATAAAACCCTGCTTATGTCAGTGAACATTAGGCCTGACCTTGAGCAATTGGTAAATTTTCCTTCCCTCCCTCCCCCAGGATTAAAAAAATATACTTGAACCTGTGACTATAATTCTCAAGGCTAAACAGTTTCTGATATTAAGGACAGGATGAATAAAATAAAACAAAACAAATCTTAATATAAATGAGAAGAAATATTGCTAAATTGTCAAAGGACAAATCAGGGAGTTATTAAAAGCCGCTCTTAACAAAGGGAAGATATAAGTTCAGTAAATTAACAAATATTTCCCTCAACACCTTTGCTTTGATTAGAAAGCTTTATAACAGATATACAAAAATAGATTAGAATTCACAATAGAATAATTTATAGTACATAAAAATACTACTATTTAACACAAAAGGTCACACAAGCACTAGAATATCCTTATGTTTCACATAAAGAACTAGTCTAAGAGAGAGAGAGAGAGAGACCTCACCATGAAGAAATATCCTTGCAACCATTATAAATCACCACAGAACCTTTCAGGCCTTGATAATTATAGTGAGACTACTACGTTTTCCAAGCAGGGTACTCAAAACTCCAGGCATGGGTTGACTCTTGTCTCCTATAGCTCTGTATACTGAGTTTAAACTGAAGAGACGCCCTCTGCTGATGCTCCCAGTTTCGACTCAGTCTTGAGCTCAAACAGACTTGTGGAGGAAAAGCTCTCTGGGCTTCTCTTCTATAAGTAGATAGAGTCAGGTTAAATTTGGAAGGTTTTTTCGTTATCTGGTGAGGCTGGGATTACAGACTACAGCGCAGCTAGTTCAGAGAGCCTCGGCTCTAGCTGCTGTTTGCTCAAGCAAAAGTTTTTTCGGTGCTGAGGATTCGGCTGTCAGGAGGCTGAATACACAAACCTCCCTGACAGCGGGCACCATTTTGAAAGAGCGGGAACAGGCGTTGGTCCAGGAACGCTCAGGAAACTTGTTCTACTTGCTCGGAGGCTGGGAGCCAGGCTGAAGAGCGGGGGGCCCGTGCACGGTGATAGGAGACATCGGAGGTAGCGTGGACGTGCGGGGAAGATGCACCGCGGCCAGCCTGACTCCCGGGTGGGACAGTGCTTGCCGGAGCTTCAATTTGAGCACGAAAGAGCCGAGGACGACAGCAGCGGCTTAGCGCACGCTTACGGAGAGCTCTCAAGGCTGCCAGCTCAGAAGGGAGTGCAGACCTTGAATACCAGAGGATTTCCCCCTCCTTGGCTGCCTGCCTTGTAAGGAGAGCAGCCTCAGGGTGGTGGCCGGTTTCCTGGCATTTGGACAGTCACATGACCACTGCACCTTTTGAAAGAGTCTGCTAACGTCGGAGTGGTGATATATATTGCAGTCTCTTAAAGTCAGATTTATTACAGTATTGTGGAAAGTGGCCATTTGAGGAGTTTTTGGGTGCAGTGCAGGACTTTCATTCCTGTCAGTGCCCACACTGAACCCTTTTCTGAATTTCTAATTCTGAATACTCAAAATGGCATCTACTGCTCCTATTCAGGACCAGAGGGAGATGGCTGAGGAGTATTACTCTCAAGTGGCTCCTGCTCGTGTATCCAGGCGTGGATATAAAAGGTCCAAAAGTGGAAGCAGGGGGGCTGCAAAGGGGCTGCAAATTTTAGCCAAAATAAAGGCTAAAGTGCTTTCCATTACAAGACCCTCAAAAGCTCAGGAGAGGGCTGAGAAAAGATTGCAGAAGGCTTTAGAAAAACAGATTGGAAAAGAGGCCATGGAGGCGGAGAAAAGGCAACATCTCAGTCCCATAGTGGATAGAGAAGTCATTGCTAATCCCTTTCCTGACCAGGCAGCACCGGCTGCTGAGCTAGATGTAGGTCAGCTATCTGAATCAGGCCCTTCTGCAGGCTTTACAGTCCCTTTCACCACTACCTCAGGGTAGAGAGGTGAGTAGGAGTAGCAGACCCCTTTCACTCCGACTGCAGTGGGGATCCACCTGGCGAAGGATTCTGTGGGGGATATATCCCAGATGATACAAAGATGGATCTCGGAAGCGGTGCAAAGAGGATTTGAGGCAGGCACAGCCCATACCCGCCAGACAGGCTTTGTGATCCTGGAGGTATCACACCAAGGGAGGTTCCAACCAGGTCAGCAACAGGAGGCCCCTGAATCTTGTCACTACTCCGACTCCTCCGCCTCTTCTGAGGGCAGTGAAGGCTCGGTCTCTATGGAAGAGGGACAGATTGATCAAG
Source organism: Pantherophis guttatus (assembly GCF_059756535.1). Taxonomy (NCBI): domain Eukaryota; kingdom Metazoa; phylum Chordata; class Lepidosauria; order Squamata; family Colubridae; genus Pantherophis; species Pantherophis guttatus. The sequence goes on along the minus strand of NC_142064.1, from coordinate 37,843,231 downwards.
AGCTGTCGGAGGAGGAGGGCTTGACACCTGACCAACCGGTCTTTAAGGGTCTGTTCAGGTCACATTTATTTAAGGCCTTGCTTTTCAAGGCCAAGACTTCTACCCATTTGGGGCTGAACAGAGAGGACAATGTTATAGGGGAACATGACCCCGCTGGCCTGCTTTTTCTGAACCATTGATGGAAGCAGAGGCTATCCCAGCGCCCCCACTATTTATGGATATCATTCAATGGCAGTGGGCGTTGCCGGGAGTTTTTCCCAGCCCCACATCATTCGACAAGAATTTCTATAATATGGCACTAGACCTCACCAAGCTTCTTCAGACCCCTGAGGTCGATGAACTGGTGGTGGCATTGACATCTTCATCTGCTACCCTCACCTTAAGACCGGAAGAAAGAAAACTGGCACTGGCACTGCATAAGGCGCACCAGGCAGCTGCCTGGGCCATTAAGACAGCCATGGCGGCCTCTCTCTTTACCAGAGTGTTGCTGCTATGGTTGAAACAAATGCAGGACAGGATACTGGTCAGTGACCTTAGAACGCAGCAGATTTCAATAAGGTGATCGCTGCTTAACCACACTTAACTCCACCAAGTTTGGAGCCAGGGCCATTGCTGGAGCCAGACACCAAGTGGAAGTGGAGGTTGGGATCTATCCCAATTAGGGGGACAAAATTATTTGGGGAGTCCTTAGATCCAGTGTTAGTGGAATCTAGGGACAAGAGGCAGGTGTTCCCATCTCTCGCCAGGCGGTTTGACCGCCGTCCCTCACTCCTTTTTGGAGGCCTTATTTTCATCCCTGTACAGGACAGAATTTCCAGAGGTCCCAGAGGGGATTCGCCCGTAGGCAATATCAGTCGGGACAGGGGCTCATGGATAAAAATCAATCACGGCCCCAGAATAGGCGATCCTTCCAGGGGGGTGGCAATTGCTCCTTTTGGAGATCACGATGACTCCACAACCAGGGTTCCCATTGGTGGCCGGCTAGGCCTTTTTGTAGACCAATGGGAGGAGACTTCTATGGACATGTGGTTAAGGGAGACCATAAGATTCGGTTTCTCCATAGACTTTCTTGCAACACCTCCGAGGTTTTTTATCTGTTGTCCCATATCACACGCCTCCTCAAAACGACGGAACATGGAAGCCATCATTCACCATCTAGTGGAGATCAGGGCGGTAGAGACAGTCCCAGGCGAACAGAAGGGACAAGGATATTACTCCATCCTGTTTGTCATTCAGAAAGTCTCGGAGTGGGGTGAGGAGTTGCGACCAATTCTAAATCTCAAGGTCCTAAACCGGTATCTGTGGTATTGGAGGTTCAAGATGCATTCTCTCCTCTCGATATTGGAGAATGTCAGAGAGGGAGACTTCTTGACCTCAACCGACCTTACAGAGGCCTACCTATACATGCCAATATCAACATCTCACAAACAGTACCTAAGATTTTGCTACATTGGCAGGCATCTACAGTACAGGGCCAGACTCTTGGCAGTGATAGGAGCATATCTCAGGTCCAGCCCAGCCCAAATACAATCCTACCTGGATGACATTTTGGTGCAGAGGAAGGCCTGTGGGTGGCAGTGCAATGCCTATAAACTCATGGCTTCTCCATCAGTGTGGAGAAGAGTCACTTCACTTGAATAGAGGAAATTTGTCGAACGGCAACCTGGTCGTCCCCGTCGCCTTTTATCAGACACTACTGGCTGGACTCTTTCGCCTTGGCTGAGGACGCTTTTGGCAGGAGGGTCCTTCAGCGAGTTCTGGGAATGACTGGTGAGCAGGACCAGACAGATACCCACCTGTGAGGACAGCCAACTTTAGTATGTCCCATGCCTGGAGTCTTGAGTCCCCTGCCTGGAAAAGGGATGTTGGTCCTACGTGATACACCCATTTTCAGGAGGGGACGAAAGACACCACCCCCACCCTAAGAGGGGTCTGGTCTGGGGTATCCTTGGAGTGTCATTGCAGGTACTACGTCCAGAGCCTCGCTGTGACATCGTCGAAACTGGGAGTGTCAGCAGAGGACATCTCTTCAGTTTAAAATCAGTCTATAGAGCTATAAGAGTCAAGAGTCAACTCATGCCTGGAGTCTTTTGTCCCCTCCTGAAAATGGGTGTATCAGGTAGGACCAACACCCTTTCTGCACCCCAACTATATCTCCTTAAAAAAAACCCACTTGATTCAGTAACACAGCTTGATTGCTTTGCATACAGCTGTCTTCTATGGGTAAAACAAGTACAAGGTCACTTTTAGGTGCAATGTAACTCAAAGTCTCTTAGTCACAGTTTTGCTGGGGAGAGGGAGGGAGAGTTATATATTGACACTATAAAACAAAAATTATTTAGAATGTTACAAATGCCTGCCTTCCTATCTTTTGTTTTTGGAAAGACATATTATTGCATAACTATATGAAACTGTCTGAGTTTCTGAAAAACTTTCCACTAAGGCAGAATTTTTTAAAAATAAAATATACTTTCATTGGTTATAACCATATTAAGCAAAATGCAAATATTCCTACACAACCCCACCCTCCTTGCTCTGATGTTAAACTGCTGGGTTTATGCTAATCTTGATCTGCAGTGGCAACAGAGAATGTGTTGTACAATGCACTTAGAATATATGGAGAATTAGAAGTGCCAGCATGGAAACTTCATGACAGAAATAGAGAGTGGGACAGAAAAGTAAACATTTAGTGTACATTAAATACCTTTTGTCCCATTAATAATATGATTATCCCATTAACCATTTGACATTATGTTTTGAGACTTTAAATTCCATCTGTTTCTGGAAGAGAATTTCTCTGAAGGAGGAATTCAAGCCATGTTACACTGACATTACTTTCTGTGAAATTACAACTCAAGTTACTTTTTAGTCTCTTTATTTTTCTTTTATTTGATTAAAAGCTTGGAAAAAAGTATTTCTAAACATAGCATCTAGTTTTTAGACTTTGGGAGAATTTATCTTGTTTGCATTAGGCTGCTAAATATTCAGAGCAAGTTAAGATCCAAACATTTAATGCCATTGGGATCTAATAGCTAAAGTTTTCGAATTATTTCTATTCACTTTTACTTGGTAAGAGAGATTAGAAGGATGGTCATTTTCGGGTTTTGAGTATGGGACTAGCTACAATCCCAGGGCAGGGGTCATAGAATATCTACAGTCATCTTGTGGCTTTAAAGAGGCACTAATATGAGATAACAGGATATGAGATCTTGTTTCTGAAGTTTGGAATACCAGGAATCAAATAGGGATCAGATAGAATAGCAGCTAGTTTACCAGTTTCCAGTAGCAGCTCCCCTGCATTACTTGACTCAGTGGTTTGACTTACTGCGCCAGAAGACATCAACTTCAGAGCATAAGTCTGAATCAGTGATCATACTTATTGCACTGAGAGACTTCAACTTTGTTTTTCTGGGTATCCAGCAGTTTGGCAGTATATATTAAGAATAATAATATTCTTTCTTTGAGATTCTCCTGCATAGTATATCAAGGCTGAAGCCTTAGTTACCATCTGGAATGAGAAAGTTGGATTTCAATTGTGCATATGTAATCTCTCACTGCTTGTGGATCCTGGAAAGTCCTCTTCTTTACACAGGAATTCCAGGAAATTAAGAACCAGAAGGATATCTTTAGAGAAAAAGAGAGCAAATCTAATTAAAAATGGGTAAGAGCCCATTACTAAGGATTCTCTTGTGAACATACAAAAAAAAGCTAGTATTTTTCTTATTGCATCTACAGATTGTTGGCTGACAGCTTGATCCAGTTCCTCAATGAATGAAGGGCCATAGTGTGGTTGGTCTGACAGATAATCATGCAAATCTACTCTCAGATGGAATCTGATCATGAAGGGTCTGTGGAGTTGATTGAAGCATTGTTTGGAAGGAGTTTGAATCAGTTGGTCAAGACAAATAAGTGAATGGAATCCTTGGGGCTGTTAGTGCAGGTACTTGTATTTTAGATCCATGGCGCTGTGGTTGATCAAAACTTTCCAAAAGATATGTGATTGAGTTCAGGTAGTGTAAATTCATCATAGAGTAGGAGACTTTTTAATCCTGTCTTCAACCTTCCCTTCCTATTTCTAAACTAGCATTGATCACACTTCCATATTACCTTTGACAGAATTGCGATAATAGTGCTGCATCCCTTCTAGTTCTCCTTGATCTCTCGGTGGCCTTTGAAATCATTAATCATGTATTCTTCCAGACTTCTAGCCCTAACAAGATCTGGCTGTGATTTTGTGCCCTGTGCCCCTGCCCTGAATTTCTGGTTCTAGACAGGAGCAATACTTATCCAGCTTGACTGTCCTACCAAATAGCAGGTGGCAACCATTGTTAGGAGGGACTTTGCAAATATCCATCTTGTGTGCCAATTGCATGCATTTCTGGAGAAGTCCTTGCTCAGGATCACTCCTAATCTCGGTTGCAGCAATGCGTTTTCAAGATGCCCTTGAAAACCACTCAGAAGCTACAGTTCATCTGAAATGCAGAGATGTTTGTAACTATGGGTGCAGTTCAACAAAATCTTCAATTTTTAAGAGTCCACAAAAAGGTTTTTAAAAAGAAAGATATTGATAGTACATCAGATTCAGAAAATTGAGAAATTATTATGCCCATTGCTCACTGTAGAAATTAGTTTATTTATTAGCCCCTTGCTATTTTGTGGCCAAGTTACTTGCCCAATCCTTACTTAATTTTAATGTATCCTACATTTAAATATATCTAGGATGATAAATGTATAATAGAAATTTGTTTATTGCTTAGTAATTTATATGTCTCTTCTTCCTAGGACTACATGTAATATATTTTCCTTCCCAAAGTAACTCGGTTATGCTTTGATTATTTTATTTTGTTTCATTACCATTTTTTCAGCATGTTTGTAAACTATCCTGGGAAAATAATCAAAAGACAGTATTAAAAAGAATCTTAAACTAAACAGCAGGGTGAATTAGCAGCCCACAAACAGTAGCCTTCATGTCATCATCTTCTTAATTTATTAGGACATAATGACAAGAAGTTCTTATTCTAGTGTCTTCTGGAATATCCCTATTACTACATGGCAAAGCTCCTGGGAAATAAAAGCTTCTCAAGGCATCCCAATGCTTTGTATGGTTTATGGGTACCATGGAAACAGTATTCCTCAGAGCTGTTGTGGATGCTGCATAGCAGTGTGCCAAGAATCTCGAGGGAAGAGAAAAATTTCTGCTGAGACCTCCTGATTTTTCTTGTTGTGAATGTGAGCCAAGGTGAGCATAATCAGAACTGAAGCGGAAATCTGAGCAAGAGAAGATCTAGTGGGATTGCAATACAGCACTAATTCCAAATAAAGGTAAATATGGTTAGCTATCAAAGTTTGGTAATTATCAACTTAACTAGATCTTAGTATGGCAAATATAAATTCAGTTCTTTTTTTTCTTATTAACTGGGTATGGCTAACAATTTGGGATAATTAGTTCTGACCAAGGATTATTATTATTTTTTTTGGTAAGTTAAGAAGTTTCCAAAGTGAAAATCTACGAAGAAAAAAAAAAAGAAAGGAAGTGGTATTATTATTTTCATGTAACTTTATATGTGAACACAATTGCTCAAAGAGAGTTCTGTTATTAGGAATGCTATTGTCCCATTGTTTAATTTTAATGTATTCTTGTTATGGAGTAAAATTAGTATGGATTGATTTGTTATAAGCAGTGGTAGTGGAGTTTGTCATTAGAATCTAGAATTGAATGCCTATAAAGATAAAATATACATACACATATACTCATATACATGAGCCTTGGTGGCACAGCAGACTAAAGCACTGTTAAGTAACACCAGCTGCCTGCAATTACTGCAAGTTCAAATCTCACCAGTCTCAAGGTTGACTCAGCCTTCCATTCTTTCGAGACAGGTAAAATGAGGACCCGGTTGGCTGACTTTGTATAAAAAAGAACACCACTGGGGGGGGGGGCGGCAAAAGCCCTACTACGCAGGTATAAACAAAAGTATGAAGGCTATTGCTTAACGCATTGTAAGCTGCCCTGAGTCTCCGGAAAAGGGCCGGATTATAAATCAAATCAATCAATCAATCAATCAATCAATCAATACATACATACATACATACATACATACATACATACATACATACACATCTACAAATACTGAAAAATAAACACTTCTTTTCTACAGTAGTTGTCATCTCTGTCCATTATTGTCTAGGGATATCTTAAGAGTGTTGTATCTACCGTATTTTTTGGAGTATAAGACACACCGGAATATAAGACGCACGTACCTTTTTTGTTTTGTTTTGTTTTTATTTTTTAGACAAACACACATACAAACATACAATGTATTTTCTTTGAACAGAGTATTTGGCCGGTTCACAAATTTAAACAGTGTTTAGTCATTTCAATTAAATTTATAATTTCTATATTTCCTTTTTGCCATATTTATACATCTGTTTTTTTAAAAAAACCAGTATTACCCTCATCCTCATCTCTAATCTTAATCAAATTCAAATTTTCCCTTCTATTCTATATTATACCCCTTCCCATTGTCATCTATTTTTATATCCATCCTCACATTGGTTAATTATGTAATATTACAATTGTTTAATACAAATTCAACATTTTAATATAAATCAATTAGTTATATAACTATCTTTTTTTATATATTAATCACTATGAACATGAATATTCCAATTATTTCCATGCAATCCAATTTCTTACAAATCAATTAATTATATTTACCAATAATAATAAACCAAATAATTTTCCCCATATATTCCTCCAAACCACAACTTAACCATTCCTGCTTTCAACACAATATACAATTAATAGCATCTCAATTATTACAATTCCCTAGTTAAAAAGAGCTTTCCCCTTATGTTACTCATTTTCACATCTTAAAGTCTCCCAATAACCCAAATAGTTTTGCCTATATAATCCTCCAAATCACAACTTAATCATTTCTACTTTCATCACAATATATAATTAAAAATATTTCAATCGTTACAATTTCCCTAATTAAATTTAAAAATGTTCTAGCTGTTATCCAAGCTACAACTTAATCCTTTTTACTTTCACCACCATATACCATTAAAGGTATTTCAATTATTACAGTTCATACTTATTTATATTTCTAAAAAAAATAAAAAGATAAAAACTTATCATTGTCTGGATTTCAAAAATACAAAGACAAATATTCCAATTATTATTAATTTCATTTTTACAATCATGATTTCTCATTTATTTCTTACTACTATTCATATTTCAATTCTAAATATATATAACATCTTTCTGTTTCATTTCTTTTTCTTTTTCTCCCTTCCCTTTTTTTCTTTTGTGTTTTAAAATCTTGAACTCTCCTCTTTTGCCCTAAATTTCCCATTGTTTGCACCTACCTTTTTTGGTGAGGAAAAAGAAGAAAAAGAAATCTCCTTCTGCCTCTGCCTAATTTTGCTACATTACAGCAAACAGCCTGCTTTACTTTCATTTTCATAGCTTGATTAGCACCAAAAAAAAAATCTGCTCCAGCAATTTACCTCTTTGCAGCAAGCAGCAGAGCCCTGTGCAAAACAGCTGAGAGCAAATCAGCTGAGAGTCGGGAGGCCGATCCTTTCAACTTGTGCTAATTAGGATGTGTTGAAGCTGAAAGGAGCTGTTTTTTCTTGCTGTTTGCTTGCAAGGAGATAACTGCTGCGAGGCACAGGCCAAAGGGTAGGGGCCAATGGGTGGGCGAGGCTACATTTGGTGTATAAGATGCACCTAAATTTTCACCCCCTTTTGGGGGGGAAAAGGTGCGCCTTATACTCCGAAAAATACAGTATATATGTATATGTGTATATGTATGTATGTATGTATGTATGTATGTATGTATGTATGCATGCATGCATGCATTTATTTTCCACCACACTTTCCTCCTCCTATTTTCCTCACAACAACCTGTGAGGTGGGTTGAGCTATGAGAGAATGACTGGCCCAAAGCCACCCAGCTGGCTTTCGTGGCTAAAGAGGGATTTGAACTCATGATCTCCTGCTTTTTAGCCTGGTGCCTTAACCACTAAATCAAACCAGCACTGCATATATTTACATTAACAAAATATATTTGTTAGCTTGTTTGTAAAATATAAGTTTTTTAAATTAAATTGTCTGAAATTTACAGACAATTACAAATCTGTGTACATTTAAACTGAAATGCTACTAACCACTTCCTGTTTCAAGATTATTTCTTTATAGTACTTAAAATTCCTTGCGTTGGGCTACATAATTTATGTCATTTCCGGTTGCTTATGATAAATTTTGATTATATTATACAGGAGGAAAATTAGATTTTTTTTATTACTCTAGTAACTTTCTTCTTGTGGTTCCAAGAATGCTGAGAATACAATTATAAAATTTCATTTTGTCTAAGAAAAGAAAATACAGGAAGTCATCAACTTACAACTACAATTGAGCCCAGAATTTCTGTTGTTAAATGAGACATTTGTTAAGTGAATTTTGCCCCATTTTATGACCTTTCTTGCCACAGTTGTTAAGTGAATCACTGCAGTTGTTAAGTTAGTGGCACAGTTGTTAAGTGAATCTGGCTTCCCCATTAACTTTGCTTGTCAGAAGATGATCACAAGACCCCAGGACACTGCAACTTTCATAAATATGTACCAATTGTCAAGTGCCCAAAGTTTGATCACATGAACTCAGGACCGCTACAACGGTCTTAAGTGTGAAAAACAGTCATAAGTCATTTTTTTCAATGCCTTTGTAACTTCGATTGGTCACTGAATTAACTGTTGTAAGTTGAGGACTACCTGTATTGAATAACAATTAGCTTGTTCCATAGTGTGAAATATTTCCAATGAAAAATTTATAAAAATATATAAGGTTATTCAATATATTTAAGAGAGTATCTTATATCCAAAACAGTTCCTCCTCCATCTATCTTGTTGCCATCTTCAAAACCCAGCAAAAGCAACATAGAGAAAGAAAATCATGATATAATTGGTGGCTTACTAGAACCTAGATTGTAATTGTACTTTTATTCCATATCCATTTTATTTTATTTTTCCAATACCCATTCCATATAAAGCCAGCTTTATACATACATACATACATACATACATACATACATACATACATACATACTGTATTTTTCGGACTATAAGACACACTTTTTTGTCTCCCAAAAGGGGGTGAAAATATCTATGCGTCTTATAGACTGAATATTGCCTAAATCCCGCCCACCCACTGGCTGTTTTTTTGCCTCTGCATGCCCCATTTTTGGGCCTTTTGTTTTTGGCTTTTTTTGGTCTGTTTTTGAGGCCTTTTTGGCCAGTTTTTGAGGCTTTTTTCAGCCCGTTTTCAAGGCTTTTTTCCGCCTATTTTTGAGGCTTTTTTGGCCAATTTTTTCAGAAAAAAAAGCCTGAAAAAGCAACCCAAAAACAGGCCTTTTGGGGGGGCATTTTCAGGCCTAAAATCGGGCTGAAAAATGGCCTGAAAATGGCCCAAAAAACAGGTTGCTTTTCAGGCATTTTTGCTGGCCAAAAATGCTCCAAAAATGCCCTGAAAAGGGCCCCAAAATGCCCCCCAAACAGGCAGTTTTTCTGGCTCTGTTTTGGGCCAAAATCGGCCCAACCTCCCTCCCCATGGGCCATTTTTTTGAGCCGTTTTCAGGCTGTTTTCCCAGCCAAAATTGGCCCCAAAATGGCATGAAAACGGCCCAAAAATGCTGGCTGCGAGAGGAAGCGAAGCTGGTTGAGCCAGACCCAGACATGTCCCAGGTCCCCTTGTCCCAGAAGGAGCAACCTCGCACTCTTCCGTTCTCTGCTAGCCCCTTCCTTGCACGTGATCGCCCAGCAACAGAGAGGGAAAAGGGGATGGCGTTTCTGTGTAGCACTCTCCCCTCAATGCTAGCGGCCACCGCTGTCCCTTTCTCCATCTCCGCTGCTGGGCGATCCCATGCGAAGAAGGCTAGCAGAGAAGGGACGTCCAGCTTACCCAGCTTCTCTTCCTCTCGCAGCCAGCTTTCGCAATCTAACTTGACACAGTCTCTCTCATACACACACGCACACACACACACAAATAGGTTGGATCTTTTTTTCCTCCTGCCTCCCCATTGGAGACCCTTGATTCCCTCCCCAGTCCTGCCTGTACCATACACGTACACCCACACAAGTGACATAGAGTTGGCCATGCCCACTCAGTCACATAAACCACCACCCCCAGCCAGGCCCACCCAGCTATGCCCACCCAGCCAGTCATTAGGGCAGACCCTAATGGAGCCCACCATGGAAAATATGCTTTGGAATGCACAGAGAATGTTAATGTTGAACTTGTTGGCAATTCTTTAAAGGTATAGACTTTCCTAGGATTTGCACAGCTGACATAACAAGAATATATATATTTGTTTTGAGGAAGTCCTGTCAGGTATAATGTGCCCATTCCTCTACAATCTGATACATTCTTTTTCTTTTGAATATGAAGTACTGCACAATTCTAAAATGTGGATAATTGGGCACTGAGCTTTTTAAAAAAATAGATTGTATGTGGATTGCTTGTTTCTGACACAGCATTTAATAGCTGAATTTACACCTTTATTACTTTCACAAATAACTTCAGGCAGGGAACATATCCAACACATCTTCCACCTCCTATCTTCCCCATGACATCTCTGTGAAATGAGTTGGGCTGAGAAAGAGTGAGTGGCCCAAAGTCACCCAAGCTTGCTTTCATGGCTAAGGTGGGACTTGTACTCTCTTCGTAATCTCGTATCCTGAAGCATTTTTAAACTTATTCTTGCTTTTTTGGCTTGCCATATAAATTTCCTTGTTATCATATTTAGATATTGAAAATAAGTCTTTTCAATTTTTATCGGTATTGTCTGAAATAGAAATAATAATCTTGATAATATATTCATCTTTATAATTGCTATCCTTTCCATAAGTGACAATTGAAGATTCTTCCATTTATCCAAGTCTTTCTCAATTTGTTCTTTAAGTCTATAATAATTGTATTCTTTGATCGTTGCACACCTTGAAGTCAAATATATTCCTAAGTATTTAATTTTTTCACTACTTGTATGTCTAATGTCTCTTCTATCTCTTTTTTTTTGTTTTTCTGTAATATTTTTCATTGATTTTTGGTTTTTTGTTTGTTTGTTTGTTTGTTTATTTTCAGTCCAGACACTTTTCCATAGTTCTCTATTTGGGCTAATAGTTTTGGTCCTATAACTTGTGGTTCCTCTAAGATAAATACTAAATCATCCGCAAATGCTTGCAGTTTATATTCCTCTTTTTTAATTTTCATTTCCTTTATCTCTTTATCTCGCCTAATGTTTCTATTCAATACTTCTAGAGTCAGAATAAACAATAATGGTGATAGGGGACATCCTTGTCTAGTACCCTTCATAATTCCAACGTTCTCTGTCATTTCTCCATTCATCATTATCTTTACAGATTGGATGTCGTAAATTGTTTTTACTGTATTTATAAATCTCTCCCCAAAGTCCATTCCCTGCAATTGTCCTATCATAAATTGCCAATTCATATTATCAAAAGCTTTTTGAGCATCTAAAAACATCATCGCCATTCGTCTTTCTGAATGCGTCTTGTAATACTCCAAGGTATCCAAAATTACCCTCATATTGTCTATAATTTGCCTTTTAGGTAGGAATACATTTTGATCTGTATGAATAAATTAATTTAACGGTTTTTTAAATCTGTTTGCCATTATTGAGGCAAAAATCTTGTAGTCCACATTTAATAATGAAATGGTTCTATAGTTTTTATTAGTTGTAGAGCGTACTGCGCCTAAGGCGCGCTTTGCGCGCATACACAGTACTCAAAAAAATGCTCTTCTTTTTTCAATTTATACACCAACCACCTTTCTGGTTTATTTGCATTTTAAACCCATTTTAAACGGAGCGGAGCCCTGATGAGCCATGTGCTGGGGCTGCAATAATGTGCTGAAGCTGACCAGGCAGTTTGCTGCAAGGGTGGCAGAGGCAGATTTTTTCCCCCTTGTTTTCCTCCTCTAAACCTAAGATGGTCAGGAGTATCTTATGGACCGAAAAATACAGTACCTTTGTGCATTTCCTTCTCTATTTGGCTGAGAAAGGGAATGAGCAAAATGTGGAATTAATAAGCAGAATGTGCCCAGTACTAAATAAGTGCCTCACAGTAGCAGTGATGCTTACTGAAACAAAGGATAAGAATGTCCATTGGAAACAAATGGGAACAATATGCGGAACCACAAAGTGTGTCAACTGACGTGACTGAGCTCCATTGAAATAAGTAAAATAAACTATAAATAAAAAAAGGGATGAGCCATTAAAGAGCGAAATAGGTAAAAGCAGCAGCCTTATGTTCTACTGAGATGATAATGGCAATTATTTTCTGATAGTCCTGTTTATCTTTTTCAGGTAGCAGAAGTAAAGGGAAACCTTAATTAAAAACAATCTCTAACTTGATCCTGAGAAAACCATTGACATATGGTTCTTCTCTATAGTGTAGAAATGGGAGGTGCCAGGCTGGGATATTCTATGCTCTAGCTCTATGTCCTGAGTTGAAAGCTTCTGAAGATCCGCCTCCCTGGTGACGTCTCTTCAGTTTTTTTCAACTCAGCCTAGCTCATGGTGGCAATTCTTTCAGCTCCTCAGCTGTGAGTTGAGCCATAGTAATATTTTCCTGGATTTTATTTGATTTTATTTGATTTTATTTTAGAATTTATTTGAGTTTGTTGTTTCCTTTTCTGCTGCTTTTTCCCTGTGTGTTGGAGTCTGTATTGCAGGTATTTAACCGGGGAGGGCTCTCCGATCGCGGATTGAGCGTGGGGGGGGTTGCTTGCAGGCTTCCCCCAGCCTCCCCTTTTTCCTTTTAGCGGCGGTGGGGAGATAACCGGCTGGCTTTCGCCCCGGTTCCCCTCTGAGGCAGGCAGAAGCGATGGAAAGCTGTTTTATAGCCGCGGGAGCCGCGCAGGTCTTTCTAGCCTTGCCGCGGCGTCCCTTTGATCCCCGCCAGTCAGCTGTGCGGTGGAGCGGCTTTTTTGCTTATTTTTGCTGTTGTTGAAGCCGCTGCAGCCGCGCCAGCCTTGGACAGCCTGGGCGCGGGCTGCTTTCCCTTCAGACCTTTGGAAGCACCTTTGGCTGTGAAAGGGGACAGTGCCAGCCCCCGGGCCACGCTTCTTGACTGTTCCTGCAGAGCAGGCCCTTTCCTATTTGTAAGTCGTGGCAGCCATTGTTCCCGCGCAAATGGTGGCGGCCATTAAGTCCGGGCGGCTTTGATCTCCCGGCATTATCTGAGGCACTGGCTGGTAGGCTCTCCACTGGAGCGGATGGGAGCCTGGACTACTGACCAGCCTTGTTAATGTCTGCAGGCTTGCTTGGCAGCCTGACCTGACTTGGCGTGAGCCCTCAGCTTGCTGTGGTTGATTTGATTTTGGCAATTACGAGTGGCCATTTTGAGAAGCACAGCAGCCATTTTATCTGCAATTCAGGCCAGTATACCTGCCTTGTTATTTTCCAGACTTCTCTTGAGACTTTTCTGCCCCTTTAAGGGAAATTGTTCCCTTCTTGGTCTGGGCGGTTAATTGGAAGGCATGGGGGATGCTGACAGGCAAGCACCCTTTTCGGCTGAGGGCTCTTGGTCCCCTCAACATGACAGAGGCAAGGACAGAGGCAAGGCTCCTTCCAGGCCACGAACTGCCAGCGTGGCTGTAGCAAATAAGATCAACGCCTGGGCTAAGGCTAGATCTGGGCTTTCCAAGGCCGAGGAGAAGACAGCTCAAATCAGACAACGGGCCTTGGACAGAGAATTTGCAAAGGCCTCTGCCACTAATCTGGCCCAAGAAACCCCTCCGGCTCCTGTATCTGCCCACAACCTGCCTGCACAGAGTGCGGATGTAGCAGTGCCACAGCTTTTGCCCATTCCTGCTGTGGCAGGGCCTTCTAGGCCGTGGACTCCAGAGGCTCGTACAGATACTCAGCCTCTCCAAGGGCATGCGGTGGCACCGAGATTACTTCAGGCCACCTTTACCTCCACGGCGGGCCTCCGCCAGGACGAGGGGGGGAGCAAGATGTCCCCAACTTTATGAAGTCCTGGGTGGAGCAGACTATTTGAAGGGGCATTGCAGAGGGGATGCAGTTACAGTCACAAGCTTTCGCCCAGATGTATTCCGACCAGAGGCTGAGCCTCAGAGGTTTATGATGGCTCCTGAGGAGGACCAGGACCAGTATTCCCCTTCTCCATCCGAATTGGCGAATTATGAGGAGGACTATCAAGGGGAGGGAGAGTTTTCTGGCCAGGATCAGGACCAGCTCCCTAAACCTGCCTTTAAAGGGTTGTTTAATCCGGCCCTTTTGAAACCTCTGCTGACCAAGGCTAGGGCTACAGCGTGTTTGGGTCCAGACCCATCGCTCTCAGGTGCCAACATGGGTAGTGGAGAGCAGGACAATTACCTTTTCACAGAACAGGCAGTGGAGGCAGACACCATTCCCATCCCGGGAATGTTTTTGGACATGATACGTAGACAGTGGGTTGCCCCAGCTGTAGCTCCTTGGGCCTCGGGTCTGGATAATCAATTGTTCACTGTTGATTCGGATATGCTTAACCTGTTGGAGGTTCCCAAGATAGACGCTCCAGTAGTGGCACTCACCTCTTCTTCTGTGTTGCCACCTGACGCTGAGGATGCCTTGAAGGCGTTTCCTCCGTTGCCCAGTTTCTGGAGACCCGTTCAGGCGGGGGCTCATGGAATCGGCTATCCAGCATTTGCTGGATATTCGGGCCATTCAGCCAGTTCCACTGGGGCAAAGGGGGCGCAGATTCTACTCCAGCCTATTTGTCATCCCAAAGGCCTCGGGGGGATGGAGGGCAATTCTAAATTTGAAGGGACTCAACGATTATATCGTTTACAGGAGGTTCAAAATGCACTCCCTGCATTCCATCTTAGCGGGGATCAGGGAGGGAGACTTCTTAGCCTCCATAGATCTGACCGAAGCATATCTCCATATCCCTATTGGCCGGAGCATCGTCAATACCTGAGGTTTTGTTATTCAGGCCGCCACTACCAATATCTCGCCCTGCCGTTCGGGCTGGCTTCCGCCCCCCGGATGTTTACCAAGATTCTTTCGGTCTTGGCAGCGTACCTCAGGTTGATCCCCATCAGGATCCAGTGCTATCTCGACGATCTGCTCCTACAGGCATCCTCTCTACGGCGAGCGGAACAGACTTGGCCACGACAATAGGTGCGCTGAGGGACCATGGTTTCTCTGTGAATCTGGCCAAGTGCCAACTTGTGCCTTCCACGAGGCTTCCACTTAGGGGCCCTGATAGACACGCAAGCGGGGCAGGTTTTCTTGACCCAAGACAGACAGGAGAGTATAAAGGCATTGATTTTGTTGCTTCGAGGGAGCCAGACGGTACCAGTCGATCAGCTGTCCCAGCTGTTAGGGAAAATGATTTCTTGTTTGAATATAGTTCCCTAGGCCAGGTACCATGCGAGGCCACTACAGTGGTTCTTGCTTCCGTTTCAGAGGGCAGGGACGAGCTCATCCAAGATCAGGGTGCCGGTACCGCCACTGGTGCTACGATCCCTGGCTTGGTGGACATCAGATGCCATCCAAAGGGGATGTCACTTCAGGGATCCCCGCAGGATGGTAGTAACATCGGATGCCAGTCTGTTGGGCTGGGGGGGGGCATTGCGGGTCTCAAGTGGCCCAGGGACGCTGGTCCCACCTAGAACTCTCCCAGCAGATCAATTGGTTGGAGCTCCGAGCAGCTCGTCTGTCTCTGCAGGCATTTCTTCCAAAGGTGAGAGGCCAGCATGTGCTCCTTCTCACAGACAACACAATGACAAAGGCCCATATAAACAGGCAAGGGGGGACTCGTTCCCGGCGTCTAATACGAGAGGCGGAGACCCTTTGCCACTGGGCAGAGACTCACCTTTTGTCCCTGACAGCGGACCACATTGCCAGGACGGACAACGTCGAAGCCGACTGGCTGAGTCGGGCCATTGTGGACCCATCGGAGTGGAGACTCCATCCCAGCCTGTTTGCAGACATAATCGATCGATTCAGTCGACTGGTGATGGACCTCTTTGCCTCTCCAACGAACACACAACTTCCCCGTTTCTTCTCCCGTTTCCCTGTCCCCGGGACCGGCAGGGGTGGATGCTCTGCGGACCCCTCCTATACGCCTTCCCTCCCCTACCTCTCATCCCAGCTGTCATTTGGAAGGTGTTGTTGGAGGGGGCGGAGATAGTGTTAGTGGCCCCTCACTGGCCCAGACAGCCGTGGTTCGCTGACCTTGTCGACCTGTCGGTCGCCAGGTCTGGCGGATTCCCCTGGACAGAGTCTCCCTCAGTCAGGGCCCGATGCAGCACCCAGACCCGCAGAGACTGCAGTTAGCCGTTTGTAGGTTGAGCGGGGGCTCTTGAGGAGGGAGAGCTTTCCTGCTAGGGTCATCAGGACTATGCAGGCAGCCAGGCGGCCCTCCACCATGCGCATTTACAAGGCCACATGGAACAGGTTTGCAGTGTGGTGTGCCTCCAGACATTTGAGTCCAACTTCAGCATCAGTGATGGAGGTGCTGGAATTTTTACAGGAAGGGTTGGACATGGGACTTTCCACTAACACTTTACGACGACAGGTGGCTGCGCTGGGCTCTGTCTTGACATTTGGGGAGTGGGGTTCTCTCGCTAACCATCCGAGGGTGAAGACCTTTCTGCGTGGAGCGGCTAATTTAAAACCCCCTCCACTTCACCGTTATCCCACGTGGGACCTTTCTAAGGTTCTACAGGCATTGACTAAGGCACCTTTTGAACCATTGAGGGAGGCTAGTCTTCGTCTCCTCTCGTGTAAAGTAGCTTTTCTTGTGGCCGTCACGTCTGCCTGACGGATCTCGGAGTTGGTGGCATCGGTGCGGAAAGACCTGTGTATTTTTCACTCCAACAGAGTGGTCCTACGGCTGGACCCTACCTTCCTTCCTAAGGTCAACTCCTTGTTCCACCGAGCGCAGGAGTTGGTCCTGCCAGACTTCTGCCCTTGGCCTCAGCACGCCTTGGAGCAGACCTGGCACACTTTGGATGTGAGGAGGGCCCT
The DNA here is from genome assembly GCF_059756535.1 of Pantherophis guttatus. Lineage (NCBI taxonomy): Eukaryota > Metazoa > Chordata > Lepidosauria > Squamata > Colubridae > Pantherophis > Pantherophis guttatus. The sequence goes on along the minus strand of NC_142064.1, from coordinate 37,826,174 downwards.
CCGTATTTACATTTTTCGGACCTCTTCTTTCTGGAAGACGGAGGCACTGTTTGTCTCCTTCCAACCATCGATTCTTGGCCACAGGGTGACCTCTTCCACAGTGGGGTGGTGGCTTCGGACGTGCATTTCATCTGCATATGAGCTTCAGGCTCTCCCGGTGCCTCAAGGGATAACGGCTCACTCAACCCGCAGTGCTGCCACAACGGCGGCCTGGGCTACTCAGGCATCAGTCGAGGACATCTGTAGGGCGGCCACGTGGAGTTCTCCCACTCCCATCATCCGCCACTATAGACTTGATTCCTACGCATTGACGGAGGCGGCGTTTGGGAGACGAGTACTGCAGAGGGTACATGAAGATCCGGGGTTGTCAGCCCAGGACAGTTCCCACCCTTAGGGCTGGCCAGTCTTTGGTATATCCCAGCCTGGGACCTCCCATTTCTACACTATGGAGAAGGGACGTTGGTCTTACCGTGATATGTTCCTTCTCGTAGTGTAAAATGGGAGGTGCCAGCCCCACCCTGTCTGTGTCTGCCTGGACCGGCTCCTGTTGGTGGGGCGTATCTGTTTTCTGTCTTTCAGACTGTTTATCATTCGCTTTGGCTTCGTTGGCAAAACTGAAGAGACGTCACCAGGGAGGCGGATCTTCAGAAGTTTTCAACTCAGGACATAGAGCTAGAGCATAGAATATCCCAGCCTGGCACCTCCCATTTTACACTACGAGAAGGAACGTATCACGGTAAGACCAACGTCCCTTTTAGTGATAATATTTAAGCATTAGCTGTAGTATATATAAAATGTACAGCATTTATCTCCAGCTCTATAACATAATTTGAAGTCTGAAAAACGTAATTGTTATGTATTGTGATTTGTGTTTACATAGAATGCCAAATGGGGGTACCACCTTTGAGAAAAAAAATTCCAGCAGAACTTAATGAGTTCTGACAAGTAGAATTCTTACCTGGTTGTGAAGGGGACTTACATATGGATTGCACCAATAATTATTTTCACTAATAAAAATAAGTTGGATACATAATTATTTGTTTTTAATTATTTATATTATCCTTCCTTTGAAGACATCCCAAATGGTACAAGTGAAATATTTGTACTGAATAGCTGAACATTTTCTTTAATTGTAAATAAAGAACATTCAGGTATATTAAATTATATTGATCATGATCTAAAAGATAAAGTGTGTACACTAGAGTACGGGTAGAGTGCAAAAATTTACAAAATAATTTTATGTATTTACTGTAATGAAGATTTCGTCTTATTCCAGTATACTACTTTGCTGAACTTTTCAGAAGAACATATGTGCTATAAAGATTTGTACAGAAAGAAGGGAAATAGTGAAATCTTTACTGAATTTTAATGTGCTGCCAAAGAAATAAACAGTTCATCTGCATCTAACTGTTTGGCACATGGATCTGTATTAACTTATGTTTGTCTTTCCTTATTTGAGAATTTATTTATTTATTTCTGTAGCCATGTCTCTTTAAATTTTAAAATTGATATCATAAGCCTCTTTTAATCAGGAATATTTAAAATGTATATTACTGTTACAAACATTATGATATATAATTTCCTATAGTATATTAATATTTACAAGTTATAAACAGGAAGTAATGATAAGGAAAAGCAGCATTTGTCTTTGGCTAGCAAAAATCTAATGTAGGAATGATTCTTCTTCATGTGTTCAATCGTAGCACTGTATTCTCAATACTTTTCAAATTATTATCAGTTGCAATCCAATGATTAATTCACATTGACATAGTGTGAATTTGTAGTTGAGTTTAATTTGTTGTTTAAAACTTTTATGTTATGCTGAATTACCAATTCATAATTATTTGATACATTTGGCATCATGGTAAGAGGATGTAGTTCTTAAAAGAACCAATTTTTGCCAAATGCAGTAGAGGTAGTCCTCAACTTGTAACCACAATGAGGACTGGAATCTTGATAACTGTTTTGTGGCTGTGGCAGCTGGCCACAGGCAGCTGAAAAGTACCGGAGGTCGCGGAAAAAGCTGCTGCCGTCACTGCCATGTTCTTCGTGCATGCACATCCCATTGGACTTGCAAGGCAATGGGATGCTCGTGCGCGAAGAACATGGTGCCGATGAACATGGTGGGCGGGGCAAGCGAGCAGCAACTGGGGGACCAGTTCGGGGGCATGGCCAGCCGGCCATCGCTACCAGTTCAGTGACCTTGGCCAAATTTCCACCAACGATTCGGTGCAAACAGCTGAATACCACCTCTGATCCATATGTAGGAGAAGCATCCTGGATCATAAAAACGTTAGGTGCAACTTGGAGACCCATTTGGAGAGTGGGAGGTGTGCCTAGTGCTCACCATGCCTTAGTAGAAGATGTCAGAATCTTTTCAAAGACTTTCTGAAGCAGTTCAAGGACAGGGCACTCTACAGAATGGCAGGTGCACATTGTTTCCACAATGCCTTGGAAAACCTCATAATCTTTCCAAAGGCTTTCTGAAAGTGTGGAAATAGGGTGTATTACTTAGATAATAGCAGGTGAGATTTGGAGGAACACATAAACAACATTGGAAAGAAGAGCTTGCTTGCTGCAGCTGCTTCATGTAAGTCAGACCAGGTGTGCCTCATCATTAGCAAGAGGAACATGGTGAAAGTCAGCTGGATGTGGTAGAGCCTGAGGTGTGCAGGAGAGTTTGGGCTTTGCACCTAGTAGTGGTGCCGGTTGAAGTAGAGGCCTGAAGATAGTGACACAGGATTGAGACTATTGAAGGCCCTGGGCCACTAATTTCTCAGAGCTGCCGCCACCATTGAGGAATGCCACTGTGCAATGTGGCCAAGGGCAAAAATGGGGAGAGGGGAATAGACAGGTGAAGAGAGTTGGAAGCAATCCCTTATTGAGGTTCAGGACTGGGGAAGTGGCGCAAGTCCAGAATGGCTTGGATTGGGGTAGGTCCTCAGCTAATGACTGGTAAAATTTGCTTAACAGCAGCAAAGGACATTTCAGTTTGCTAAATAGTGCAGTCAATGACATCAAGCTTTATGACATTATTTAGCATTGGAAATTCTGCTCCCAATTGTGGCTGTAAGTAGAGAACTATGGATCTAGTAAATGCATACAGCCAGACAACAAGATAACAACACATATTCTAGGGGTGAGACTGCATTAGGTACTTGTATGTAAATTCAAGGAGCCTCTAAGCCAAGATGGGAGAGTTAATAGGCTTCTCAATGTTAAAACAAAATATCCAATATTACAACAGTATGGTAGTAGGGTTAGGGTTAGGTGGAATTGTCCTGTAGTAAGTGAGGGTACCGGGCTCCATAAAACAGAAATCACAAGTGGAATGTCAGTATGTCCCCGCAAGTAAATAAGTATTAGAAGCATACTTTTATTTCCTTGACCAAAAAGCTCAAGTATACCTTTTTGGAACCAGTTCTCTCACCCCACCACCAATTTGGTCTTTCCCACAGTATTTGCATGGCCTCAGTATACTAGGTACTAAGTGTAAGCTGAAGGCTGTTGTCCTTGCTTCTGGAGGCCTGTAGCTGCTATCAGGGTTTATCTTGGTGGCTAAGACTTTCTCGCAATTCCTTCCTGTCCTGTTTTTCACCTACCAATGATTGGCCTCTGCAGTCAGGCTTCTAGAACATTCTTTTTTTCTGATGAAGTGGACACTGCCATAATATGGCTTTAGCTGTCAGCTGGTTTTCCCCCCTTTTTTATTTTGGTTTAATATTGCTCGCCAATCCTCCAGGGCTGAGGAAAACTATTGTTCAGCTCTAATTCCTATTTCCTTTTTCTCTCTCTGGACTTGTCTTTTTTGTGGCACTTCCTTTCATTGGTCTGCTTGCTTGCTTTCCCTCAGGTGAACGTAGGCTCCAACTGCTGTTTCTTCTTCCTCTAGCACTTGGTACATGCTGACTTCCTGACACTAGGCGAAGCAAACAAGAAGAAGAGGAAAGAGGAAGATGGGGCTTGCTATCAATCCAGTGTTTTTTTCTTCCTTCTACTGTCAAAGACGTTCAAGTCAGATAACAAAAAATATTCAGCTATATTTAGCATAGGAAACCAACTGGGTTGTTAAATGACAGGTAAAGGAGAACAGGGAAATACAAGAGAAACTGAACTGTTTGCTATATCTTTATTCTGGAAGTCATAAGATTGAGACCTTTGCCTGAACTTTTTAGGAAGAAAAACTGAACAAAGTACCTGTTCTGAACCAAATTGCAGCACAGTTTAATATTATCACCCCTTATCAATCTATATATATATAAAAGTGAGATACCACTCGCGCATCATCACAAAATCTCTAGAACCATAAAGCCTACAAACTTGTCACGTATGTTCCTCTTGGCTTCTAGATGCTCACTAACAAAGGATTTTTCAAAATGACCATCAGAGCATTAGTATTTCCTATATTATTAACACGCTCTGATGTTAAGAAGTTCTACTCCCCCTCCCCACCTGAAAAAAAAATCTCTTCCAAATGCAAAACACAAGCAGAGGAGAGGAGTTTCAGTTTCAGTTTTACTTTCACAGCAGCAAGCAGGGGATAGGATAGGGGAGGCTTCTGTGAGGCAAGGCTGAGGGAGAGAAGCGGATAGGATAGGTGATGCTTCTGCGGCAAGCTGAGGGAGAAAAGGGAATAGGATAGAAGGGGATAGGATTGGGAAGGCTTCTGTGGGGCAAGGCTGAGGGAGAGAAAGGGAGAGAGCAGGCCAATTGTAACTACTCATTAATTTTCAAGCTGTAACTGTTGATTTATCAAGCCCAATCACCTAGTTTCGTAGTGGAGCATGGGTATTCAGCTAGTTAATTATACTCCTAAAATTCTTACTGGTTTTTGATGTTGCTAAAAGCAAATATCTCATAATTGAGCTAGTTTTTTAAATTTTATTCCAAAATAAGAACTATGTTGAGATAAATTAATTTGTTATTAAGGAAATAAGCTGTCATACTTAAATGATTTTTTATGATTGCATTGTTATATATTTAAATATGTATATAATTCATAACCTAAAATCAGTATAGCGTAATTTATACATTTCTTAATGCTGATTGCATTGTTATGTATTTAAATACAGTATGTATAATCCATAAATATTAAGTACATTTATATACATAAAATCAGTATAATTTATATTTAAATAATATTATTTTTAATAATGCATTCATTTAGGCATCATCCTATGTATAACTTTGATTACTAAAATAGACCATATCATCAGGTCTAACGAGGGGCACGTAGCAATCCCATTTACTAAGGAGAAATATCTGACAAGCCCAGGAAGTGAGCCTCCTCTACCATGGCACCTACCCTTTGGAACATCATCTCACCTCCCCCAGGTGAGATTAGCCCTGACTCTACTGACTTTTTGGAAATCCCTTAAAATGCTGTTTTTGTCAGCAGGCTTGGGGATCCCATGGAAATAGAAAGCCTACAAAATGTCTAACAAATGACTACACTGTAGGTGAAACTTGAACATACTGTACTTTTCTGGGTTTTTCTTATACATTATTTATGTTTTAATGGTTTTTAATACTTTATTTTTAATGGTTTTGTTTCAGTTGTATACCGCTCAGAGTCATATTTGTGAGATCAGCAACTAAGATAGGTATATAGGTATGTGTGTAGTTGGTAGGTACATACATACATACATATATACCAAAGTTTCAATTTTTTTTACTACTGGTTCTGTGGGTGTGGCTTGGTGGACATGGCATGGCTTGGTGGGCGTGGCAGGGGAAGGATACTGTAAAATCTCCATTCCCTCCCCAATGCAGGGGAAGGTTACTGCAAAATCCCCATTTCCTCCCGGTCAGCTGGGACTTGGGAGGCAGAGAATAGATTGGGGCGGGGCCAGTCAGAATTTTTACTACCAGTTCTCCGAACTACTCAAAATTTCTACTACCGGTTCTCTCCAGAACTGGTCACAACCTGCTGAAACCCACCTCTGATATATACATAAATGATTGGGAAACTAAAAATAATTTTCCGGGTCCCAGTGTAATCCACCCAAGAGTTCTTAAAATACTTAAAAATGAAAGTGCTGATATTTTCACAGAGTGCAATGTCTGTTGAACATTGGCATCAATTTAACATAGGACATTAGCTGGTGTGAATCTAAGTTTAAACTGTTTAAACTGATGGGCAATAAAGGAAATTATGGACCAGATAGTTTTAGTAACAGACTGATCTGGTAAGTCTTTGGTAAGTCTTTAACCAACGGTTTCTAAACAGATGTAGCTGCAGAGGTGGTATTCAGCACCTGTGGTAAATACCACCTCTGACTGGCCCAGCCCCCAGCTATTCCCTGCCTCCCGAATCCCAGCTGATCGGGAAGAAATGGGGATTTTGCAGTAATCTTCCCCTGGAGTGGGGAGGGAATGGAGATTTTACAGTATCCTTTCCCTGCCACGCCCACCAAGCATGCCCACAGAACCGGTAGTAAAAGGTTCTGAATCCCACCACTGTGTAGCTGCCATAAGATATGAACACAAATAGTTTTATCTGTGATATTGGCAAGTGATTTTAAAAGCAAAGAAAAATAGAGTAGGAATATATGGATAATTTTCACATTGGCAAGAATGTAAAGTGATATTTACAGAGATCTTAGTTTGGGATAAATATTTTTAACTAGTATGTGAATATACTGGAGTTGTAGCTGAGCAATGTCCATTAGCCAATGGCCTGTCATAGACATCCTTAAAGTAATCATCAATCTATTAATAAAGTTATCCAGTCAAAAAATAAAATAGGATTAGTCTGTCAAGAATTTTTCTTTGTTATTTTCTAGTAAATACTATACTAGTTCCAAAGTGCTAATGGGACAATCACATTATGATCTGCTCTATACTCTTTTTAGATAGAGATATTGCACTGGTTAAATCTGTAGCTCCCTGGATCTTACTCTTCTTTTTGAAGAAGGGAACAATATTTGCATTCCTCCACTTACCTAACATCTTACTTGATCTCCAGGATGTGTCAGTGTTCCAACCAGATCACCAGTCAATGTGATTCAATTCTTTTGAATAGTGTAACCCACACTTCATCTGACCTTGGAAATTTACATTTTCACTGGCCATGTTTCTATTTGTTGTTGTAAACTGAATAAACTTAGGAAACTTTACCTTTTTTGTTACAGTTAGTTGTTTGACACATTAATTAAAATGCTGATATAATGGTTCTTTTCTTTTTAAGTAAACATATTTAAGTATTTTTCTTATTCCTAGCAATCTTTTCTAACTCATCAAACATTTTCTGTAGAATTCCGACTTACTTGTCATTCTTTTCCTCCGTAAAATGGCCTTTTTATCTCCTGTATGTATTCTTATTGTTTTCAAAGAAGTGCAGATCTTCTTTGTCTGCAAAACTCTACCTAGATTGTTTCATATGTAAAGCAAAATAAGCACTTCTCCCCCTTTTCTAATCCAACTGCTGTTGATAGTTCTAGTAACAGTTACTTTATAACATACCAATAAAGCTACCTCAAATTGTCAATCTCTTGTCTGGAAAAAAAATGCATATTGTACTGAGGAATCACTTGTAAGTTTAACAAAAGATTAAAATACTACATTTTAATTTAATTTTATACTCAATACTATGAAATATATTTAATAGCTGATGGATGATATGTGGTAATGATCAGTAGTTTATAGTATGTATTTGAACTTCTGTGAAGTACTCACATATTACCAGTAGTAAATTGAAAAACCTCTAAATATTTATATCAACTTTGAAAATCAGATTACTTGGTTCAGAGTCTTGAAGTCTAAAAATTATTAAATTATTAATATCTTTCATGGCATGACTTACCTGTTCAGTAATGAATGCTGCAGCTTCAAACTGTCACATCAAATTTGAATTGCGCATTTGTCAGCTAAATAGAAAGATAGTAAGTAGCATGTGGTCTGTTGCAAGGAATGTCAAAAGAATGCTATGTATAACAGCATGTATCACCCACTTTGTTATATAGAAGTAATCTCAAAACAGGCCATTGTATATCAAACTGTACTTGAGTCTCTTCAGAACCTAAAATTAATATAGAATATGATGGGACTTTACTTATTTAGAGTTGTAAACTACATCAACTTATTCTAAAGAAAGTTAAAAACAATAAATGGTAATGAGAAAGTCCTTGGTGCTCTCTAAGCTTGGTTGTTGCAGACATTTCATTATCCAAATATCAACCATAAAAATGTATTAAACTTGAATGCCAGCTGTCTCTTAATGACTCAAGTAAGTTGTACATTTGTTTCTAGAGTAACCTCTAAATTCAAGCAGAGTACAGCAGTAATATCACAAATACTTATGTAATTGAGGTGTGTAATACCTGAAATTATTATATTATTAATACCTGAAATCTGGAGCATCTTTTCAGACTCATATATTTTATTAATACAGTATTACCGTAATATAGGTAGTCCTTGACTTATAGGCACAATTGGACCAGAATTTCTGTTGTAAGTCAAGTAAGTCATTGTAATTCTAACTAAAGTCATAATATGACCAGGCCGATTTTATCATGGTTTTCACAATGGTTGGAAGTCAAGTCACCATGGTCATAAGTTGAGCCAGATAGTTGTAAATCGAGTCCATGATCGTAAGTGAAAATCCAGCTTAACTAATGATATTTGTTGCCTGAAACCATAATACCGTAACACTTTTTGAAGTTAGTTTTTTCTTAAGTTTTTTAGTTTATGAATTTATTTATATAGTCTTTTTATTTAAGTTTAATTTAAATTTTATATTCTGCTCTTAGGATGCTATAGGGTTCTTTCGAAAACTTCCCTGAAGTCTGGGCTATTGATTAAGTAATTCATTAATTACAGCAGTCAAAAGATATTCTATACTCAAACACTATTACTACTATATTCTTTGTCACTCTCATCATTTTTTTATACTGTAAAATCCTTCATATTTGGAGATGTAAATTTTAACTCTAGAGCAGGGGTGTCAAACTCGCATCGTCATGGTGAGAAAATCCTTCATACTTGGACATGTAAATTTTAACTCTAGAGCAGGGGTTTCAAACTTGCATCGTCATGGCGGCGTCACAAGACACATCGGGACTTTTTTCCCCTTCGCTAAACCAGGTGGGGGTGGGGCCAGCATCTGACACATCCGGCCCATGTGCCTCGAAACAAAAAGCCTTAGGAATTCAGATGCTAGGGTTTGCTAGGATGATGGCTTGTTCTGTTTTCTTCTTTATGACATCCTATGGAAAAGCCTTAATTGTCCTGTAGACAGATAGCTTCTAAATAAATCATAATTAATAATAATTAGGGCTCCTACCTTATTAGTCTGTCTATCATCTTTGTAAAGGATTTTTATAGCCTAATGTAAGATTCAGTTTTTCAAAATATATTCTGAGAATGACTGAGGAGCCAAGATCTTGATTTCTTTGAGTCCATTTTAGTATGGAGACAAAAATAAATCTTTCAATCCTTCTATTAATTGTTCTTATTTTTTGACTGTGCTTATGTGTTGGGTTTTTCACTAGCATCATGTAGTTGGCCAGTTTGTTTGTTTTTTACTTGAATTGTTTTTCTAATTTCCCACACAGTTGCTTTCCTCTTATAATAAGTTATATTAGAAATTTAAAATTATTGAATGCATTGGTTATTCTTAAGTGTATAATTTCTCCTTTGGATAAGGAAGTTTATTTCTGTGAAGGTGATCACTATTCCTTTCTTAATCATTTTCTCACAGACATATGATCCTCCAGTGAAATTCTTCAATTTATGACTAAAAATGGACAATGATAGTGTGAAAATAAAACTTGCCTTTTTCTAATATTTATTTTACTATCATATTTATTTTTTCCTCATGTTGACATTGGGATATTAAGAGGAAACTGTTTAAGCAGCCAAAATCACAACTTTTCCTAAATAATGAGTCTATTGTTTCACAACATTTATAGCAAAATTGATTGCATGACCTTATATTCTTGTCTACTTTAATCCTTTATCATTTCTCCCATGTTTTAAAGTGCTTATTTAACATAATTATTAACACTGCATATCTTTTTTATAACTACTGTTAATTTTGCTTATATCAGTTAGAAACTTTTAACATCAGCCAGCCAAAACTTTTTCTGGGGTCTTGCCATTCATTCTACTTGACTTCTGAAATATTGGGGTGTTGTATTTCTCAGACAAGAGTTCTATCTGGGTACTTTACTTTTAAGATGTCATTTCAGGAGATGCACACCTCCCCCCTCCCCCCAAAAAATCTTGTATAGCTAAAGGGTCAGAAAACGGGAATCTAAGCAGCACCAACAAAGAATAAAACATTCTGATACTTCCACCTATACTTTTCTTGCCAATTTACCTTAATTATTTCAATTCTCTCAGGGCTGTTGAGCAGAGAGCCTGAATTCCAGGCAGATCAAGGAAATCCTTTCTATAATTCTTTATAGCTTTCAGGACCTGCACCTTGAGCACAAGGGCAGGGGAGGGGAAATACCCATATTGTTACAATGCTACTATTCTAACAAGAAGTTGTGACAATAGTTTTAAAGGGGCATAATGCCTTCTTAAATCTGTTTAAGATTACATGGGAGACATCTGTTAAGAGATATTTGAACTGGTAAATGCTCAAAAATTGATGGATACTTCTTAAACTACTTTGGCCAGTGTGAATGATCCCAACCTTTCAAGATGAAGGGTTATTAGTAAATTTGTAGCAGAATTATTGCAGCTCTGTTTATAGAATATCTTTACTTATCCAGAAGGAAAAAAATTTAACTCCAAATTACATTTACAATAAAATATTGTAAATTTTATGGTAAATATTGTAAAGTGTCTTTTCTTATTGTAAATCATTACAAATACCACAAAACGGCATAAAATCCCATTAAGCTTTCTTTTCAAAGAAAGTCAAATTTTGCTAAGGGCTTCTGCTTTGTTCTTTATACTGCTAGTTTATTTTACTATTTTAAAAAAATTCTAAATTTTAAACTATTACTTCTATTTATTTAGTGCTGATAACAGCTTTTTATCATTCATCATGGTTCTCTTTGGAAAAGACTTCTGTGTATATTTTTTTTCCTGATTTCCATTGTCAAGGGGAAATCTTTAAAGATAGAAGTAATCCCTCATGTAGTACAGCTATAAGTTACATTTGCTTAACTGCTTTTAATTACTGTCTGATTTTTAAAAAGGCAATAGATTATTTTGGATCCTTATAAAAGATTCATGCAATTACTTTAGTTATACAACTGTCATCCAGATTATTCTAATTTCTGTAAATAATGAGAAAAATATAGTAGCTTTGTAGAGAATAGTTTGTTGTTATTCATTTTTGAAAAAAAAGATGTGGATGTCTCTTATTTGGTTATTACTTCTCTTTATTCTCTATATAGAACTTTATTTATTGTGTGTAACGTAAGAAATCTTGGTTTATGTTTTGACACGTTGCATTCCAAAAAAGCTACAATTTACCAATAGTATCTATCTTTTGGCAGTTGCTAATGGCCAAATATCCCATGTCCCAATACTAAATGTGTGAAAAGCGTTTAGTTCTTCCTTAAATTAGAATGAGACATGTGAACATACCTACAAAATACCCTCTAGTTCAGAGGACTGTTGTTGTGCTAGATAGGAGTTGTCATTTTAAAGAAATAGGCAATCTTTGATAATTATGAAGAAGCCATGGAATGAAATTGCTACTAATGAAAGAAATTTAAATTTATATCAGTTACAATTATATTTTATACATTGTCATGAATTAGCAGGAAAGATTGGATATATAGAATAGCATCCAACTTCTAAATCTGAAGATTTCTTCTGTTCTTCCCAAGATATAGACAGCTGAAGCATATTATCTTTTATAAATTCCATTTATACAATGCTGATGCATATTCTCTCTTTATAACATTGATCAGTTTACCTGCAGTATTTATCCCACAAATTGAAGCCAATTTAAGTTTATAGTGTTGCTATATTTACATTGTCTAAATTCTAAATGCCTGACTCAGTATAACATTTCATTTCACTCTATGTAGTTAAACATTTTGTCAATTTTTATAAAATTGGAATAGCCACTAAGTTTCCAGTTTGCTTTCATTGCAGGGTACTTTTATTATTAACAATTCCATGATAAGCCAACAGATATATTTTTCTTTTATCAGCCTACTGGGAATGCTTCAGTTACTGATTTTCTTCTGTAAAACAGCTATTTAAGGAAAATGAATCATGCACTGTCCTTCATATATGTGGAGGTATTAATAAGCTTCCATTTTTGGTTTGTTGTAAGCTGCAATTCTCCACTGTTCTTAGAATTTAACAGAGATGTAACATCTAGAAGTCAAATATATATCGTATCAAATAGTTATAGTATCACACTAATTTTTTTGTTTGATAATTATTTATTAATGAATATGACATTTCCCTGATTTCTATTGATAAAGTAAACTGCAGTTTAGAACAAAGTAGACATTCCTTCAAAAGTGTATATTTATATTTGTATGTGTATGTGTGTGCATGTGCACGCGCAGGCACACACGTGCAAGCACGCGCGCCTACGTACACATGTATGTATGTGTATTGTAATTTAATTTTTTATTAAAGATTTAATGCAATAGTAAAGAAATACAGATTAAACTCAAAAAAGAAAATAAAATGTGCAAAAAACTAATAAAAAATAGAAAAAGAAGAAATGTAAAGAAAAAGTAAAGAAGTGACTTCTAGTTTTCAACAGAACAAGTAAAAAATTACAAACAAATATTTCTTTTTCCTATAACGCAGCTCTTCTATATGTAAAACCATACTGACCGACCACTATTGATTTTTCAATCCTAGAATTGACAAAAAGTATGTAAAGAGTTACCAGAGCTTTATAAAAACATATTTTATTTTAACCTTGATCAAGGAAGCCAACTTTATATTCCTTTCTTTTACTTCTATCAAATTTGATCTTTAACTCATTCACATATTACCTTTCTTTCATGAATATTTCTTCACGGCTTTAACAGACCTCTTTTGTAAATCCAGCTAAAAGTCATTATCTAAGTCTTAGTTGATTTATCTTTTGTATTTCTTCCTTTGTTTACACAGCCTCAACTTCTTTGTGTATCCAGTAAAAAGTCCCTATCAGGATCATTCTCCTGGCTGCATTCAAATGTAGTAAAAACTACTGGGACCTCTAAATTGAGAATTAAAAAATGAGCAGGCTGATACCTTATGGGCCTTTAAGATCCAAACAGGCAGGCATCTTGTTCATAACATGCTTGATAAAACAGATACTGCTTTTGACTAAGCTAGTAGTTCCAGCAGGACTACTGGTAAAGTTATTTACTCATTGCAAACATGCAAAAAGTGAAATCATCCTATGATATCTTTAACACCATCAAACAACAAAACCTGCCTATCCCGGATCCTTGGAAGGACTTGATAGATGGATAAAAATACCACATCCAGACTAAATTTCTGGCTGCCTATGCGACCAACTGTAATAATAATGTGGTAAGAATTGAAAAGGCATCATGGTTAAAAATTTATTTATCAATGTTCTGTGCTGGTGTAATTACAGATACGGTAAATAGTTTACTGTAAGCATAGCTTGTGTAGATAAATATAGATTAATAGTACCTGAACATTTCTCCAATTGGGATTTGTCCAAGATAATAAAATATTGACAGACTCTGCTTTTTGTATAAAAGCTTTTTAAGCTGTGCTAGGATTTTTGTCCATATATAATATTTTGGATGTAAAATAATATCTTTACTGCATTTTTCTCTATTTAATATATATTATAATCTATTCATTTTGGAATTATTAAATAATTAGAATTTTAATAAGTTTTCTTCTGTTTCCAGGTTAGCACTATATGTATATGAATATCTTCTCCATGTAGGAGCACAGAAGTCTGCACAGACATTTTTATCAGAGGTATGTTTTCTACTCTCTTCTTATTTTTGGGTTAATAGTCAACTTTTTATATTATAAATTATCAGTGATTCTATAGAGAATCATGGTAGTCTGACATATAGTATATAAATGTTTAGAAATGAAATTATTTGTTGTGATAATTTTTAAGGCCATAAAAATTGTAGCTATATTATTGATCTTGTTACATATCAAGTAACAACCACTGGGCTTGACTGTTGTGGCCTGTCAGCCGCCGGCTCCTCCAGCAGCCAAATCAGATGTGGAGGTATGGGAATCAGGGTCAGCATCAAGGCAACCTGAGAGCTCCAAGGTGGAAGAGGGAATGGAACTGTCAGAGAGAGAGGGGGGGGGCAGAGCTTGGGCCGTCCATCATCCCTCAGATGGAGAGTCAACAGCCCCCAGGTTTGGAGGTGGCTGATGAAGAAGAGGAGCAACAGCTGGGTCCAGTGCCTGTGCGGATGCACAGAAGGCAGAGAAGAGGAGAGCGTAGATATCTGTGGGCCGAGCCTTGGGATGGAAGAGCCACTGCTGCTAGCGAAGTCCCACCCTAGCTCTGGGGATAAAAGGCAGGGGGTGGAGATGAATAGATGTGGCAGACAACTATTCATCTTCTTACTGGACAGACTTGTTAGCCTTTGGTGAGAGGGAAACTTTTTGCCGGGGCTGCTGGCGCTCCTAATAAAGGAATCATTAATTTAACTACAGAGGGTTTGTTGTGTTCGGGGAGCTGGGTCGCAACACTGAAACATTACTTATCACTGTCGTTATAATCTTATTTTAAATCCAAACTAAACAGAAAAAATAAGCAGAGAGAGAGAGAGAGAGAAATAGCTAATTAATGTAAATCATTATTTTGACTCCCAAGCCCCAGATTTTTTCCAGGCTACTCCAATCTAAGATTGGAAATCTTGTGCTTTTTTCCAGCCTATTGCTATATGTAGCACCTATACTAATAGTTGAAAAACACTATAATAGTCAATTTCATATAAAATGAAAATATTAGACCGCTGTTGCAAATTATTATCAAGAGCATCATATCCTAGCCTTAATTTTACTTGCATAAACTCACTATATCACCATTTATAATTGTATAATTTTATTACTGATGTGGGTAAGAATTATACATATGTAGAAGCCACAATGTTTTTTTCCTTCCACATACGAAAGAAATGCTATGTCATTACTAACACAGTCATTGCATCTTTGAAATGAATGGTTATCTCCAAAGTGAGAAGTATGTGTGGCTTAATAATATATAAATTTATATCATTTTAAAATATACGGGATGAATAACACAGATAGTATTAATTTCTATGTGCATTCTAATGCAAATAGACTTCTGCTCATGCAACAGCTTTTCGTACTCTCCACGGTGATAGATTGAATGTCACTATTATAAACAATAATATATTTGAGAAAAATAAAGTAGGTGAAATGTTTCTTACACTGCAAAAGTTATCCCATATGTGATATTTTCTTCTTTAGAAGTGTGGTTGTCTGGGATAAAAACAGTATAACACATGAGGGCAAACATAAAATGAGCCTGTCCAAATTTCTACAAAAAAACACAGATTAAGCTGGCTGTACTTTCAGGCAGTGTAGAACAGTTGCCATAATTAGCAGATAAGTTAAAGCATAAGAATCAATAGGAAGCTATTGGTGGATGGAGCCGAGTGTGTATTTTGCTCTGCACACTCATATTTAGTCTGTTTTTTTGTCTCACTCTGACAGACAGAGCTATGCCTGTACACTCAAACTAATCTACTCCCTCAAACACAGAAGACAGCACATATTCTGATATCAGCTTTTTAAACAGCTTTTTAAAATTGATCTGTGTTGATTTTAAAAGAGCCATCTTTGAATTCATTTTAGCTAAATGCTATCTTTGTTTTCATGTGAATCTATCTTGCCTAAAGAAATAATCGTCATTTGCATTGATTTTAGATAAGATGGGAAAAAAACATCACATTGGGCGAACCCCCAGGATTCTTGCACTCTTGGTGGTGGTAAGTGTTTCAATTTACAAAGATTGTATTAGTTGTTAAAAGTATTATACTTGTACAAAATCTGATTTTTATCAAAGGTAATAAGAAATTTTGCTAACTAATTGGAAGACTAGTGTCAACCGCATTTAATATTGAACTGTCATTTCATTTCCTCAAAAAGATAAAATTAATTATGCAATTATTTCAGTTTAACCTTGCTCATTTTTCTTTCAGAAGGATTGATACTCAAATTTTCCAAATCTTATGCTTTTCCCCTTTAGATGTTCCCATAGAACTACAAACATACACCTAAACTAGTTTGATGTGACAACTGCTTGTTAAGATTCTGCAGAAATGCCAGCACATATATATGTAAATTATTATTGTCAGAAACAAAGTAGGTTTCTGACTTCAGAGCTCTTTTATATTTGGGAGCATCTGGAGTGCCAATCACTGGCTTCAAAATGATCAATGTGAACAGGTGATTAAAGCCCCACCTAATTTATATGCACACGTTGTGCATAACTCTTGTTTAAAAAAAAAGGACAGGGGCTTTGATTGCCCAGTTATTTCCACCATTTTGAAGCCAGTGAATGTTGCTGTCAATACCCCTGTATGTGTACAAAGAAGAATTCTGTATATAGGAGCAACAGTATTAATTTTAGGGCAGGAGGAGATTATACATGCACATCCTTCTGTGTGACATCTGCCACTGACACAAATGAGAAAATCCTTTGTGGAAGAAAAGAATAGGTCTGTGCATGTATCAGAAATGATTTAGAGGATATTATTCAGTTATCATGTAAGTGTAAGTACAGTCCTTGTATGATATTCATTAAAACAATTTCTTTAATTTTTCAGGCTTCCATCCCAGTATAAAAAATGATGTGGCTGCTTTAAGAATAATTTTAACTTTAACGATTGCCCTCTTTCAAGCAGTTGCATTTTTTTCAGATTCATGAAAAAAGAGAGAATGCTTTAATGTGTAGCATAGTAATAGATTGCTCATACTTGTACATCCTTTAGAGTTGCTGCTAATCATTTGTGAAACATGTACGGAAGAGACTTTGCTTTGGAAATATTCCTTGCCCAACCCTAATAAGATTAGCCAGTTTTTAGATGCTAGATTTCAGAGCAAAACCTGATTTACCAGTGTCCAGATTTCAACATCAGACTCAGAAAAATAAATATTATATATATGTTTAATTTCTATACTATTCATTATTTTCAAAAGCATATAATATTTATTACATAAGGAAAGGATTTAAGTTAGTTGTATTATTATTTTTTTTATTAGATGGAAGGAGTCCCTAAATTAAGTGATTATCAGAGGATACCAGTGTTGTAGTCTAACTAGAAAGTTGGGGAAAAAATCTTAGAAGAAAGCAATGCTATATTGTTGTCAAGGAATCTGCAGAGAAAATGTCTGACATTTCCAGAAGCAAATTTCAAGTCAAAAATAACAGGGTATTTTACCAATTAATGCAAAAGAAACTAAAGCTAGAAATACGAGCTTAGGATAGATACTCATTTTTAAATAGACATAATAGTATTTATAATTAATAAATATTTTTAATTTAAGAGACTTTTAGCTGTAATCTATCTCAGTGATGGCTAACTTTTTTGCCATCGCGTGCCAAAAGTGGGGGGGACCACAGGGGGTCGTGCATGTGCGTGCCCACATCCATAATTCAATGGGCCCCATTCCCTGAACTCCCCCCACTTTTGGCACGCGATGGCCTGGTGGGCCCGGTTGGCCCATTTTTCGCTCTCCCCAGGCTCCAGAGCCTTTCTAAGAGCCTGGGGAGGGCGAAAACGGCCTTCCCCACCCCCCTGGAGGCCCTCCGGAGGCCAGAAACAGCCTGTTTCCCGACTTCCAGTGGGCCCGGAAGGCCCGAAAATCAGCTGGCCAGTGTGCACATGTGCGACAGACCTGAGCTAGGGCAACATTCATGTGCCCACCAATATGGCTCTGTGTGCACCTGTGGCACGCATGCCAGAGGTTCGCCATCACGGGTCAATGCTGCCTTCTCCCTTTCAGTCCCATATATAAAAACAATCTCTCCTGGATCTTCAGAATGTAAAATTGTTTATGATTTTGTATGATGTTCTAATGATATAATGATAACAAAAATCAGTAAATTTCTAATGTTTTTAGACACGAATTGCTCATCTCAACTGTTAAACAATTCTGGATTAAATATTGGTGGGGTTATTTTAAGTTTTTTTAAAAAAAAAACAGATTTATTTGGTATTTAGATGCTTATCAGTTGCATGATCCTTGAATGTTTTCATTTTAACACAAATTAAATTATAGTATTAGGATATTTATCTGTATAACAGTCAATTAGGCTATCACTGTAATTATTCTTAAGTATGTGTAGTTTCAACAGAATGGGAATGCTACATACATTTTGCTTTCAGAGTATGAAGAGGGTAATAAATAGTAATTACTATAATGTATGTGTCTAGATGGGATATACCTGAAAAAATATAAGTTACAAATTGGGCATTTTTTTTTATTTTTAGTGTGTTTTGGGATCTCTATTGTGCAGCTCCAGAAAGACGTGAAACATGTGAACACTCAAGTGAAGCTAAAGCCTTTCATGATTATGTAAGTTTTATGTTCATTGGTTACGTTTTGTCTCAGCTTTATTTGGAAATGATAACAGCTATGAATTTAGTAATTTTCAATGTGCTGGAAAAGCTATTGCTTCCAATTTTTTGTATTCCCTTGATAGGTAATGGAAATGAAACTAATATTAACCTTGTATGCAATACAAGAGTCTGTTTTATGTAGGTTAGCAAAGGTTCAACCTTAAGAGACATCAAGATAACAACCCTGTGGATAAAGTCAAAGAAGTCAAATTTTCAGTTAAATATGGGTAGTGTTGGTAAGAAAGAATGGAAAAGAGGATGTATAAGTAAGATAATATTAACTGCAACATATTGAAGACTAAAAAGTATTATCCAATTGTACTGTTTACCACATAATTAATGGGGGAAATTGTTTAAGGAAAAATCAAGCTGAAGAAACAAAATTGTCTAGTAATCAGATGGTTTGGTTTGGTTTTGTAAATGTTTAGAAGTGGACTGGAAGTGGACAACTGGTAGATATTTTAACACAAATTTGTATGAAATCAGTGGAAACGCCTTGCATCTATTCCTTACAATAAATAGATTGTCAGTATGAGAAATTTCTAATGAATAATATTGTTTTTGGGTTTAACATGAGATTATTGAAATACAACTTTTTGCTTTTCTTGGTAGTATTCTAAAGTAGATTGCTGAAAGCAAAAATACCAGGGTCTGTGTATTAGGTGTGATTGTAAGCAAGTATGTTTTAAGTTAACATTTATACCTGTAAATAGCTCTGTGCTATTGTAACTGTGTTACAATGTCAGTTTAGTGATAATCGTGTGTAAAAATTCTAAATATGACTAAACTTACATTTAGATGTTTAATTATATCAGAAGTCAGTAATGTTTTGAGCCAATTGCATTCTTATAAATTTGAAATCATATTAGGAAGTTTTAACTATTTAACATTATCATGATAATTACCTTATTTTTCGGAGTATAAGACGCATCTTTTCCCCCCTAAAAGAGGCTGAAAATTTGGGTGCGTCTTATACTCCAAATGTAGCTTTTTCAAAGCTTTTTTTTTTCAGCCCTAACGTGGCACTAACGAGGTACTAGCGAGCGATCTTCCCAGCTTTGCCTGCTCCCTCGACTCTGTGTTTTAATGAGGTGCTAGCAAGTGAAGCGATCTCCATGCTTTGCTCCAACTCTCAGCTGTTCTTTAAAAGCTTTTTTTCAGCCCCAGCTAGGTGCTAGCCAAGTGAACCAATCTCCCCCTGTGCTTTGCTTGCTTTTCTCATTGCTGCTTCCTCTCAGCTGTGCCTTAGAAGCTGTTTTTTATCCCCAAGCAGGGGATAAAAAACCAGCAAACTAATGTGCTGAAGTTGACCAGACTAAGGACACTAGCCAAATGAATACCTGGTAGGCAGATTCCCCCCCCCCTATTTTTCTCCCCAAAAACTAAGCTGCGTCTTATACTCCGCTGCATCTTATACTCCGAAAAATACGGTATGACAAGTCACAACAAAAGCAAACTGATGATTCTGTTCCCTGTCACCCCACTGCTGGATTTTTCGTTCTTTCCCTTCCAAAGTCAGGGCTATTAGCATCCATTATTTTTATTTTCTAATGACTGAAGGTCAAATATGGTACAGAGAGGCATTCCTAGAAATAAAGATAGTGTGAAAATAAATTTGGCCATCATATTGCCTGTTTTTGAATTATAGATTCCTAAATGGAAAGTGCTGTCTTCTAGTTACAGATTCATAATCAGATGATTTGTTTAGTAAAAGAATTGGTTAAATGTATAACAGCAGGAATAGCTCACATAAATAATGTTGTCAAGTCTTACATTCCCTGTGATTCTTTTCCTGATTCCCATCCCAGCTTTAGCTATATATTGTTATTATGAAAGAGTATATTGTGCAGCTGGACCTCTATGTTTAAGAAAGCAAGGGTGTTCAATATCAGTTTACTGAAGAAACAATCCTTTTCTAAGACCTGGTAGCACGTTGAGTAGCTTAATATTTTGATCGAATAACTCTTCTGAAACATAGTAATAATAGCTTTCGAAAAGGTCATTGTAACAGCAGGACATCACAAGAAAAAGGTACATAGTAAAGGCCCTAATACATTTAGATCTCGGCTAAAAGATCTTGGAATACATTCTAATTATAAATAATTAGGGCTCTACAGTGCTTCAGATTCAAATACAGGAGTACAAATATAGGAACTGGCTGCAGCTACTTAAAGCAGACATTTCTGGGATTGTTTTGAAATGCATCCAGAGTGCTGCGTCCCATAAATCTTTATGAGCACCCCCAATCAGTATATAGAAATGTTCTCTTAACAATTTTGATCCAGCTTTTGGAAAGTTTCCCTATATGCGTAAATGTCTTTGTCACATCTTTTATAGTAGTGGAATGTTCGAAGAAACATTTACAGAACAGGTTTCTTAAAGAAGATTTTTGGAGTGTTCTGTGGTGTTTTACTTCAATATTTATTTATATGTTACAGCCTGAGACAGAATTGTGAGCTATAGAAATATGCACACAGGCAATTGGAACCTTTTTTTTCCTTCTGTTTAATCATATCTGATTTTGAGGAACTGTGGACTTGCAGTTTTCCTGGTCAGGTTTTTCAGAAGTGTTTTGCAATTGCCTCCTTCCTAGGACTGAAAGAAAGTGACTGACCCAAGGTTACCCAGCTGGCTACATGCCCAAGATGGGACATAGTCTCCCAGTTTCTAGCCTGATACCTTAACTACCACACAAAACTGACTCCCAGCAATTGAATAGTTATAGCAAGTAGATCTTTTTTTAAAAAGCGGTAAAATCTAAATTGCTTCAGGTTAAACTACTCCGTCTTAGTCTAGATTGGGTGAATAATTTCATATAGGATGCAGATGGATGTGATTCCTTTGTAATTTTTCACATTCCAATTATGTGTTAAAACTGTTTTATCTTGACTGATGATCTGATTACATATATGCCAAAAGAGAAATATATGTTACAGAAATAATACTATAGATATAGCCATGTCAGGTATTCTTACAAGCCAACAACTACATAATTTTAGGTGATCCTTAGATTATTGAGCATATTGTTAAAATTGAGCCTATGTATTTTAAAAGAAGCCATCATATTGCCTATGGAACAGGTTCATTCTGCCATAGTTTGACTCTTTAATGATATAAATCCAAAAAGAGTTCAGCAAAATCTTATTTCATTAATGGATAGGATTGTTAGCAAGATGAATAAAATTTTCCTTTATGACTATTGTTTGATTAGTTTCCAGATTTTGAATTATACATTTATGTAGAATTTGTTTGAATTAGTTGTTAAATCAGTTAAGCCAATCTCGACTACTGATTAATTGGTTAAATTAGTCTTAATTATTACCTAGTGCTAGAAGTTTACAACTTAAACAAACCAAAACTCCCCTGCAAACAATAAATGTCCTTGGAATTGTTATACCAAGAGACATAGATTTTAAAGTCTATAGAAGTTCAAGGTCACTGACCAACCACTGCATCCAACAATATGTGAAATCAGATTGTTAGTTTCTGAACTTGTGGCCAGGATATAGGAATACTGTTAGATTGGCAGTTATAAAATCTCTGTAGGGATAGAAAGTTAAAATGCTCTGACCCAGCGGCCTGATGAATCCAATGACTTCTAGAATGCACACAAGGAATTTCTCACTTCATTTCTTCATAATAATGTTGAAATCCTGGCTAATCAAAGAACATGGAGACTGCCTACGTGGCTGACATTATCCATTCTAAGTCTTGTTCCCTCTAACAGAGCTAAATTGTCACTTTGGCTTATTAGAGAGTTGAGAGCAATGAAGCAAATACACAGAAGATTGAAGTAGAAATGAGGAATTCTTGTGATGAGTCAGACCAAGTACAGAATGGTGTGTATTTTAAAGCCCATCTAAAATCTTACTCTGTGGTAGTAGATGCAGTAAAGAGGGATTACTTCAAGGGATGCCTCCATTGCATCTGCACAGAACAAACCAGCAATGCTTCTCCGTACTGTATGGCATCTCCTCCATCTAGATGTTAGGTCGGGGAGCCTGAACAGTCGGAGGCTCGCTGTGAGCAGTTTTCATTGTTCTTTGCAGACAAAAGTCGATCGGAGTTGCCTTGACTTGGACTCCAGTGTTTGGACAGGTCATAGGAGGTAAGCTTGGTAATGGTTCATATGGATTATTTTCATCTTGTAAGATCTTGGGGATATGAACAGGATATATAGAGAGATAAGAGCCAATACCTGCTTACTCAGTCCTTAAACTTTCCTCCTAGCTGATAGATTAACCAAGTTGGATTGGCCCTTTGGTTTCCACTTTGAGTCTTCGGAGAAAGGCAGCATACAAGTTGAACAAACAAACAAACAAACAAACAAACAAACAAATAAATAAATAAATAAATAAGGGAGGTGAGCATTGATCTTTGGGGCACAGGATGTATTTCCACCTGCTTAAAGAAGGCAGTAATAAAATCTTAACTTAAATAAACCCTCTATTATGTTGAAGAATCTATGTAACTATAGTCTAATCTCAAATATTTTATGTTGAGCCAAAGTTATTGATAATATGGTGGCCTCACAGCTCCCACTGTTTTTATTTATAATTTGAATCCCTTTCAGTAGGTACTTCATCTGGGATATGATACTTAAATTACTTTGATTGCTATAGTGATGTCCTGGGCCAGAAAACAGTTGTCAAGCCTTTTGATTCAGCTGTTGTCTTTGAAACAAATCACATGAAATACTTAAGAATCAAGTTCTATTTCAAACAGATTAGTGCCAAATAAAACAATTGGGCAGCTTTGACAGGAACTCACAATATATATGTAGCTCTAGCTTTCATAGTACATCTCTTGTTTTTTCTTCTAACCAATTCAAATTTAGCTTAATATTTTTCATCTCATAGTCTTAAAGGCTATAGAATCTGTTTTTACCACCATAAAAGTAGACAAACCATGGTATCTTTCAATGCAGTCTGGCAGAATTTGGCCTTGATAGCACTGATTTGTAATTCGTGCAGTCCAGTAGTGGGTTCCACTTACCTTCGCTACCAGTTTGGAACTGTGAGCGCGCGCATGCATGTGCTTGCTTTGCTTGCGCGCAGCGCTTCTATGCAAGCGCAAACCATCCGTGATGACATCCAGGTGGGTGGGCAGAGCCTCCCACCACCGCCACTACCAGTTCGCCTGAACCAGGGCGAACTGGTAGAAACCCACCACTGATGCAGTCCTTTATATTGTAATGTTGTAATACTAGGTAGCTTCTGTTTAACATGTACATTATTATCTACACTAAATGCTGACTAGAGCCTGCTGCTTCTCTCATTATCAACTTATCCAGTTAGTCTGATCAGCGGGGGAGGGGGGAGTTGTTCCCCTTTTCCAGAAGTTCATGTATTTAGTATATGGGAGAAGTTCTTCTCCTGGTTGGCTCCCAGGCTATAGAAAGTTGTTTCCCCGGGTTGTGTATTTACTAGGATTTAGAAAATGACAAAAGTCATATTTATTTTGTAAAACTTTTGGCACTATAAATTTGTTTTAATTGTATCAGTTTGACTTTGTGTTCTATTTTGTATTTTACTTTATAATTGTAAGCCTCCATAAGTGCTTATTATTATGTCCAAATTGTCGGTACCCCTGAACTTTACCATGAAATAAGTTAAAACTGACATAAGTAAATGGCATCCACCATTTTTAATTCCAAAGTCCATAGCATGAACACTTTGCTTTTATTATATGATTTCTAGTAAATAAGAAAGCAAATAAAGATAGCATGGACATAATTATTGGTACCTCAATTTAATATTTAATAACATACCCTTTTGTGGCAATCAAGTGCTTTTTGTAGCTTGAATGAAACTTTTATTCTTCTCAACTGGCAATTTGTCCCACTTTACTTAAACAAACTACTCCTTCTTCCAACTGTGAGATTCAACTCTTTCCATAGATTTCTGTTAGGTTTAGATCAGGACTCATAGCAATCCACTTGAGAATAGTTCAGCGTTAGTTTTTGAACCATTCTTGGGTGTGTTTGGAATAGTTGGAGGACCTATGACCTGCAACTGAGACAGAGTTTTCTAACATCAAACATTATTGCTTCATCCCACAATGCCTTGATAATCTTGTGATTTCATGGTGCTCGGCATAGATTCAGGAACTTGCAAGATCCTGTTAATATATCTTTACATTTTAGAATTAATTCATCTGGTCATATTTCCTGTCTAATCTTCCTTGTAAGGCTGACATCAATCTTGCAAGTTTGAAAGTACACATCTGCCACCATTTCACTTAGAATCTAAAAAACTAGCTTCTTGCTCCTTCTCATTCATTATCCAGCTACAGGATATGCCTTCTCTTATTTGACCATTCCATAGCCAGAATCTCTTTCCCCGTCTCCCAAGGTTCTTCCCCCATACCATTGTAGAAACCTAGGCATTATGGCCCATTCTCCAACGTTTCACAGTAATGATGGTATTCTTTTCTTGAAAAGCACTGTTTTTATTCTATGAACATAGAGCTACTATGACTTACCAAAAACCTCAAATTTTGTTTCATCAGTTCAGAGGCACTCCAGATTGGAGTGGCATTCCAGATTGACTTGAATGAGGATAAGTTTTTTCAATATAATTTGTCCTGAGCACTAACCTCAATTTTATAAAATATGATTGATAAATAAAAGCTGAACTTATCAGAAAGACAGTCTGCTTTGACCAATCAAAAAGATGCTAAATCTCAAGTCAGTCAATTAGAAAATGAGTAGCTAAATTCATATACCTTAACCTTGTGTTTGAATTGACACAGGTGCAGACTAATTTTCATCAGTTGTGCTAACGTATTAAAAAAATTATATAAGAGAGGCTTTGGACCTCAGTTTCAGACTTAGCTGTGTAGACTTCAGTTTCTGGAATGCCATGTTACCCAAGTTAGGGAAAGAAGATGATATGTAACTTGGATTAGATACCATGTTTCCCTGAAAATAAGACTCTGTTTTATATTTTTTTGAACTCCAAAATAAGTGCTTGGCCTTATTTTCAGGGAGGTCTTATTATTTTGGAGCGCGTGGAGCAAGATGGGGCTCCTCTTGCCACCTTACCTGATTTCCAGCTCTGTCTCCCTAACCCTAACCAGAGGAAATGGCGGGGACTGGCTGCACATGCAGTTAAATATTTTCGGGGAGGTCTTATTTTCCAGGGGGGCTTATTTTAGTGCATGCACTCAAAAGCCCAATTGGGCTTATTATCAGGGGATGTCTTATTTTCGGGGAAACATGGTATCATGGCGTTGTTTATTTTTGATACATAACTTGATGCTTTGGATATAAGATATAAGTATCAAGCCAGTTGAAATAATAATTGCAGTGATAATTTACACGCAACTGGACAAGTGCCCAAGTCCCAATGCATTATTGGTAAAAGCATTATGTTAGCAAAAAAAAGATTGTAAGAGAAATTCAGAAGGACCAGATCTTTCCAAAATTTCTTGGGTTGTTTTAAATGAAAATTATAGCAGCTCAGCTGGAAGTACATGACAAACAGTATCATATCCATGTATTCTCAGAATGCTAATGAGCTGTGTTAATTTGTCTCAGAAATTTCAGTGTTGACCATCTAAAGAAAAGAACTAAAAATAAAAGTCCGAAGCTAAATTTTAAATATATGAAAAATAGAAAACAACTTGGGAGAAAATTAAAGATTTTTTTTTTAAATGATAAAATCAATTAATTAGAGTGACATAATACAGGAAGTCAGAACTAAATAAACATATTATGGTTTAATGTTATGGCAAGCATTGCTAGATGTTGGCTGAGCTAATGCAATATGGTAAGCCAAGATGTATCTTAAAATTTTCTGGGTTCAGTCCATTGATTTTGTCCAATTATTGTATGCTGTTATTTACAGTTTAGTATAGTGTGTCAACCCAGTCATTTGATGATGTTCTTTCACAAGATAAATCCATTTTTCATTACTAGAACAGTCATTTTTAATGTTTCATGAATCAAATAGAAGATAGTGTTCTGCAAAGTTAATTAGTTAACAGCTGGCTAACATTGCCTGGACCTGGAAGCTTAAGCAGGTTTGTTCCGGATTATGTAATGGATGGCGAACATAGAAATGCTGGGTCTATAGTTTTCACAGGGAAATTGAAAGAAAAAATCAAATAGGAAATGATTTCCATGCTGTTTTCAAGCAAACTACATGATCTTGAGTTGATGTTTGACTTAAAAGAGACTTCATTTTTATATGCATTTTATTTATATTAGTCTCTGATCAACAGAATTCTAATGATCTCATTTGATTTCACCAGGGGAGTTTTCTAGTATCAAATACAGTGAGTTATGAACAAGCCTTAGAAAAATAACAGCCTTTATATTTTGCAATCTATAACTAAAATCTGTATTATTTTTATTGAAGATATTGAATAGTTTGTGCCTTAGAAAATAGCTCCTTTTTCTGACAATAAAGAACCAGTATTTTTATAAGTTGCCAAGTTCAGAGCCATTACCTGTAAATGTACTAGAATCAACATATTATTGCATATATTTGATGAACCATGGAATCACTTCAGCGTTCATTTTTACTTATTTGGTTTCTAAGTGCATACCATTGGGATTTAAACTCGTGGTCAGTATTCTTTGTTCTAGTTGCTCAACAGTTTCTATTTAATATTATTCAGAGGTTTTTTGATTTGCACCAGCTGCTTTCATTACGGGAGTCAGAAAGAGATCCCATATTAGAAAGATCATTTTCTTCTCTTATTTGAGCAGAATAAATTGTTATGATATTTTTGGGTGCTTTGACTTGTTCTTTTGAATATCACTATTCAAGGTAAGCTTATTTTTAGTGGTGTTCAAGAAATTATCCTACTTCTGGAAATCATTTAAATGTTTTTGTATAACAAATAGGGTTGTGCAGTGCTTCAAATTGAAAATGAAACTCAGAGTGCATGAGAATGAACCTATTAGCAGTTTAGAAGTCAGAGTAAATTTAACCAAGCTGTGGATAATGTCTGAATAACTGAACCGTTTGGGCTTTTAGTGACAAACTGGAATTGCTATCTATATATTACTATTATATAAGTTATATCTTGTATGATAGTTTATAATTGTCTCTTGTTAACTAAAGGCTACCAGATTATAGGATGGGATTGAATTAGCAAGCAAACTTGTAATTAGAGTTGACAGGTAGTTTTGTTAATGGTTCTGAAACCATTACTCAGGATTCAGTTACTGTATTTGTATTCTGCAGTACTTACCCTAAATAAGAGCTTTGTTCTTACAAACACACAGAGATGGATAGATAGGGTGCTGAAGAATTGCATGGGGGGGGGATAAGGAATGGGTTAGGATTAGGGTTCATTCTGCATATGCTTTCTGCTTGTGTTTATTAAATAATTCAGTTAGATAAATGGAATTGTTTTACTGTTGATCAGGTGAGAAAACTGAGTGATAATCTGAAGACTTTCATAGGAGATAGAAGGGTGCTATAAGAACAAAGGCAAGACTTTGCTCAGGAACCATGATATGCATTGAAAATCTTCAGCAAAGATAAGCATATCTGAGTCATTATTTAAGATGCATTTTACAGTCATGTTTATGCTTGTGTTACTCTCTGCTATAGTTATGTTCTTTGTTATAGAACAATTAATACCAAAATATTATAATTCATAATACAAATGATAATTCTTGCAGAAGTATCATTTCATTTTCCAGCATGGTGCTCTGAGATTCCAGGCATGGGTCTCGGAGCTCTTGTCCTATAGCTCTATACACTGGGTCTAAACCAGAGGTGAAATGCTCCCGGTTTGAACCGGATAGCCCAATCTGGTAGCGATGGCGGCGGGTGGTTTGGAGAACCGGTAGCAAAAATCCCTGCACCGCCCCCCACCCCCACCATGCCCAGCTGAGCCACACGATCATCAGAGGCTTTTTTTTTTTACTTTTAAAAGCATTTTCTCTACAACCTCTTCTGACGAAAAAATGCTTTTAAAAGTTTTTTTAAAAAAAGCCTCTGATGATCACGCGGCTCAGCTGGGATCGTCAGAGGCTTTCAAAGCATTTTTTTCTGCAACCTCTTGGCCAAAGAGGTGGTAAAAAAATGCTTTGAAAAGTCTCTGACAATCCCAGCTGAGTTGCCTGATCATCAAAGAAGCTTTTCAAAGCATTTTTTAAAAAGCCTCTCTGACGATCCCAACTGAGTTGCCTGATCGGCAGAGGCTTTTCAAAGCATTAGAAAAAATGCTTTGAAATGTTAAAAAAAAAAAAAAGTTGGGCACGGCCACCCAGTCACATTACCCCACCACCACCAAGCCACGCCCACAGAACCAGTGGTAACAAATTTTACATTTCACCCCAGTCTAAACTGAAGAAACACCTGCTGATGCTTCCCAGTTTCGACTCAGTCTATAGCTCTGTATAGACGTGGCAGAGTGAGCTCTGCTAAAAACAGCATACTAATTTGGAAGAAGAGTGCAAGGAAGAGAGAGAGAGAAGATTACAGTGTGAACAGCCCTGGGCTCAAGTCCGCTGTTACTGGAAGAGTTGGTATTGCAGGAAAGTGGAGGCCAGAAAAGGCTCCACTAAGTGTGGCAGCCATTTTCGGGAACCAGCATGAAGAGCCTGTGCCTCAAGCCCGCTACCCCACAACAAGGGAAGATTGGAAGGCATCGCTGGAAGGAAAGGTTGGCTCCAGTGCGTTTTGAGTTCCTCGTGGCTGCCAGCACCATTTGGAGTGTTCTGCAGGCTCTGGCAGCTTATATCTGGCTTGGCACAAAAGGGCGAAGAGGCCAGGGACCATTTTGATTGTGGAGTAGCGTGGGGGCCATAAGCTAGAACAGGCTATTTCAAAAGGCCATTAGTGAGTGTTACCAGCTGGTAGCACTCAGGAAAGGGCTCTCTTGGCTGCCTGTCTAGTAGCGAGTGCAGTCTTGGAGTTATTGCCAGCCCCAGACCACGTGGAGTTTCCTAGGCTACCTACCCAATTGGGAGGTAGACCGGGACCTACAACTGTTGCAATAGAGACAGACCTGAGGCTTTTTGGCTGCCTGCTCAGTTGGGAGGTAGACCAGGACCTCCAAAGTATAGCAGCCTCCTGGGACTTGTTGAGAGTGACAGTGATCTGGAGTGGTGAGATAACTGAGGCCATTGGAACCATTTTGCTTTTGGAGCTTTTCCTGGCAGGAAGCTTTTAAAAATAGAAAAGAAAAGAAAAGCAAGCTAGTAGACCAGGTAGTTCATCAGGGTTTGCAGTTTTTCACGTGCGCATGGAAAGATGGCTGACAGAGCTCAGGCAAGCAGAGCTACCAGTCGCGGCTCCAAGCATGGATCCTCTAAATCTAGGAGTGGGGCCAGGGGAGTGGCAGCCATGACAAAATCCAAAGCTATTCCCAACAAGAAGCCTTCTAAGGTCCAGGAGGAGGCGGAGCAAAGGTTTCAAAGGGCCTTGGAGAAGCAGGTGGAAAAGGGCAAAAGCAGCAGAGAAATGTTATGGATGTTATGGTTGGCCCTGCTTTCAGCCAGATATTGGAGTCTGATAATCTCAGCACAGCAGGAGGCTTAATTATACAAGAAGAGTCGGCTTCAGTCTCTATACCAGATCCTGGATCCATTTCCAGAATCTGGTGGCCCAAGGAAGGTGGTCACATACACCAAAAGATCAATTGGCTAGAGCTGAAGGCAGCTTGCTGGCCCTGAGAGAATTCAAGGAGCAGATTGCCGGATGGCATATCCTCTTCCTCACCAACAATGTGGCGGCCAAAGCACACATCAATAGGCAAGGGGGCACACACGCCAAGGAATATCTCATCAATTTGGCTCTCCAGTCTTAGATCTTTTTGCTTCCCTGGCAAACAGCCAACTGCCCCGCTTCTTCTCGAGGTTTCCTGCACAGGGGGTGAAGGGAATCGATTCCCTTTGTTGTCCGTGGCCTCAAGGGCTTCTTTACATCTTTCCACCCCGGCCTTGATTCTGCAGGTACTCAGGAGGATGTTAGCCGAGAGGGTGGAGATGATACTGATAGCACCTCACTGGCCTAGACATCCGTGGTTCGCGGATCTGGCCAGCCTTTTGAGTGCCAGCCTGTGGAGGATTCTTCTGGACAGAGTCTCCCTCAGCCAGGGTCCCATATGCCATCCAGACCCACAGTGGCGCCACTTGACCATGTGGCGCTTGAGTGGAGACTTCTGACAGTTAAATTTCTCCTCCGGCGTCATACACACCATCCAGGCTGCCAGACGACCATCCACCACTCAGATTTACAACATACGTGGGGATTTTTTGTAGATGGTGTACCAGACGTAACTTGCCCACCACAGTTCCTCGATTGCTTGACTTCCTTCAGGAAGGCCTGGATAAGGGTTAGCTCCGACTATGCTTTGGAGACAGGTAGCGGCCTTGGCATCGATTTTATCTTGTGGGACTTTAGAGTCCATAGTGCACCACCCAGAGATGCGGAGATTCCTCAAGGGAGCTGTTCTGACCTAGGCTTCCTGAGTCATTAAAACACACGAGTAGTCCCAAAAACCTCTTTTATTGCAGTGGCTGTGAATTCTGTTCATTTACAGACGAGTTGCAATTAGTTGTAAAGAGTCCTTTGGGAGAAGTCCTTTGGGATAATCACCCACCTTTATCTCCCTTGACATGCTGTCAAAGACCTAATTGGCAAAGCCACACGGAGTCCAGAATCAAACAGAGCTTCAGGCTTTAAGCTGAACAGAATGAACAAACATTGCTTCCTGCAAAGGCCCACGTGCCTTTGCTCCTCTTTTAAGTCTTATGGGAGGGGGCCAATCATCTCAAGCATGTGCACACTGGGAACAGGCTTCCCCTTGTTCCTCTGCCTCTCTGATGTCTGATTCTGGAGGCTCCGGAGTCTGCACATAACTCCCAGATGGCCCTGAATGAAGTGAAAATTCATAAAATACAATTTTCACTTATTAAGTAACTAAAAATATTTCTTTACTTATATTGTAAGTAACAAAAGTTATTTATGGTTACATAATGGTTTACAAAAGTTATGTATCAATTATATATGTCTGTATCAACATTTTTAAAAAAATGTTTATGTATAAAAGAGTAAAAGGATCAAAATGGACAAGAACCAGGGGTGAAATGCTCCCAGTTCGGACTGGATCGCTGATTTGGTAGTGAGGGTGGCGGGTGGTTCAGAGAACCGGTAGCAAAAATCCCTGCCCCCACCCCATGCCCAGCTGAGCCGCGCGATTATCAGAGGCCTTTTTTTTTATTTTTAAAAGCATTTTTTCTACAACCTCTTCGGCGAAAAAATGCTTTTAAAAGTTAAAAAAAAGCTTCTGATGATCACGCAGCTCAGCTAGGAACGTCAGAGGCTTTTAAAAGGAAAAAAGCCTCTGATGATCAAGCAACTCAACTGGGATCGGCAGAGGCTTTTAAAAGCATTTCTTTACAACCTCTTGGGCTGAAGAGGTTATAGAAAAAATGGTTTTAAAAGTAAAAAAAAAAAAAGTTGGCCATGCCCACTCAGTCACATTAACCCCCCACCACCAAGCCACGTCCATAGAACCGGTAGTAACAAATTTTACATTTCACCATTGACAAGAACTATACCAGTGTAAGAGTAATCTAAAATAAACAAAGCAAACAATTACAGTTCTAGACTAAATATTGATTACTGTACTACCTTTGTTATTTATTATTTACAATATACTGTATTTTTCGGACTATAAGATGCACCAGAGTATAAGACACACCAAGATTTCGAAGAGGTAAAGAAGAAGAAAAAGTTTTTGCCCTCCCCGGCCACCAGGAACACCCTGCAGGCCTCCCAAACCCTCTGTGTGTCCTATTTTTAAGAAAAACCTTAATTATAACTAGCGAATTGTAATAGAAGTGGTCCTCAACTTACAATTCATTTAATGACCGATCAACGTTATAACGGCACCTGAAAAAAAGTGACTTATGACCATTTTTCACATTTACAACCATTGCAACATCCCCATGATCATGTGATTAAAATTCAGATGCTTGGCAATTGATTCACATTTATGATGGTTGTAGTGTCCCAGGCTCATCTGATCATCTTTTGTGACCTTCTGACAAGCAAAGTCACTGGGAAAAT
Source organism: Pantherophis guttatus (assembly GCF_059756535.1). Classification (NCBI taxonomy): domain Eukaryota; kingdom Metazoa; phylum Chordata; class Lepidosauria; order Squamata; family Colubridae; genus Pantherophis; species Pantherophis guttatus. Next base: position 37,793,608 of record NC_142064.1, on the reverse strand, counting down.
CAGATTTACTTAACAACCTTATTACTAACAAACTTAACAACTGTGGCAAAGAAGGTTGTAAAATGAGGCAAAATTCACTTAACAAAGGTCTCACTTAGCAACAGAAATGTTGGGATCAATTATGGTTGTAAGCCGAGGACTATCTATATGGTGTTTTAAATGTTTATGCTTAGGATTCCAAAAAATTTTCATGACACAATAAAAGCCTACTTAAATTATGAAGCAAATGATTTAAACCTTCATAATGTACACGATATTCTAGGGATAGATCTCAGTACATGATAGAAAAGAACAATAAGAGTGTTCCCTAATAATGATCTCAGAATAGCAATAGCAAAAGATCTCCCAAAATAAAATTTAAAAACTCCTTGGATTTAAGAGAAAATCTATTTGAATTATATCTCAATAAGGGATGTCTTTGGTTATCTTTATTTCCCATATGTAAATATTATTGTTCTGCAATCTGGTTTTGATATAATATTTCTTAACATGGGGTCTGTATTATAAAATATGCCTCAAACAAATAGTTGATGATGTGGTATTTTTTAAATTCTTGTATGAGTTTTTCAGTCCTCTTCTGTTTTCTTTCTTTGAGAAATAACTATTTGATATTATCCCTTAGGACCTTGTCCCTTAGAGAAAATATACTGAAAAAATATTAAACATACCTTGTAAATTCAGAAATATTTTCTCCAAAATTATTGAAACTGGAAGTAATAAGAATATATATATTAAGCAGCAATAACTGAGCCAGTTATGTTATACTTTCAGGAGAGATATACTATCTCTCTCCTCCAGAAACTTTGTAACATTTAGGTTAATGCACATATTATTAGGTTTGTCTCATTGTGTGAAATAATTGTTAAGCAATCATATTTGTAAGAACTTAAAATCCATAGAGATGGCAAATATTCTACAAATATACATTTGGAATATTTCCGTCTTACAAACTTTATGTATAAACTAGCAATTTCATTTCTATAAAAGCTGTGCTAATGATGTTACATAAAACAAATTTAAACCTTGTTTAAATTCATTCTTCAGTTATATTCTTTGTTCAGTTGTTCCTTCTTTGTAATTTATAGTATTAACATTAAACATACTGCTTTTATTTACTTGAAAAACTTCAACTAATTTCAGATCTTATATTTTTTGAGTAGTAAATTATACTAAACTCAGGTCTATTAGAAGCCAATCAAAATAAGGTTAATTATTTGTTCATATATTCATGCCCAAGATCTGCCAGTTATGTGTTTTTAAAAAACAAAAGATTTCAAAGTATGCCACTACTCAAAGCCTGCTGCTACAAAGATTATATAGCTAACCCCAGGTTTATTTGTTTGTTTGTTTTTATTTATTAAATTTATATGCCACCCATCTCCCCAATAAGGCAACTTACAGGTCATAAAAAGATAAAGAGGAAAGTAATTAACATTTTAAACATTTTATTTTGTTGATTGTATATTCACAAGATAGCTAATTTTTGGTTACGCAAGATGGCTGGATCATATTGCCGATATGTCTTGATGGCTGAGTTCAAACAACATGTAAATCATGCATTTGTTAAATTTGTGCAGACCTGACCATTCTTTTTTGCAAACTGATTGTAAATCATGGTTTCCAATTTATGATTAAGCATGAGTCCAATAATTGTAATGAAAATATGGCTTAGTCTGATATATGAACCACGCCACAAATAGTACTATTTGCTGTGTTTAAAATTGTACGACCTCATATTATGACAGCTGATTCTAAAAGGAAGCCTTTCACTTAACATGGGAAACATAATATGTTCCTGATAAAGATGGGATGCTATTTTAAATTTAGGGCAATAGTTTTCATGTGTATTTTACATTACATTACAGTACATTATTAAATATTGTATTAAAAAAGCAATGAGCAGCATTATGAAGCCAGTGTACTGGACAATTGAAAGCACAGTATGTAACACTTTGAGACATTATTGCAGTTTAAGTAGTCCTCGACTTACAAGTATTAGTTTAGTGGCCATTCAAAGTTACAACAGCACTAAAAAGAAAGTGACTTATGATCAACTTTCACACTTAGGACCATTGCAGCATCCCCATGGTCACATGATCAGAATTCAGGCACTTGGCAACTGGCAGGTATTTATGACAGCTGCACTGTCCTGAAGTTATGTGACCATCATTTGTAACCTTCCTAGCTTGGCTTCAAACAAGAAAAATCAATAGGAGAAGCCAAATTCACTTAACAACTGCAGGGATTCCCTTAACAACTGTGGCAAAATGGTCATAAAATGGAACAAAACTCACTTAACAACTGCCTTGCTTAGCAGTGGAATTTTGGGCTCAATTATGGTTGTAAGTCAAGGACCTCCTGTACTCTACTTGGTTAATTTGCTGAACCAGTGTAATATAGTATAATGTGGGACATTTAATCAAGTTGCTGTTTTAATAGCAAAGCTATTTTTATTTCTTTTGTTCAGCCTCTTAGCTTGTACAGTACAAGAAAACAATTTAAGGGATTTTTTTTAATTTTTTGTGAACTCCACAGAAAAAAAATCAGGTAGGTTCTTTTTGGAGCAAGTTTTAGAGACACTGGTTTTAACTGAAGACATCTTAGATTGTTGAATTCTACATGACTGAAGAACTGTATCTTCCTAAATGGATCACACTGAACCTGAATTTCTATGGAAACTTGTAATTCTGATTTGGTATAATACAGATATTATAGGACTTGGGATAGGTAGATGTTGTTTGATGGTGTTAAAAATATGGTTAGAGAGTGTAATCTGTTCTAAGTAAAGCTGTCTTTTGCGATTGATTGATTGATTGATTGATTGATTGATTGATTGATTATTAAGTGATTTTTCAATGCTGATGCGAGCAGTGTTCAAGTGGTGCTCCAGATGTTTTGGGATTGCACCAAAGTGCCTATCACTGTTGGTACTATTCTTGCCTCCTTCTTATTATTTTATCCCACCTTTACATTTGGTCAGTGAAAGGTGGTGAGCATACTTAACAGTCATGCCTCCTAAAATCACCTGGATGGCTTTCATGCCTAAGGGAGGCCTGGAACCAGTGGTGGGATTCTGCCGGTTCTAGGTGGTTCGGCCGAACCGTTTGTTAAATTGCTGGCTCACCCCGCCCCTTGCCCCGCCCCTTCGCACCACTATTTATTGCCAATAAATAGTGGTGGGCGAGGGGCGGGCGAGCCAGCAATTTAACAAACGGTTTGGTGTTTTTTTGTAATTTTATTGGCCCGGGGAGCTTCAGCATAGGCTAATTAGCCCGTTGATTAGATCGGCCTCCCGACTCTCAGCTGATTTGCTTTCAGCTGTTTTGCGGAGGGTTCTGCTGCTTGCTTGCAAAGAGTGCTGAGCAGATTTTTTTTCCCCTAGCTATGCTGAAAAATGAAACTGAAAGTAAAGCAGGCTGTTAGCTTTGCTGTTGCTGCAAGTTAGAAAATTAGGCAGGCAGATTTGTTTTCTTTTTCCTCACCAAAAAGGTAGGTGCAAACAATGGGAAATTTAGGGGAAAAAAGGAGAGTTCAAGAATTTAAAACACAAAAGAAAAAAAGCTCTATTTAACTAGAGAATTGTAATAATTGAGATACTATTAATTGCATATTGTGTTGAAAGCAGAAATTGTTAAGTTGTGGTTTGGAGGAATATATGGGGGAAATTATTTGGTTTATTATTATTGGTAAATATAATTAATTGATTTGTAAGAAATTGGATTGCATGGAAATAATTGGAATATTCATGTTCATATTGATTAATATACAAAAAAGATAGTTGTATAACAAATTGATTTATATTAAAATGTTGAATTTATATTAAACAACTGTAATATTACATAATTAAGCAATGTGAGGATGGATATAAAAATAGATGACAATGGAAAGGGGTATAATATAGAATAGAAGGGAAAATTGAATTTGATTAAGATTAGAAATGAGGATGAAGGGTAATAGTGGTTTTTTTTTAAAAATAGATAAGGAATAAATATGGCAAAAAGACAATATAGAAATTGTAAATTTAATTGAAATGACTAAACACTGTTTAAATTTGTGAACCGGCCAAATACTCTGTTCAAAGAAAATAAATTGTATGTCTGTATGTGTGTTTCTAATTATTGCTATTTATTCATATTTGTTCTCTTTTATTCTTTAAAGTTTAACAATTCATTTTTATCTTAATATCTTTATATTTGTTTGGGGATGCCTTTCTTCCATTTCATCTTTTTTACTGTACAGCAGTCTTTCTCCTCAAACCTACCACCTCTCTCTTTTCTTTCCTTCTTACTTTCTTTCCCCCCCGCTTCTTCTCCTCCCTACTTCCTCTTCCTTTTTCCTTCTCCTCCTCTCTTCCTTCCTCTCTTACCCTCACTCCTACTCTAATTTCCCTTCCTTCCTCTCTTTTCTTCCTTCCCTCTCTCTCCTTCTTTCTTCCATCTCTCTTCTCCTTCCTTCATCCCTCTCTATTGCTGTATCCTTTTGTGCATATAGATTACTCAGAGGGCTGAAAAAGTTATTTTTGACTGGTCCTCGCACTTTTGACTACTCCTCGAACTTACAACTGTCCTCACATTTTACGTTTTTCGCCCTATCTTGTCACCATGGTGAAGAGAAGCAGTTGTGAAATGAGTGACACGGTTGTTAAGAATGCTACAATGGGCATAAATGATGACCAGTCATAAGGGTGAGGACCGATCAAAAGTGCAAAGACCTGTCAGAAATCACTTTTTTCAGCCCTCTGGGTGGTCCTTTTGTGCGTATGGACTACTCAGAGAGCTGAAAAAGTTATTTTTGACTGGTCCTCGCACTTTTGACCAGTCCTCGAACTTATGACTGTCCTCACATTTTACGTTTTACACCCTATCTTGTCACCGTGGTGAAGAGAAGTAGTGGTGAAATGACTGACACGGTTGTTAAGAATGCCGCAATGGGCATAAATGTGAGGATGTCATAAGTGCAAGGACCAGTCAGAAATGACTTTTTTCAGCCCTCTGAGTAGTCCCTATGAACATAGCCATGCCCACCCAGTCACATGACCAGTTAGCCATGCCCACCCGGTCACATGACCACCAAGCCACACCCCCAGAACCGGTTGTTAAAAAAATTGAATCCCACCACTGCCTGGAACCCATAGTCTCCTTCTTTCCAGGTTAGCACTTTCACCACCACACCAAACTGGTCTCATTTAAGAACGCATTTTTAAGAACAGTATTCTTATAATAAATTTCAAGGCCATCCATAATTATATTGCACATATGCATATAGTTTTGTAATAGTTTATTTCTCTGCCTTTTCTGGAAAAAAATACTTCAGTATATATTTCAAATTATATGAAAACTTAAGTTTTCAGAAGAATGAAGCTGTCATAAATAACATTTAAACTTCTTTAAACAGTGTCTTTGAGTTGCTGTAATGTTGTTTTCCTTATTTTTTTAATTTTTCCTGTATTGTAGTCTAACAAGAACATACCGTGTTTCCCCAAAAATAAGACCCTGTCTTATATTTTTTGAAATAAGCGCTTGGCCTTATTTTTTGGGAAGTCTTATATTATTTTGGGGCGCGTGTAGGAAACGAGAGGAAATGGCGGGGACCAGCTGTGCATGTGTTTAAATATTTTCGGGGGGGCTTATTTTAGTGCATGCGCTCAAAAACCCAACTGGGCTTATATTCAGGGGATGTCTTATTTTAGGGGGAACAGGGTACTTAGAGGAATTATTGTTCATTCCTTCAGATTTTTAAAAGAAAAAACAATTTTTTAAAATATATTTTGTAAATATTCAACAAATGTCTGAGCAATTACTCAAATAGGGTGTATTCCTTTTTTTCTCTGAAGAAATGATTTGTGCTTGGTAATAAATATATTGTTCCTTGTCAGCATTTATTTTTTTGCAGCCCCAGTTTTTCACTTCATGCTGCTGCTTGTTGAAATTTAATAAGATCTCTTCTTCAATGAAGTTTTCTTTCAAAACGCTTTGTTGTTGAACTAATAATACCTGGCTTTTAAAATCATCATTTTATCTGATAATTAGTATGACACTTAAGAGATAAAAGTTATTATCTTAGTTTCTTGCCTGATGGGAATATAAATATGGTGAGACAGTATTTCTGTCCCAAATCAATTTACTTTTTCTAAGAGCAAAAGAACTCAGAACCATAAGAACATCTTGTTGTCTAATAGCTGAACACCATTTCCTGCTGCTCAAAATTACAATATGCTAAAATGGTATTCTAGTATATTTTGCATGTTCAAGAGGAAATAATGAACTGCTATGAGGCTGCTTTGTTTACTGTTCATTATAACTCTCTTATTGGACTGTTCACCCTCTCTTAAGGATTCACTGTTATTGTGTGTTGATCAATATGCTAACAGATTAAAATCAATTTCAGATATTTTAATAATCATTTAACTATATCAGATCTCTAGAGTCATAATATTTTTGTGTGCCTGAAGCAGGTCTCAGCAGAGGTCTCTCCCAACAACTTTTAGTGAATCCTTTACTTGAGGACTTGTAACTTTTGTTTTCAAAATATATTCTCTGAATTATTGTTTAGTATATATTTTTAACGACTGTACATAATCCTTAGTTCACACTGTCATAAATATATCTGTTGATACTATATGTTAGAATAGTTCATACCCATTTCTGAATTTAGTTTCTTTTCACTGTAATAGTTTTATCAACAACTGCAGTTCCTAATAGTAAAGGATCTCTTGATTATCCATAGAACATCCTTCTATGTTCATACTCTGTGCCTCATACTCATGATTTCTCAAGGCAATTCCTGATGGTTTAGGATGGCCTGTAATGAAGTAAACAAGCACAAAATCCTACTCTGTTATAAGTGGAGTCAATCGGCTTGTTATTCTACCACTATGCTTAATGAATAATTTCAAGTTTCTAATTTCAAGTTTTATTTAATTCCACATCTAGGTACAAAATCTTGATTTTGAAGTTTTGTGGTGATCCAAGGGTTAAACATTATTTCTTGAGAACATTAGAATATGTACTATAGTAGTGATTTAGTGCTAATAAATGTTCTGTTTATGTTTTATGAAGGAAAGTGCACTAAAGGAGGTGCCCTTGAAAATTGTGATCTGTCTTCTCTTAATCATTCTCTCTGAAAACCTGTTAAATTATCAAAACATTTATGTATGTCAATTGAAGAAAATTATTAAGACTTCCTTAGTGATGCTTATTTTTGAGTAGATATAAAATTATTTAAAAATTAAATAATTTTTAATTATAAAAATTACTTTCATGACCAGAATTTTTGTTTCTAAGTGAGGCAGTTGTTAAGTGAGTCATACCTGATTTTATGAGCTTTTTTGACACATGTAGTGAACAAATCATTGCAGCTTCTAAATAAATAACATAATTTTTAAGTGATTCTGGCTTCCTCCATTTGCTTGTCGGAAGCTGGCTGAAAAGGTTGCAAATTACAATCACATGATCTGGGACAGTGCAACCATTGTAAATATATGCCAGTTACTAAGCGCCCTAATTTTGATCATGTGACGGCCATAAATATGAAGACTGATTATAAGCGACTTTTCAATATTGTTGCAACTTCAAACAATTGCTAAATGAGTGGTTATAAAAACGAAACTTTTTTGTGTCTATAGTAAAATATATTGTAACAAGTCAACCTCACCAGAAAGAGTTGAAGGCCTAGAAGGATAGCATGATTTAAAGCTTCCTATAGGTTGTGGAGAATTAGTAGGATCATATTTTGTTTCTGTTGTAAGTCATCCACAAGAATGATCAAAATAGTATAATACCTTGAGTAAAGTTGAATAAAATAGTTCTAGATATCAGCTTCATCCAAATGCTTTTGGAGACGAATGATCACTGCCTTTCATCCTGCAGGAATGGAAGATTAGAGACAATTATATCGTTACAAAGACCTCCAGGGTTGAAGAAGTCTTTTAATATAAAATGTTTAGCAGCCTCCTTTAAGCAAATGGAAAAATATCACATATCTAAAGAGGCATTAATTAGTTCTTCTGTATAATGAAATACAGGTAGTCCTCGACTTACAAGTGTAATCAAGCTTGGCAATTATGGTTGTAAATCATGATGGTTATCATGCTAAATCAAGGACTACCTGTATTGAATTCTTGAAAGTAGCATATGTTGCCATGTTGCTGAATCTGTATATTTCTATTTGAGTTTATGAGATTTGAGATTTGAGTTTATATCAGCAAAACCATGGTAATTTATCACTTATTTGTTGCTTTGTGTCGAAGGTTTCTCTATTACTATAAAATTTGTTTAGTTTATAAAAGTTAAATTCTTTCAGAGATTTCATTTTTGCCAAACCATAATAATCATCCTAATCAATTTAATTTCTTCCAAGTTGGCAAATAATTATTTGTAAAGATTTTATTAATGTTTAGGCATTATTGTAATTATTGTAATATTTTAAAGATTTATACACACTTGGAATTCCTGAAACTGGACATGTGAGTGTATAGTCTAATAATCCTGACAGCGAATTCTTCTAGCTCCTTCTTAATATAGCTAGCCAAATAAAGAAGCATTTGAGAGAGTCAATATCATATTATCTGCAAATAGATTTAAAAGATATGTCTTATTTCACATTTTTATCCCACTAATCTTATTATTAGATCTAAATACTATTGCCAGCACTTCTATAATTAGGTTGGATAGTAAAGGTGATAAAGGAAAATCCTGCTTAGTACTTCTTAAAATCATAATGGGATCTGAATCATAACTATTAAGACTGACCTGGGCTTTAGATGGCCACAGATAGGTTGAATCATTTTGCAAAAGCCTGTTCCAAATGTAAATTTAATTAATATTTGTTTAAAGAATTGTATTTTAAGAGAGTCAAAGGCTTTAAATATCTAAAGAACCTATGGTTAATGAAGATGTGTTACTTTTACTAATTTAAATTTCCATAGTTCTTGCATGTTTTTGTCTTGGTCAGCCAGAGTCTATTTGAGTTGTTTGCATACATTTTCACTGGTAAATAAATTGTAGCAAATAGCAGCCTGATCAATTAATGTAAATAAATGACTTTTAAAGTCATCTTATGTTGATATCTATTAAGATTTGATGGCATTGATTTTTACATTTTAATTCCTTTCACTCTTGCAAAAATTAAGATGTCTTCATCTCGAATGAAATGTTTTTGGATTTACTAAAGATGATTCTTGATTTTAAATAGATTATCAAATTATATTAAATAATTCTTTAATGTACAGTTTTTCTTATAACTCGGAGAGCACCAAGAATCCCTCTACTTTTATCTGCTTTAAGCCTGGTTCATATCAATTACATAAGCTGCATAAGCTACTACAGCTTGATTTCATGTCCTTTTAAAAATCCAATCTCATAATTTATAGCTTTTGATATACTAAAAGTGTCCCTCCCTTTTCAATTTGTGAATGCATTTTTCTGTTGTACTGTGTTATTGCTGTACAGAGTTTACCAATTCCAGGCACTTCAATAAGAAGAGCAATAGCGATATACATTTCTCTTGTGCAGAGTGCTAAATATGCATTGTATAGAACCATAGGTCTACATTAACGTGGTAAACAATGTGATTAAGATTAACAATTAGAATGGATCCTAAAGTGTTTTATATGTACATTATTGTTCAACCACTCTGATAAGAAAAATTGCTAATTTCTCCTGGAGCATGGGGCCAGCAGTCAGGAATGGGTTAACTCCGTCCGATATCCAGTTGAACTGAGTCTGCAAGCTGTTAAGCTCCTCCTTTTCCTGTTGCCTCCCAGCTTTCAGACTCAGTCCGATCTGGACGGATACATTTCGCTGAGCTGCTGCCTTTTTTCCCTTCTGACAGTTACTTGTCACTGGCTCCCATCTCCTGGTTGAGTGATTCCAGCATGAAGGGCTTTTATGCCCAAGCCCGCTGAGGGCCGCTTGGCAGCATAATGGACCGGAGACTCCTAGCATCATCGGGCTCGTCTCAACTGCGTGAAGGGCAGCTACCCGATCCCGCTGTTGGCTCCATAGCTGTTGTGGCTGATTCCTCCCATCTTGTTGGTCGAGAAATCTCCATCCAGTGTGAATGGTGCTTCAGCCGGAGCCCACTGAAGGCCGTGCTCCACGTGGCAGATCTGTTGGCTGACAGATCACCACAGCGGTGTTCCTGGGCATTGCCCACATGCCTGGCTGGTTAGACGGGGATTCGGAGGCTTCCATTCCCCTGCCCTTCCACAGACATCAGAACGGCGAGCCGCTCAGGGAATTTTCCTGTGGCATTTGTCCAGGGCCAGCGCAAACAGACAGAGGACCTGTAAGCTCCATCTGCTGTCCCCAGGATCTGGATCGGCGCTTCTGTGCCACGTGGCGAGGCCTGCCCTCCATATTGGCAGCTTCCCAGTTTTCCCCTATTCGATAAGGGTGGAATAGGCCTTTGAGGAGGGAATAGGCCTTTGAGGCCTGCAGGGCATTTGTCAGCCCATTTTGTCACCTTCCGCCACTTATGGATTAGAGGCCCAGAGCACAGGCTTTACCACTTTACAAAATGGCGGCCTCCTTCCCAGATCGGCCTTCCAAAAGAGGCCTTATGGCTCCTAGGCAGCCAGAGGTCAACGAAGCAGAGCCTTCACAGCCTGCTCCTTCTAAATGGAGTAGAACCACTCAACCCTCTGTCCCAAAGGGGCATAAGAAAGCCTCTAAGGCTTCTGAAAGAGAGGCCAGCAAGAGGCATAAGGTGATAGAGAGGGCTATCGAGAAGGCAATCAAGGAAGCCACTAGGAAGAGCAGGGCGTCCCCTGCAAGGCATCCGGCACCTTGTCCGCCTGCGCCTCTACCCCAAAGGACTCCAACTGCTTCAGCTGCTCAGATTGCTTTATCCCCAGATGTGGAGGTCACCTCAACCTCCCAGCCTGTAGGGGACACTGATAGGCTGTTTGCCACTTTCCAGGAGTCTCCCAGGTTGCTCAGCCTAGGCTGTACAGCCTGAGGCTTCCTTTACACCCACTGCTACAGGACTCAGAGACCTGGGCACGAGGCTGCTAAGAACCACAGATCCCCTCCAATCTAGTGGCTTTTATTCAGGAGGCAATTCAAAGAGGCAATGCCTCGGAGATGCAGAAGAGAACCAGCTCTTGAGTGTCTGACCTCTCCAGAGCCCAGGAGTCACACCCTCAGTCTCACTTGTCAACTGATCTGGCTCAGACCCAAGGTCAGGATGATCCCAGCGCCTCCACCAGTCAAGCTTTGTTCGAAGGGGAAGAAATGAGAAAACAGGATCTTTCTGAGGATGAGGATCTGTCTCCAGATCAACCATCATTTGTTGGATTATTTAAGCCTCAGGTTTTCCATTCCCTTCTCCGTAAGGCTAAGACCACCACCTGGCTAGGTATTCCATGGCCCCTTTTGGACCCCACAGTGGAGGAGGTGGATCACTCTCTCCTCTTGTTCCAGGAACCTACCTTCGAGGCAGAGCAGGTCCCAGCTCCCAAGTTGTTTAGGAATGTTGTTCAGAGGCAGTGGACAGCTCCAGTTTCAGGTCCAAACCCCAATGGCCTCAACAAGCGCCTATATAACCTGGCTTCAGACTTGTCTACACTACTTCAGGTGCCAGAAGTAGACGCACTGGTCGTCGCTCTTTCTTCCCCTTCTGTCCAACAGGGCCCCTAGAGGAGAGCCTATGTCCAGAAGACAGATGGTCAGAACACTCCCTGATTAAGGCTCACATGGCGGCATCTTGGGCCATTAAGCCTAAGACGCTGCATCCTTTTTTAACAGGGCATCACTACTTTGGCTGAGGCAGCCTATTTCTGACTCTAGGTCTCATCAAGATCTAAACAAAATAGTTACTGCCCTAGAATACTCGGCAGATGCCACTTTAAATGCCTCTTGCTTCATGGCCAAATCTATAGGCGCCTCCATCACATCATGCCGCCTTCTTTGGCTCCGCCAGTGACTGGTGGATGCCAAGAATAAATGGCAGCTGGCTTCTGCTCCATATACAGGAGACAAGCTATTCGGGGCTCCCCTTGAGCCACTTTTGATTGAATCCAGACATAAGTGCAGGGTTCTCCCGAGCATGTCTCGCAGAGCCTCACCTATCATCCTCCTTTTGTCCCTTTCGGGGTTCGGAAGGCAACTACTTCACCCAAAGGACCCAGAGGTATTTCCCTTCTAGGTCAGGACAGGCCACAGGACAGACAGGGCGGTCCCGGACAGAGAGGTTCCCCCAAGCGGCCCTTTCGTGGCGGTAGGGGCTGCCCCTCCGCTTCCGCTGACTGCACGTCCAATCCTCCCATTGGGCGCTGCCTGGCTCTGTTTATCAGCCAATGGGAGGCGACCACATTGGACGCTTGGATCAGGGAGACGGTAAGGTCAGGCCTCTCCCTGGAATTCTTTACCACCGCCACCCCCCGAGTTGATTTCTCTGATGCCCCCTATCACGGGATTGGACAAAACAGCTCCTTGTGGAATCGGCCATAAAACACGTTCTAGACATTCAGGCCATACAGCCAGTTCCACTGGAGCAGCACGGGCAGGGTTTTTACTCTCACCTGTTTGTGATTCAAAAACCCTCGGTGGGATGGAGAGCCATTACTTCGGCCCGCCATATCTCAGAGCTGGCGGCCCTTTCCATCAGGAGCGACCTCTATATTTTCCATTCAGACAGGGTCATCCTCCGTTTAGACTCTACCTTCATCCCTAAGGTCAACACACCGTTCCATAGGTCCCAGGAATTGATTCTGCCCAATTTCTGCCCCAACCCTTCCCATCATTTGGAACAGTCATGGCACACCTTAGACATCAGACGGGCACTTCGTATCTATCTTTAGAGAGCTTCCTCTATTAGGAGTACCGAATCTCTTTTCGTGTTCTTCCAACCAGCAACCATGGGTCACCGAGTGACTTTGGCCACTAGCTTCAGGCAACTATTGCCAAGGCCTATGAGGCTCAGGCCTTGCCCGTCCGTCGCTGTATTACAGCCCATTTGACTCATAACACCGCTACTTCAGCGGCATGGGCTACCCAGGCTTCCTTAGAGGACATCTGCAGGGCCGCCACCAGCTGGTCTTCCCCTTCCCCGTTTATCCACCATTATAAGTTAGATCTTTATTCCTCGGCGGTTGCATTTAGCCGCCAGGTTCTCCAACGGTTTCATATGGGATTGGCAATTCCGGACTGGTAGGTTCCCTCCCAATAGGACTTCTGCTTTGGCATGTCTCGTTCTTGACTGCTGGCCCCATGCTCCAGGAAAAAGGGTGTTGTCTTACCTCAACACCTGTTGTGTGGGGCATGTCTTTCTTGGTCCGGGCCCTGGGGTGGGCACTAATTATGTCATTTCAGCTCAGCGCGTCAGTCTGCCACATCTCCCTCATCAAAAAGTTGTGAGGCAACAGGAAGAGGAGGGGCTTAACAGCTTGCAAACTCAGTCCAACCGGATATCAGACAGAGTTAACCCATTCCTGACTGCTGTCCCCACGCCCCACAGAACGGGTATTCAGGTAAGACAACACCCTGTATGTTCAGCCAGGAAACAATTTGAATGGGAAATGATATTGACTAATATATAGGAAAAGAAGCAGATACTAAAAATATTGTGATTGAAAATAATTTATCAAAAATTATGGAGTTGGCTAATTAGGTGTTTGTTTATATTATTAATGATAATGATATCCAAATTCAACTTATACCTTTATCCTTATAAATTAAGGATAGTAATTTTAAAAGATTTCAGAAAATTTAACAAGACATAGTTGTGCAGTATTAACAATAAAACATTGTTAGATTAAACAGCTTCAGTTACTGAACTTTTGAGAATTCAGTTGGAAAATGTGGAATGGCAGGCTGGGAATTATTGCTATAGCTTTTTTATAATTTTAATCAAATAACAATTTTTTCATTCCTTATGTCCCATCATTATACTAATGTACTTCCCCATTCTTCAGGAAGTATCTAATGGCATTTAAGGGAGGGAAAACTCATTAGCTTCCTTCCTGACTAATGTAATTTTTATTTCCTGTTGTAACTGTGGCCTCAGCCAAAACCCACAGTATAAATAGAAAGACTACCGTATGCAAAAACAACAGCTGAAAAATACAGTACATAAAATATTATGTGGACAGTCCACTGGTTTTAATACATTTCTGCACATCCATTTCGTTCTGTGTTCTTTTTATTCAATTAAATGTCTTATTATGTAGGGGGTATTGTGATAATAATACAAGGACGGCTTTTTACATTTTCTTTGGTTGATCTCAGTATCTAGCTTGTTTGCTGTGTTAGGCTGTCAGCCAAGGTTAAAGGAGAAAGGAGGGGGGAATTTTTCCAGCCTGCAGGAAGATATTTTACCTTTCATGACTGACAAAATTATAGTTTCAGTCAGTACCTGTACCTTCTGTGGTGAATGCAAAAGCAAAGGCAGCTTGGTACATATATATTTTTTTTTAAAAAAATGTTTTAAGAATCAATCATATTTCCCTGATGTTTGGATAAATAAGCTGTTTTAACAGTGTACATATTTAAAGGGAAAAGTGATTCTAATTTTAATAAACTGTATTTATTATTGTAGCATAACAAAGATTTCTGAAAATGGATGTCCAGTAGTAAAGAATATTATAACACAGAATTCAGAACCATAAAGAATAAGACTAGCATTTTAGAATTGTATTAGATGTAGAAAATGCATCAAAATATAGGGATTATTTCTCTGCTAGCAGTCATACTGTGTCAGGAGTTCATATTTATATTAAGATTTGTTGCTTATATCATCTGCAAACTATTGGGTAATTTGGATGCAAATACTGTGATTAAAATATAAGGTAAATGAAATGTGGATTTAACTTTTTGTTTTCAGAATTTTGAATTTCATTTTGTTAAATAGGGCCCAGTGTAACAAAATGCAATTCAATGATGAGAAAAGTAAAGTTGTACATTTAGGCAGGAAAAACCAAATGCATAGGTATAGAATAAGTGGTACCTAGCTCAATAGCAGAAACTGCAAGAGGGATCTTCAGACCCTAGTTCATAATTTCTATTGCAATCTTTAACTGAATGTCATCCACATGTTGATGATTTGAACTGCTGAATGACTTCCCCTAGTGGTTTCATATATATCCGTGATGGCGAACCTATGGCACGTGTGCCAGACGTGGCACACAGAACCATCTCTCCGGGCATGCCAGCCATCACCCGTTGTTATTCTGGATTCCAGTGTGCCGGTCAGCTGGTCTTCATGTGTGCATGTGTGCCAGAAACCAGGTGACCAGCATGCATGCGCATGCCAGGGAACTGCTGTTCTGGTTTCCAGCACTCCTGCCTGTGCGCACCAGGGAGCTGCTCTTCCAGTTTCCCTATGCTCCCCTGTGCACGTGTTTATCTATTTCAGCACTCGGTGCTGAAAAGTTTCACCAACACTGATATATATGTTAAATTACACAGGATAAAGTATTAACTCTTAAGGCAGCCTATACTGGAATTCCCAGTTTTCATTCGATGCACAAATGACCAGGCTCAAATTATCCCATTTCAGACACATTATGTAAAGTCCTAAGGCTCCAATGCTGGGAAGATTAAAGTAAAGAATGGACAAGGAGAATAGACTTAATTACAATGATAATAGAAATGCTTATTAGAAGATCTGAAAGAGAAGACTTGGTACAAATTGTCACAGAGGAAATCTAACCATGTGGTTGCTAGTTGATAATGAGTTGAGGGCACATAATCCTGTACCACCAGCCCCTGACCACCAGCAAGAAAATGGCAGTCTAGTTCTTGACAAAGAACACAGACCAGAGCACCAATGCTGTTTCTAGCATGAATCCAGTGGAGGGGAATTCTTTTTAAAACTTTCCCCCTATTTTCTCTTCAACAGATTAATCACCAAAATTTATACTAGCATCATAAATTTGTTGTTTACATTACAGAAATATAACTGATTTAGGTTTGGCTTACCCTGATTGTGATCTTTACTTTTAGTTGAAAGCAGTGACCATCTCCAGAACAATCAGAACAGAGGCTAGTGTCTATCCAGTCTTAACTTTTCATTCCTTTGCCTTAGATAATTATAGTCCCCCAGTTTAGGTAGTAGTGTAATTCATCTTTAAGACCTTGACCATGCTTGGTTATTGGTTCTCATATCATCGAATTGCTTTCTTACAGAAGGGCATTACATATCTGCTGGCATAGATAAAATGGGATTTGGAATTTCTGTTTGTGTGTCCTTGCATCTTTCTGGTCTTGCGTGGTTGAACAATATAAGTGTAGTGTTTCCATTAGTTGGAAATGGTTCTGTGCACCTATGAAACACTGATTCAATACATTACATGTAATAAGCAACTTTCATTCACTTTTAGCCTTATACAGTAGATCATACATCAAAATAATAAACCCACTTTCATATTATTTTCATAGTAAATTAAGTAGAATTGCATTATTTACAGGATTACAATATTCAGTGCTTTCATAAATTAAAATTAGGGAGATAAAATGATAGCTATTTTATTTTATTCTTTCATGTTTTTAAAAAATCTGACAATATTAGATCTGTCAGGTGGCTGAAATATAAGTTTATGTGTTTTTAACTAATATAAGATGGTACTAGACATAACCAGTGATTCACAAGGTTACTCTATTCAGCTTCATTATTATTTTTTTTAGGTTTCAATTCAGATCTCAATTCTTTTCCAACCATTGTATCATTCTTGATCACATTAATTACTTCTGTGTTATAATTAACCTTTAACCTTTGAATGTAGTTTAAAAATTGAAAGTAATAAAAAATATACCTAAAATGTATGACAATAAGTTATTCATAACATATTACATTTATTCTACTGTAATATATACAGAGCAGATTCAGGATGCTGCTTCTGAGCTTTTAAGACATTAAGAGTTTAAGATCACATTAGCTAACGGACCTACTAACATATGCATGAGTATATTTATGCAAGCATTAAGAATGGCATCAGAATTCCTTTTCTTTGGCCCTTCTCAGAACTGTTAGGTGCTGGGAATAGTTTTTTCATCTATGGCCCAAACTTTGGAACTTCTTCTAATTTGAGATGTGTTTGGTTTCTTCAATGTTGTTTTTTCTTTTTTAAAAATATGCATTTGTTAAAATTAATGATTTTAACAATGATTTTTTACTTGTTTGATTTTGCCATTTTAGTTATATTTTCTTCATTATTCAGGTTCTTCTCACTGTAGACCCTCAAAGATAAATTAAGAACACCTTATATAAATTATCTCTGGTGTAAAAATTTTTTTTACCTAAAATGAAAAAGACCAATCTAATTTAAACTTGTTTCAGAATACTATTAAATTGAGTTGTTTGTTCTTCATCTTCATTTATAAATGGTTACCTGAAATAAAAAATAAAACTGCCACATAGTGTAGAAATATTAAATATGCAAAGCTTTTATGGCATTAACAGTATAAAAATAGGAAATTCTAATTACAGCTTCAACAAGTTTAATGTTACCAAACTTTTACAGCAATTAATTCCCCAAAGAGCACTAGCCTCTATGGATAACTACTCTAAGGTTATAGAATAAGAAGGAATGTTTGTTTGTAAGTTAAATGAAGAAATTCAGACTTCTCTAATGATTGCCTTTATGCGAATAGAAAATTTTCATCTTGTAGGGGTTTTTTTAGTTCAATTTTTATACAAAGATAGAAATAATAGCAGATAAATTGAAAGTGCTGCTGCAAGAATTGCCTCAATGTCTTTTTTATAGATTTGATATTGATGATTTTTGATGATTTAGTATTGATTAAATTTCTCTTGAAAAGCATTTGGTGGATCACTGATAATATGGCACCACAGTTTTGTTGATATAGAGTTGTTTCAAAGCTGCTATTATTTGTGGTTGCTTTGTGTTGCGACGCCTATCATTTGGATTTAAATTAATGCTCTGTTGTAGAGAAAAATACCTTCACTTTCCTGTGTCTTTCAGTAATGAAGCTGAAAATATTTTTACTGCAATGATCATCTTATGTCTTAATTATGTCTTATTATTTTCTATATTCTATATTCTATTTTCTATATTATAATATAGCACAATACTATAATTTGTGATTGAAAACTGCCTTGCTGATTATTCTTTGTTTTAATTATCTTTGAGAGTGCGACATGATGGTTTGACTTCAGAAATATATATCAAGGGATAGAACAGCAATAGTTTTTGTGCCAAGTGCTGAATGTGATATGTTGATCTTCCTAGCCCAATTTGTATTCCTTTGTGGATAGACCTTACCAGAGGATTAATGCAGATATTTTTCTACAGAAGTCTACCATGCCTTCTGAGGTTGCTTGCAATTTTACTACAACCTCTGTGGTGGACAAAAGTGCTAAAATGTTGGACAGACCTTTCCAGGCTTCCTTTAGTTCTATTGTGCATTTTGACAAAGATACTGCATATGCTCACACATATAGATCTCCATTCCCTCACCACAAAAGATTCCCAACTAGACAACTTGATTGGATGCCCTCAAACATATCCTAATAGGAAGAATTGTTACAAATGGGTTTATTTGTAATCCATAGAGAGGGGAACAAGTACTGTGACAGAAATGGTATACAGAAGAATTCCTGACTGCTGAAACAGTTCCAATCAGTTGATAGTCCACTGCATACTTGGATCTGTAGTTTCCATGAATAAGTTTAATAGGTAAATAATTTATTATTACTTATTTGAATTTGTAAGCAACCTGACTCAATGGTCTGTGGTAAATATAAATAAATTAATTGATAACTAGTTGGTAAACTAGTTGGTTCCAGGGGATTATTAATGCTTCATTGAGTGAGGGTGACTTTCCCGCCACCTTGAAAGAGGCAGTGGTGAGGCCTCTCCTCAAGAAGCCTTCCCTGGACCCAGCAGTGTTAGTAAATTATCGTCCGGTCTCCAACCTTCGCTTTGTGGCAAAGGTTGTTGAGAGTGTGGTGGTGCGGCAGCTTCCCCGGTACCTGGATGAAACGGTTTATCTAGACCAGTTCCAGTCGGGTTTCAGGCCTGAGTACAGCACGGAAACGGCATTGGTCGCGTTGGTTGATGATCTCTGGAGGGCTCGGGACAGGGGCTGTTCCTCTGTTCTGGTCCTATTAGACCTCTCAGCAGCTTTCGATACCATCAACCATGGTATCATGCTGCGCCAGTTGGAAGAGCTGGGGGTGGGGGGCAAAGTTTTGCGGTGGTTATCCTCCTTTCTCTCTGACCGGTCGCAGTCTGTGTTGGCAGGGGGACAGAGGTCGACCCCGAAGTGCCTTGTGTGTGGGGTGCCACAAGGGTCGGTCCTCTCGCCCCTTCTGTTCAACATTTATATGAAGCCGCTGGGTGAGATCATCCGTGGTTTCAGGGTGAAGTACCATCAGTACACTGATGATACTCAGCTGTACATCTCCACCCCGGGCCACCCCAATGATGCCCTTGAAGTGATGTCCTGGTGCCTGGAGGCCATGCGGATCTGGATGGGGAGAAACAGACTCAGGCTCATCCCGTCCAAGACCGAGTGGCTGTGGTTTCCAGCGTCCTGATATAGCCAGTTGATGCCATCGCTGGCTATTGGGGGCGAGTCGTTGGCCCCCACGGAGAGGGCTCGCAACTTGGCATCCTCCTGGATACACGGCTGTCCTTAGAACATCTGATGGCTGTGGCCAGGGGGACTTTTTATCAGGTTCGCCTGATTCGCCAGTTGCGTCCCTTTCTGGATCGGTCACTTATGCACGGTCACTCACGCCCTCGTCACTTCCTGCCTGGACTACTGTAATGCTCTCTACATGGGGCTCCCCTTGAGGAGTACCCGGAGGCTCCAGCTGGTCCATAATGCGGCTGCGCAGGTGCTTATGGGAATGACATGGCGCTTCCACCTCTCCTGCGCAAGCTGCACTGGTTCCTGGTGGTCTTCCAGGTACACTTCAAGGTATTGGTTACCACCTTTAGAGCGCTCCATGGCTCAGGACCTGGTTATTTATGAGAGCGCCTTCTGCCACCAGTAGCCTCTCACCGGCCAGTACGCTCCCACAGAGAGGGGCTTCTCAGGGTGCCGTCGGCCAAGCAGTGTTGACTGGCGGCCCCCAGGGGAAGAGCCTTCTCTGTGCGGGCACATGCCCTTTGGAACGAGCTCCCCCCAGAGATACGGAGGATCCCGGATTTGCGCACTTTCCGCCGTGCCCTCAAGACCTTTTTATTCCAGCAAGCGGAGCTGGCCTAACCCTTTTTAATTGTTTAATTTTAATTTGAATCTGTTCTTAAAAATAGGGGTGTTTTAATTAGTGGGCCAAATCTATTTAATATGTTTTTTAACTGTTTTTAAATTTTATATTATATTTGTTTTATTTATGGCTGTTCACAGCCCTGAGTCCTTCGGGAGTAGGGCGGTATATAAATCTAATAAAAGATAAATATAAATATAAATATAAATATAAATAAAAGAGTGGCTGAGGGACTTGGAGCATCCAGCTTCCGTAAAACTAAATTGAAAGTGAAAGTATATGGACTTGGTCATCAGATGGAAGGGCACGGTCCTAGAATGGACTAGCCTAACCAATTACAATTGGAAGGTTTCTAATTTTGAGCATGTCATCCTCAGCCACTTCTTCCACATGGATTTGATTCTCTGCATGGAACTTCCATGTTAAAAGGTAAAAAATCTGGAGTATTATAGGGTATCTGCAGCCTGCAACTACAAGAAGCTGCTAGTGAGATAGTTGGAAAAAAAGTAGTAAATTTATATTACAGCAGAGTCTTGAAATCAAACTCAGTGTATCTCGATCAAGGTGTAGCTACTTCATTCACAGCAACTTATCACACTGTATATGCTCTTTAACTAAGTTCTGACTCTTCCAATATTATCACTGTTCAAGATACTAAATGAAGAAAGTATGTATAATTGCACCTTTTTTACTGTTGGTGAGGAATGTCTGAACTCTGGGTTATAATTGTATTGGGAACACTGACAGAATTCCAGGTTGTTGGTGTTGGTTACATGTGTACGCATGAAAACTTTGCCTGCTTTATCCCATAGTACTTCAAAAGAACCCTGTAGTTTGCTAACTTGTTTGAGCTCAATGTATTTAGAGTACTTTTTAAAAATAGAAAAAGAACACATCTGGTTTTTTTGAGTACTAAAATGTATCTTTAAACCTTGACTCATCATTTCTGTGTATTCTTAGGTGACCGTCATAACTCATAATGATGTCAAAATGACATATGTCAATGATGCAGTTACATAATTTGTGTCTATTACACCATAATGTCTGATACCAGTGTATAAGTCACATTGTTTACATGATGAGGTCTTGATTCATATATCATTTGCCTCTGCCTTGACCTGTCCACGGGTGTCTACATACTTAGTCCTAAAACTTGAAGAATTAATTTCATCTTGAATTTGATGTTCTCCAGCGCGCTGCTTGGAGAATCCAAGAGCGTGGGTAGTTTCCAGTCAGTTAGGCAGATACTGAGTGAATATGTCTTTAAATGATGTCTTTGCTGACTCCGCCTCCAGGGACTGGCTGAGGCTCAGTTCCTTTCACTCAGTCAGACTAGGTAGACTGCATTTTGGTTCTTCTGCTAGTTTTCCTTCAAAACGATAGATTCTTCATATTTCACCCTTGGGTTTCTTCAAACCTCCGGGTTTTTTTTTTTTTTTTTTTTTTCTGTTGGAGTTGTATACTTCGTGTGATTAGCCTTTAAGCTCCATTCATAATTCATTCACCAAGAGCCTTGGTGGCGCAGCAGACTAAAGTGCTGTTAAGTAACACCAGCTGCCTGCAATTACTGCAAGTTCAAATTTCACCAGGCTCAAGGTTGACTCAGCCTTCCATCCTTTCGAGGTAGGTAAAATGAGGACCCGGATTGTGGGGGCAATAAGCTGACTTTGTATAAAAAAGAACACCGCTTGGGGGGGCCGAAAGCCCTACTAAGCGGGTATATACAAAAGTAGGAGGCTATTGCTTAATGCATTGTAAGCCACTCTGAGTCTCCGGAGAAGGGCGGCATATTATTCGAACCAATAAATAAATAAATAAATAAATTCACTCATAAACAGAAAGTTAAAATTAATTCTCTATAATTCTATACATATTTGCCCATCTGCAGTTTTCTTTTCATGAAGCTTGAAATAAAAATCTTCATAAGTGACAATAACAACTATTTATCAATAAAATGAATCTAAGTTGAAAGTGAATATATGTGTCCTTGGATAATGTTCCAGGATGCATCCTGGGTTGGTCACTGGGACCAGACATTTAGACTTCCTAGTTTTTGGACTTGTGCTGAGCCCATCTTCAGGAAACTTCTCTCTAGTAGAGTATGTGCTTGTGAGGTATTTATAAGGTGCCCAGGTGTGTGTGGATTTTTAGTTGTTGATTGGGGTGTTGATGGGTGGCTATTATGTTGTTGGCTGTTGTTTCTTTGTGCTGCCAAGCTCTCGTCTCCTAAGTATTTGATAAGATGGTGGTAAGTCAATACTCCTGTTGACTAATGAGGGGACCATTTCCCTGGCTGTTTTTATATCTGTTCATCCAACAATCTTAGTAGCTGCAAAATTGAATGTATGTCCTTGTTCATTGCAATGTGAGACTAACAATGATTTCAGGTCTCCTCTTCTGACTGCTCACTTGTATTCTTGCAATCTAATTGTTAGCTTCCTCACAGTCTGTCCTACATAGTCACAGGGCAGTCCATGGAGGGGATCTGGTAGATTACACTGTAAATACCTTTACAATGCATAATTTGTTCTTGTATGGTAGTCTCTGGGGAGTGTACGATGCCCACTTGCAGATCTGGGAAGCTGTGTTCTACTGCTTCAAAATGTTGTATGGCAGGGTATGCCATGTAGTTGGTTTTGTACCTTATTTCTTCCTTTCTGTCCCCATCATATTGCACAGACATCTTGTAACAAATGCTTGTGGGCACCCATTCTGCCTGAATTGTTCACGTAGATACCAGCTCTCCAGTTGTTTAACTTGCTGGTGTTACAGTGGGTTCTTACCCTGTCATATAGCGTTCTGATGCAATTATTTTTATGTTCCTTTATAAGATACATACTGGATATCTCCTTAGCAGAAACAACATTTTCAAAGTGTAATATTGAGCAGTACCCACATAATCTGTAAGAAACTAATAGTGGTTCCATCTTGGGAATAGCACTATTTCTATAGACTTCTGACATTATCTGTGATTCTCTCAGGTATCTTGGCAGAGGAAATCTTTAAATTTTTATATTGTGGCAAAAATGGTAGGCATCTTAGCCTCCATTGTGAACAATATAGCTGATCCAGGAGCATAAAAATATTCAATTTCTAGAGCGTCTTTCTATTTTCTCTTATGTATTTTATTTCAGAACAATGATCTAATGCAAGGTTTCTCAATATTAGCAACTTTAATATGTGTAGGACTTCAATTCCCAGAATTTTCCAGCCAGCATATTCTGGGAGTTGAAGTCCAGACGTAATCAAGTTGTCAAGGTTGAGAAACACTGGAAAAATTTATATTAGAATAATGGATATTCATATACTGTGTTTAATTAAAATCTGTAGAAACTTCTCAGTTGACTAATATAATGCTATGTATTGCTAATATAAGATATACCCTGATATGATGATTTACCTGTATGGAAACTACGAATTTATATTTAAGCAAAATTTCTGATATATAGTAGTTTATTGCTGTTCCATGTAATGTATGTATGTTAATAAAACCTTATTAATAATTTAGCCAAACAACTATTAGAAGCAAAGCTTTCTAATAGCACTCTCAGGTATGAACTCCGCCTCCTTGCTAAAGGCTCCAAAAGATAAAACCAATCAGTCTTTTTTCACAAATGGAGATCTAATGATGTCAATAAAAAGTTGCTTGTTTAATCAGCACTTATAAAATAGAGTTAACATCTTGGATAAAGATACTGGAGTATATATTACTGTTTCTGCTAGATTTGTCTCAAATGAGCCAGATAGTGTTGAGTTTAAGCTTTATTTTAGGACAGTAGGTGATTTTTTAAGTATAATGGTAGCTCATTTGTAAATTCTAATATTAATGTATTCTGCACATGCCCATTCAGAAATAATTCCTACAGTGAAATTTACAGCCCAGGTAAGTAAGTATAAGACTGTAGCAATATTCACCAATTCACATATTCCCTATTATGAAAATAACTAAAATGGATTTTTCTATGTTAATTAGAGCTATTTATTACAGCTATTAAAATGGAATACTTTACCTCTGTTCATTACTTGACTTCATAATTTAGATTTAGCTATCACAGCAGAAAGTTTCGTAAGCACTATGTTAGCAGAAAAAAAATTACTATTTAGGTATGACAGAAATATGGTCTGATCCTGGGATGATTAAGTACTTAAACTTATGCCAGAGCATGGAATCTACCAGCATAGTGTTATTAGTTGTGCCAAAAATATCTTACGCTAGAAGTTACCAGCATGTAAACTTATTTCACTGCTGCAGCATTTTCCTCTCTTGCTGGAGAATACAATTACTATGTATGTTTGCTATTTATGATTGTTTACACAGATGTTGCATAATAAAACAGTATTTTCTGAAAATAATTTTAAATAAAATTATGCCTGCACAAACCTTGGATACAGATGCTATTTATACTGATGTTTTGGAGTCTGAGAAATACAATTAATTTCAATCAGGTTCACGCTATAATATGGGTATGGAAAATTGCTTTGAATTTTAGTCATGCAGTTTTTTGGGATTTTTTTAGGATTGTAATATTTTGTTTATTGTTATTTATTTTTTAATAAGGAGTAACATGTTTGACTTCATTTATAAAGTTAGGTTATATAAACTGGATAAGCATTATTAAACTTTTACTATTAACTAAATTTAAAACTTCCAGTCTTTCAGAGCACAAAATGAAACTAACATTCCAAGATTTTGAAGAAAGAGAGGGGAAAAAAAACACCTGACAGCATGCTAAGGTGTAAATAAAATATAATAGTAATTGTAAAATTCAAAATGAAATTTTAATTATCTGTGCTTTATAAGGGAAACATTTTAAACGTATCATTCAAAATTCAGAAGTACTTTAGATGAGACGATTAAAACAATTCATTAATGTGAGGATTGCAAATATGTCATTGCTGAGTTTTTTAAAATCAGTACTCCTACTAAATTCTAACACAACCAGCTTGCAATTCTTTTATCACCAATTCTCTAGATTTTTACTAGACTTAAGCTTTCTTTCCCCCCAAAATGAACCAAAATATCCATTTGGACTTTAAGCTGCTGAATCAGTTGAATAATACTTTGGCACATGTCTCCTATACTTAAGTTGATGTGGTCATAGTAGCATAAAACTAAATCCCCTAAGGTTGAAAAGTTCTAATCCATTGTAGGTCATATAGATTAAAATCAACACTTCTTGGTCCATAATCAAATCATGCATTATAGTAACTTTAATAACACAAATTAACTTAATTACATTAGTTAATTAAAATAATTAAGTTTGCATTAAACTGCATGAAGCAAATAATTGATTCTCTGCTAGCTGATAGGGCAAGTTCACTAGATCTGAACCTATATATGCTTTGGCTTATTTTTATTACAAGCTTCGTATTAGTTTTGTTAATCTGTTTAATTATTTTCATGATATCTCAATTACCTCTCTATCCCATCATCATGCATAGAAAAAGAATTTAATGTGATTTCCTTCTTTCTCTACATTGCTAGCCTACAGTAGAATTGTTGATCAGTTTTGTTTATCTTGATGGTGAAACCTTGAATATAAGGACATTAGAGCTACAGTAGAAAAATACATTTTATGGATTCAAATGCATTTGTTTCTTTTTTCAGGTATCAATCTGCAATACTACACAGTAGATAGCATAACATTCTACATTGGACTGATGGTTCCAGCTATAAAATACTTTGCCTTTGCTAACATACTAACTAATCCATCAGAACAATTACCATTTTATTATCTTTGTTGAAAAAATCCTGTTACAGGGAGCAATTCAGATATCTAGTCTACATAATTTTTCCAAAAATTGTACTATTGGAAGAATCCATTATGTTCAAAATTGGCAGCTCTTTCTATAAAATGTGATAGTAAACAATAATTTATAAACCTTAAAATGTCTGTATGAGGGCTAGAGAATAGTTAAAATTCCTTTTCTCTTAGTGCAAAATTGATAAAATCCACCCTAGCAAGATAACCTTTTTATTTAAACATTTTCATTTCAACAGTTGTGTTTAGAAACGATTCCACTGGGGACAGAACAGAGATTTTAAAATTAAAAACAAGCCACATTCAAGCTCTGAACTTCTGTTTCCCCCAAGTCTCACTCAGAGTCTTGGTAGCACAGTGGACTAATGCACTGTTATTAACATCTGCTGCTTGCAATTACTGCAAGTTCAAATCTCACCAGGCTCAAGGTTGACTCAGCCTTCCATCCTTTCAAAGGTAGGTAAAATGAGGACCCAGTTTGTGGGGGCAATAAGCTGACTTTGTATAAATATACAAAAGTATGAAGGCTATTGCTTAACGCATTGTAAGCCTCCCTGAGTCTCCGGAGAAGGGCGGCATATAAATTAAAGCAATAAATAAATAATAAAATCAATGTCCTCTTCCAGTTCGTTTGGATTTAAGAGTTAGGTGGCATTAAACAGCAGAACTACAAGAAGCAAATCATTTTTGATGTGAAGTAGGTCATTATGGAGTGAGATGGTGATTAGAATGAAAAATAAACTGAAGCTATGTCTATTTTGCTCTCTGCTTCTCTTAAAACTACCTTTTAAAGCCAGTTCTCTGAAAATTAGGTTCTAAAAGATAGAGACTGCCTTAGGTTCTAAAAGGTAGAGATACAGTCAGTTAGATATAAATCCTATATAGAGAACACTTGTTGTCCAACTGACTTTGCATTGTAGTCAAGACTTCAGTTGCTTAGAAATGCTAACTGGCAAGCATATGATTCCCCTAAAACCTTAGAATTATAAATATTCATTAAATAGTTATGCTTTTTAACAAGTTTCACTAACAGTCATATCAAAGTTGTTAGAAGTAACTACCAAATATAAACAGACCAATACTGAAGTATTCTGTTACTTTTCCAATTAAGACTTTGCCTCTTCATCTTTTATAATTGATTGATTTATTAATGTTATGGCTTGTTTTGTTTTTGTATAGATCTCTCCATTCTAATATGTAAAGTTCTTTACTCGTTATAAAAAAGTGATTATGAGATGTTGCCAGAGTCGTCTTTTGTGACCCTTGCCAAGGAGTGACAGTGATTTTTCAGAACAATATGTTTCTTTATATCAGAAGGAACAGCCAAGACTAAACAATGCCATTGCTTGATTTATCTTTTATATTATTTAAAAAGAATAGTGGCCGTGTGGATAAAATTAATTATGTTCTTGAAGGTTACATATTCTATATGGTTATAGATCACTCTGCTCAAATAGCTATATGCTCTAGGGAAGCGGGGAAGACAGCGGTCAGGAAAGGGTTATCTGCTGCAATCCAGCGAAGATCGGGTCAGGAAAATTGATAAGCTCCTCCTCCTGTCACTTGCCAGCTTTCTGACTCGATCTGTGCTGGATCGAACGCACTTAGCCCCTCTCCTGAATCACAGTCTCCTTTTGCGAGTTAATTGGCTTCAAAACAAAATTTCTTTAAATTTCTTTAAATTTCTGAGGTGTGCAGCGAGAAGGGCTTCTTTGGTCCAACTCCGCTGCGACCGCTTGCGGTCTTGGGGGGATTGAGACCCCCTGGCTGGGTCTCTCCCACTCGGCGCGAACGGTTAACGCCCGAAACCGCCGTTGGGAACCTCCTTTTGAAGTTGAGGTTCCCTCTGTATTACGGGCGGCTGCTCTTTGAATTCCCGGCGAGCGATCTCTCCCTCGCCGAAGGCACCTCTTCCAACTACTTAAACCACCAGCAGCCGCCTCGCTTACAAACTCGGAGCCCACGCTGTTTGCACGCTCGTTAACGCCTGCGCTTCCCACTGAGGCTTTCGCAGCGCCGGATTGGCTGGTTCATCGCTGGACAGAAGCGGTATTGTATGAGGCTTTCCATTAAGCCTGTATTAATTGGGACGCGGCTTTTACTTAAGGGGCGGCTAGATCAAGGGCTCCTTATTAGCGGCCACCATTTTCTTGCCTCTAGGCCACCACTGAACGCCTGGGCTTTATCGGCCGCCATTTTGGATTCTCCTCGTGGCAGTTGGGGCCTTACTTTCAACATGGCATCGCGCCCCTCTAAGGCAGCTAAGCGCCACTCCC
This sequence comes from Pantherophis guttatus, assembly GCF_059756535.1. Lineage (NCBI taxonomy): Eukaryota > Metazoa > Chordata > Lepidosauria > Squamata > Colubridae > Pantherophis > Pantherophis guttatus. Next base: position 37,765,392 of record NC_142064.1, on the reverse strand, counting down.
CTGAGGATCCGGCTCCTGGTCCCTCTTCAGCGGAGCCTGCAAAAAAATCAAAGAAGGCTCAGGCCTCCAGGGAGGAGAAAAAGGCTGCAGCAAAGGCTAAGGAGGAGCTTCGCCTTCACCAGGCAATAGAACGCTCCATACAGAAGGCTATTAGAGATGCCTCCATTAGAGAGGCCCCAGTCCAACAGGGGGTGATGGCCACTGTAACTCCTCTGGCCCCCCAGGATTCTGCAGTCTCCCCTCCTGATCCGGCGGGTGCCCAAAATCTGGATTCTCGTCCCTTATCCCCAGACGGGGGGCAATTGCCAGCCCCTCCTCAGAAGGAAATTTGTGAGGCTCTTTTTGGCTCCCAGTCGGATACCCCTTCCCCTGGCCAGGCCCCTACCCTCTCTGCACCTTCGGGTGCTGCACCCACTATTTTGGGGAACATGGCACCTCCAGGGACTGCTGTCACTCCTGAACTCATGGCCTACATTCAATCTGCCATTCAGAAAGGGGTTCAAGCGGAATTACAGCGCAGAACATCCTCCTGGGTGGCTGAATCTGCCGGTTCTCCCCTTCACCATGGGGATTCTCTTTTAGATGAGGGCCAGGATCCTCCTGCAGTAGTGACCGATTCAGGGGTTCCATCAGAACATCCATCTTATCAAGAAGAGGATGCTAGGGAAAGAGACCTTTCCGAGGACGAGGACTTGGCTCCTGATCAGCCATCCTTTATAGGCTTGTTTAAACCTCACCTGTTTAGGTCCCTGTTGCACAAAGCCAAGTTAACTACCCGCCTGGGTACCCCCCAGGTTCCCCCTCTCTCTAGCGGGGATGATCAGAGTTCCCTTCCCCTTTTTGAGGTCCCTGAAATAGAGGTGGAGGAGATCCCAGGCCCGAAGCTTTTCAGGGAGGTTCTTAAGAAGCAATGGTCTGCGCCTGCCTCAGGGCCTAACCCTAATCAGCTCGACAGGCGGTTTTACAATGTGGCCCCAGAGTTGGCCTCCCTTCTGCAAATTCCAACTGTGGATCCTCCAGTAGCAGCCCTTCCGGCTCCTTCCAATGCTACTGGCCCTCCGGAGGACAACCTTCGTCCGGAGGATAAGCGCCTGGAACAGGCACTGGTTAAATCCCACTTAGCATCAGGCTGGGCGGCTAAATCCGCCATAGCCTCGTCATTTTTTAACAGGGCCTGCATTTTATGGGTCCGTCAGCTGCAGGACAGGCTTCCAGTTACAGATTCCAGGACCCACCAGGATCTTAACAAAATCTTAGCGGCCCTGGAATTTTCTGCCGACGCGACGCTCAATGCGTCCCGTTTCTCGGCTAAGGCAATTGGCTCATCCATAACCGCTCGGAGGTTGCTCTGGCTACGGAATTGGCAGGCAGACGCTAAATCAAAGTGGCGTCTCGCCTCTTCAGCATTTGAGGGTCCCTCTCTTTTCGGAGCCCCATTAGAACTCCTCTTAATTGAAACAAAGGACAAAAAACGTATCCTTCCACCTGTTTCCAGGCGTTCTGAGTATCGCTCCTCTCCGGCTAACCTTCGCTCCTTTCGCCATTCAGAATTCCCCTATTCGGGGGGCCGGTTTCCCAGGGCCCCTTACCCTCGTTCCAGGCCTCCGGATCATCAGGGATTCCAGAATCAAAGGGGATTCTCCAGACGTCCTCCCCGAGGGGGCCGCGGACGTCCCTTCCGCAGGTCCAGATAACTCCCCTCCCAGTCCTCCCATTGGGGGCCGCCTGGCTCTCTTTGCCAGCCAGTGGGAGAGTACTTCGTCCGATGCTTGGGTCCGGGAGACGGTTAGGTGGGGCCTCTCCCTCGAATTTCTCTCCACCCCTCCCGACAGGTTTCTACGGTGCCCCCTTTCTCGGGATCGTCAGAAACGGCTCCTGCTGGCCTCGGCCATCAAACACCTCCTTGACATTCGGGCCATCGAGCCGGTGCCGCAGGAGCAGCATGGGCAGGGTTTTTATTCCCGCCTGTTCCTCGTTCAGAAATCCTCGGGGGGTTGGAGGGCCATTCTAGACCTCAAAGCTTTGAACCGCTGGGTCCCCTACCGGCGGTTCAAAATGCAGTCCCTCTCCTCAATATTAGAGAGCATCAGGATAGGGGACTTTCTCACCTCGGTGGACCTTACTGAGGCCTACCTTCATGTCCCCATTCATCCGGCGTACGCCAAATTCCTTCGGTTTTGTCATGCGGGCCGTCACTACCAATACCGCGCCCTCCCATTCGGCTTATCCTCGGCTCCCCGAGTTTTTACTAAATTAATGGCCGCTATTGCGGCACACCTCCGGGCTCTCCCAATTCGGATCCTCTGTTACCTAGACGACCTCCGCATTCTCTCGAGCTCGGAGGATAGGGCGCATCAGGACCTGGATTCCACCCTCCGGGTCCTGACGGCTCACGGCTTCTCCATCAATCGGGCCAAGAGCCATCTGGTACCCACGACCCGGATCCAACACCTGGGGACTATCATCGATACGGTCGAGAGCAGGGTCTTCCTTTCCGAGGAACGTCTGTCCAGCCTGCGGTCTCTGGTCAGTTCGGTCGCGCGGGGACCTCCTGTTTCCTTGGCGACCCTTTCCCAACTCCTCGGAAAGATGGTATCGTATATCGGCATCGTGCCATGGGCCCGTCTCCACTGCAGGCCCCTACAGTGGTTTCTTCTCCCGTATCAGAAGTCCCACCATTCGGCTTCTAACCAAATTGTTCACCTTAACCCCACCGTCCTCCAGTCCTTCCATTGGTGGTCTTCCAGGGCCCTCTTCAAAGGGAGGGAGTTCAGGGAGCCCGACCCTGTCATTCTAACAATGGACGCCAGCCTCCTGGGCTGGGGGGCTCACGTCCACTCCCACATGGCCCAGGGCTCATGGACTTTGGAGGACAAATCACACAACATAAACTGGCTGGAGCTCCGGGCCATTTACCTGGCCCTCAGAGTTTTCACGGACATCGTCAGGGACCGGCACGTGATCGTCCGGACGGACAATGTGGCGGCGAAGGCCAACGTCAATCGCCTGGGAGGGACCCGGTCCCGCTCTCTCATGGAAGAGGCGGATCGATTGGGAACCTGGGCGGAGGCCAACCTGCGATCACTGCGAGCAGTCCATATCTCCGGCCTTGTCAACTCCCAGGCCGACTGGCTGAGTCGCTCTCCATTGGACCACAGCGAGTGGCGTCTCGACCCCATCATGTTCAAGCGGATCACGCGCCGCTTCGGGGACCCAGTAGTGGACCTGTTTGCGACGAGTGACAATCGACAAACAACACGTTTCATCTCCAGATTTCCGGACCCGATGGCGGAAGCCACAGACGCGCTCTTGTGCAGGTGGCCCAAAGGTCTCCTTTATGCCTTTCCCCCCCTTCCCCTCCTCTCCAGGGTGGTCCAGAAATTTCTGGCGGAGCAGGCAGAAATGATCCTCGTGGCACCTTACTGGCCTCGTCGGCCTTGGTTTGCCGACCTTCAAGCACTCTCGGCTCTGCCTCCATGGCGTCTTCCTCCCGCTGACGTTCTTCATCAGGGGTCGCTCGTCCATCCGGACGCCTCTTGGCTGCAACTAACCGCTTGGCGGTTGAGCGCCAGCTCCTGTCGGAGTCTCACCTGCCCCACGACGTGATTGACACCATCTCGGCGGCGCGGCGCCCAGCCACAGTACGCATCTACGCGGCTACATGGCGCTCCTTTGCGGAATGGTGCATACCTCAGGGTATCGACCCGAAACAGGCCTCAACTAACCAGGTACTCGTCTTCCTTCAGAAGCGGTTGGCCGCCGGCCTCGCACCAAACACGTTACGCAGGCAAGTAGCCGCTTTATCTTCCATCCTCTGTTTGGGGTCCCGTAACTCTTTGGCTCAACGTCCCCTGATTCGCTTGTTCCTCAAAGGGGCTTCGAATCTTCGGCCACCTCCCGTACATCGTTACCCCACTTGGGACCTCCCAAAGGTGTTGAACGCTCTTACTAGGGCACCGTTTGAGCCTATTCGCACAGTGTCCCTACGGTTTCTATCCTATAAGGTATCCTTTTTGGTTGCTATCACCTCCGCTAGACGGATTTCAGAGTTGGCAGCCCTCTCCGTGAGGGCTGACCTGCGTTTTTCATCAGGACAGGGTGGTGCTCCGTCTGGACCCAACTTTTCAACCTAAGGTTAATTCCCTGTTTCACAGGTCTCAGGAGTTAATACTTCCCGATTTCTGTCCCCACCCATCCCACCCGAGGGAACGGGTTTGGCACTCCTTGGACGTTCGCCGTGCTCTCCGCATCTACCTTCGGAGAACGTCCTCATTTCGCAGGTCGGAGGCGCTTTTCGTCTCCTTCCAACCGTCCACTCTAGGTCTCAAGGTCTCCTCTCATACGGTGGGTCGTTGGATCCGCGCTACCATTGCCTCCTGCTACGAGGCTTCTTCCACTCCGATCCCCAGGCGTGTCACTGCCCATTCTACCCGCAGTGCTGCCACCTCTGCAGCTTGGGCCACCCAGGCCTCCCTCCTTGACATCTGCCGGGCAGCCACCTGGGCTTCTGCCACTCCCTTTATCCGCCACTATAAGATCGATACTTTCGCTTCGGCGGAGGCGGCATTCGGCCGCCGGGTTCTCCAACAGGTGTGTGCGGACCAGGCCTCTACGTCCCGGGCGGGTCCCTCCCTATAGTTCTCGGGCTTTGGCACGTCCCTTTCCTGACCGCTGTCTTCCCCGCTTCCCTAGAATGGGCGTTGACTTACCTGAACGCCCCTTCTGGGGGCTGGGAAGACAGCGGTCAGCCCCGCCCTTTGCCCCGCCGGTTCGTCTTGGCTGGTCCACTTTCTCTTTTCATTAATTTCAGGTGGGCTAGTGCGTTGTCAGGGAAACATCACATTCCTCGTCCGAAAGCTGGCAAGCGACAGGAGGAGGAGCTTATCAACTTTCCTGACCCGATCTTCGCTGGATTGCAGCAGATAACCCTTTCCTGACCGCTGTCTTCCCAGCCCCCAGAAGGGGCGTTCAGGTAAGTCAACGCCCAATCCATTGCCTTGTTGCTGTCTCATGCACTATAATGAAGTCTATATTTTTAATATGTCACATTAGCTGACATAGGAAACAGACTCCAAAAAATCAATTTTTTTAAACAATGCAAATTGCTGAGTAGTATTTCTCAGATTATAAAATTAAGAACTGTTGCAATACTGTAGGTTGAGAAGTAGGAAACTACTAAGTATAGTCAATCAGTTTTGGGATGTATAATATATAACTATAACTCATAGTATGCAACTTTTCTAGAATTGTAATTGAATTGTAAACTGTCTAGAGGGTTAAATAAACCTCTAGATCATGGATGTCATACTCGATCACATCACGTGACGTATTCCGACAGTTTTTGCCTTTGTGAAGCTAGGGTGGGCATGGTCTGCGCATGATGCATCCGGCCTGTGGGCCGCCAGTTTTTCACCCCTGCTCTAGATTACAGATAAACATAAAATTTTACTTTTGCATCATAATTAATGGATGATGTATGCAATTAGCAGTAAACTATGACGATGCTTCAACTTCATAAACTGTGACAGGAAGACATGTTTAATCGGCAATAGAAGTAAGAAGCCTTACAGGAAAAGACGGCACTGAGAAATGATTTTTAAAACTAAATTATGTTTAATGCACTACATCAGGGGTATTAAATTCAAGGCCCGCGGGCCGGTTCCGGCCGCGGGGTGCTTAGAGCTGGCCTGTGGGGCCACTCTGGAAACAGCAAAGGACCGGCTCGCAGTGCCTCTGGCAGCAAAAACTGAGTTTGGGAGGACCCCATGCGGCCCTCGCGAGCTCCTCCATTGCAGGAGGCCGTCGCACCCCTAAATGGAGTTCAGGAGCCGTTTTTGCTGGCAGAGCACTCCAGCCACCACAGGCGCCCCCGACACAAGTGACATTGAGCTGGCTATGCCCACTCCAGTCCCCTGAGGTCAAGCACAATCCTGATGTGGCCTGCAATGAAATCAAGTTTGACACCCCTGCACTACATGGAAGTCCACATATAATTACTTTAAATATTATTTTTATAACTAATTTGGATCTTTAAAGAAAAAATTATTTTGGGAATTTCACCAATATTTTATAATTTATTTGAGGCACATTGAAAGAAGTTTCTAGTTAACATCTTTTCATTTTATGTATAATTGTATTTATTTTATATAATCACATAGATACTGTTAAAATGGATAGAATGTTAGTTTGTTACCTACTATTGTGTGCTTGTCTGTACAGACATACATGCAGATTCATATCACTATAGCTCTAGTTCTAATTTTTAATGTAGCAGTTAAATATGTGACTAAACTGTATTCATCAGCAAAAACAGAAATGTTTGCAATCTAAACTTCCTGTTTTCACCCCTATTTTTGTAAGTCTATAGTAAAACAGCATCACCTTGTGTCACCATAGTGAAATTTAGTTTTACATGTTCAAATTTATGTAGTAGGGTTCCTTAAGCGGGTATTATGCTTAAAACTCAATTAATTCAAAATGAACTTTATATATTGGGTACAAAAGTGACACCCAGTGGCCAATTCTATTCCATGGGAAGTTATAGTTCATTTATAATAAGTAAATCCTCTGACCTCATAAGAGTATGATGTTAGAAATCTTTTCAGACCAAATACAGCACCAAAATATAGTGCTGTTAGAAAGACTTGTATAAATCTAGATGTAATGGTAATATGAATATCTGGAAGAAATAGCAATTTATTTATTGCAATAGAGGAGCTATATTTCCTGCCTACCTAGTTTGAAAGGTGTCAAAAATTAGTGTATTTCATCTCTGGTTCACTTAATTATGGAATATATTTTCTTTCAAAGATTAACATTTTTTATATACAAATCCATAATATCAATTTGTTTTTGAGCAATTTTATTTCAAAGCTTTTTGTAACTTTTAATATAAGTAGCTGTACATTTGCCAAAAGGAAGAATCCAAATTGTATAGGAAACAAAAACAAAAGTAGTGTTCTGCATGCTTTCAATTTTAATGCACATTCAAAGTTCCATACTTTGGAAGAAAATTATGATAAAGGCTTCATCTTAGCCTGTTATCTAATCAACGATCAGCATGTTAATTTATTTCCTTCTGCAGCTGCTGTTTTGCATTAATTCAGGATAATCTAAATTTAGTTGTATTATAACATATGTTAACTTCCTATAAAAGAGAATGCCTTAGGATGAGAATTTTCATACTATAGCCTATGACTCCCTTGGAGGCTACAAGCTAATTTGAGAGGGCTCATACATTTTTGGGGGCCAGAATATTTTTTAAAATGCCAGAAGGAAACTTGAGCATAGAGGTCTAACTTCTGGAGATGGCGGATAGAAAGAATCTGTGCTGCACCTAGCACAGAGCTGACAAGAGAGAGAGGTACAAGCCAGTGGTGAAATGTAAATTTTTTTCTACCGGTTCTGTGGGCGTGGCTTGGTGAGGGGGAGGTAATGTGACTGGGTGGGCAACTTTTTTTTTTTTTTTTACTTTTAAAAGCATTTTTTTCTACAACCTCTTTGGCCGAAGAGGTTGTAGAAAAAATGCTTTTAAAAGCCTCTGAAGATCCCAGCTGAGCTGTGCGATCATCAGAGGCTTTTTTTTTTTACTTTTAAAAGCATTTTTTTGGCCGAAGAGGTTGTAGAAAAAATGCTTTTAAAAGTTAAAAAAAAAGCGCCTCTGATGATCGTGCGGCTCAGCTGGGCATGGGGGGAGAGGGCACAGGGATTTTTACTACTGGTTCTCCGAACCACCCACCACCATCACTACCGGATTAGGTGATCCGGTCCGAACTGGGAGCATTTCACCCCTAGTACAAGCCCAGATGAAGGTGATTCCCCCTCTCAGAATTGAGAACAGAGAATGTCACTAAGCACACTACATTGAATAACTGCTGGTACTAACAGGACACTCTCACTTGGCTTCTTCTGCCATCATTGGCTGACAACTGGCAAGAGCAGCAAACAGATTCTGATCAAAAGTTATCACATCAGAGGATAGCTATATATATATTTAGCAAATTGGAAGAAGTCTCATTCTCCACTCCTGGTTTAGCAATTCAATACCAGCCTCTTCCTCCAATACTTCTTCAGCAGCCACACAGGCTGCTGAAGCTGTGTGTCACAATCCGATAGATTCCAAGAGGGTTATCACAGCTGGCGGGTCATCATGTTTTGAATCTACTAAAGGACTGACTAGAGAATCAAATTGTGAGCACCATAGAAAACAAGTAGATAATTTCCACAAGTGCTTCACTATCCTTAGGTTATTGCTGTTATTTTCTTTTCCTCCTGCCTTTCTCCTTTCCCTTTAAAATGATTTCCCATCCCCTTCACTTTTACCATCTTGTCTGCAAAGCTTTTGTTAAGGGAGCCCAAATTTCCAAAGCAGGTACTTAGCAGGGAGGTACTTCTCCCAGAAATACAGAAATCCCAGCTACTTGCTCATCAGGGGTAATTATGCAGAGTGGAGAAGAACATTCAATGTAAGCTCCCACACAGGGCTGACCTTCCCAAGTGAAAAGCCATCAGAGATGAGCCAGCCTCCCCAAAAGCCAGGCTTCAGCAGCAACAGTTCCCATCATCCCCAACCAGCTGCTTGGGATGATTCTAGATTGTAATGCAAAGAGGAAGGGGATTAGAAAAGGTTTTTAGTCTTCCATCTGATCTTGAATTACCATCAGCATAGGCATCATCCCAACTTTTGTTGGATTCACAGTGCAAACAAGTTTGAGAATCCCAGCTTTAGGACTGAAAGCTGTTATGTGGAAGACTAAGATTGGATCTTCCACCTTTTACTTGAAAAGTAGTGTAGGATAAATATAGTCCTTTTTCATTAGATATGTACTCTTTTCTTGATTTAATTCCTGTCTCCCAGGTTGTTATTAGCACCAGAGTGAAATAAGAAAAATAACTAAATATGGCTCCCAATTTCATACTGCAACTGTTTGCATCATTTATCATATTTAATTTGGTCACTTAAAGCATCATTCTACATATATAAAGTTCATTATCATTTTAAGGAGACTGTTTCGTAATAGATTATAAAATTGCACCGATACTATGTATTTAGTTATAGAATTGTGTTAGTGTATTTACAACTGAATTCTTTCATAATGTTTTGTTTTGAATATTAGCTGATTAGCTGACATGCTACTTTTCTGATCGGAAGTTGCCTATTGGACTGAGGTGTAATAGAACCTTTTGTAAATGCACAATTTACAAGTCTTTGTTTAAACTAAATGAAGTTCCTGATCCCTGAGTTTCCCTTTCAATTGTGAGTGTAAGGCAGTCATTTATTAAAGAAATCTACGTTTGTATTTAAGTGTTTCACTTCTGCACTTTGAAAATGAGCACTAATTATTTTAAATGGAAGAAAAAATTAAATCTGTCATGCAGAGAGTGTTCCTTTCTGCCTTGCCACACTATGGTCAAAGTAATATTTTGGTTTTATGCCTATTGTGTGCAATGACAAAGGTTTATTTTTCCTTTGTTCTTTTCAGAGCGCTGCAGCAGCTCCCAGTCCAGTGCTAGGAAACATTCCCCCAGGAGATGGCATGCCAGTAGGTCCTGTTCCACCGGGGTTTTTTCAGGTATTCAGAAAAAAATGATTATAGGGCTTTCAGAACTTAGAAAAGAGAAAGTAGCAGTTTTTGGCACTGCCATGAAAGTACACCATTTCTTCCATGAATAAAATGCACCGTATTTAAACGTTTGGGATAGAATAGGGTGTTACTATGGATTTTATCAGTAGAAAATAAGTTTATGCTATTTATATCAGCAGTGCAAACTTAAAATCTACGATAAAATGTTAAATGCGCAATGATAACTTAATTTAAATGGGCCACAGGTGAAGTTGTATAATAGAAGAAATTGGTTGCTTGCTTTGCTACTTTGTCTAGTAGAGTCTTAAGTTCAATTGTATTAGTTTAATTCTTTATTAAAGATATATGCTACAGCAAATAGTAGCTTAATGCTGCTAGGCAAGTTCAAACTAGCAATTTGTAATCAGAAATCGTGACCATATAAACGTGAGCTGGTTGCCAAGCACCTGAATTGAAATCATGTGACAGTGAGATTGTTGGAAGGCCATAAAGCACCATTTCCAAGGCTGTTGTCACCTCAGGTCATCATTAAAAGATGAGCAAATCGAGGACTACTTGTATGTCAAATTATGTTAAGTGATGAAAGCATTAATTTGGGAACCAAATTATATTATGTTTCACTAAGTGGTAAAACAAAGCCAAATGAATGGAATTGTATTAGCTTTTGTGGATAAAAACTGTTACTCAGGATAGTGAAAATATAGATATACAGTACATATAGATTTTGTGTGTGTGTTATGTGTGAGGTGTGTGTGTGTGTGTGTGTGTGTGTGTGTGTGTGTGTGAGAGAGAGAGAGAGAGAGAGAGAGAGAGAGAGAGAGAGAGAGAGAGAGAGAGAGAGAGAGAGAGAGAGAGAGAGAGAGAGACTGTGCTCATTCACAGCTTAATTCACAACATTCACAACAGACATACCTAGTGTGTATTACTGAGATCTGCTAGGCAATCCAAGCATTTTAGAGATGTGCCCACCCAGGTTGTAGGGTTGGGAGGACAACATATTTGAATTTGAAAGTAGAGTCAGAATGGCTGAAGGATAAGCACATACACATTAATTTGGGCTACAGGCAGAAGCTGGCACACCGACAATCCTGCTACATAGCTGGCTCCTTGATTTTTATCCAAATACAGGTTTGTTTATCATCTCCTTGCTTTTGGTATTGGATGATTTCAGTTTTCTTCTCTTGAATTAAAAAAAGTCTCAGTATTTAAAACCACAGGTTTATCTCAAATAATTCATGGTCATATATTTGACCTTGTACTTGCCTCAAAGCAGTTATGTGATGATTTAAATATGCAGAACCATTTAACTTGGTGCTGTGGTCACATTACTTCCTAGTCAACCTAGGATGAGATGCTATCTGGGAGCTATACAGGGTTCGTCTTGTCCACGTACTAAATGGAAACGGATGGATTCAGTTTCTGGACGATAAGTTTTCCAGTGGTTTGAGAGGCACTTCTGTTGGTGACCTAATTAATTTTGGGTAAAGGAGTTAATCTGAGCTCTTGATAACCTGCTCCCAAGCCCATTTCTATTCTTAATTTTAATCTTACTTTACTGAAGAGCTTTGGGAGATGGAACACTAGAAACAATATGTGGAGTGCTGTTTGAAGACCAAAAGTTAATTTCATCAAGTCATTTTGACTCTACATTATAGTGATAATGGAGACAAAGTGTTACTATTTTTCCTGCCCTATTGTGCCAATCAGATGCCTTGTTTAGAGTAGTAAATTTCATTTTAGGGAAAGATGAGTCAGGAGACCTCCTATTTAAGTGATTGCTTTGCTCAGTGTTTTGCTGATAAAAGATTTGCCTCTATCTTGACTTCCCCATAGAGAATCAGACGTGGTGCCATTTATATGTCTTTAACCCTATCCCAATTCATAAAACTAGAGCATTTTATTGCATACAACTCCAGGGTTCCACTTTTTCTTAAATTCAAAAATTCCTGATGAAATTCATGATCATTTTACCCAGAATATAAAAAAATATTTTAGACTTATGCAAAATTTTATTTTAAAAAATACATAGCTAACACAGAGTGATATGTGTCCTAGTTGATAAAAATGTATTTATATTTACCATTAATTTTATTTTTATTGATTCAATTCATTTTGGATGTATGATAATACATAGCAGTAACATTGCATTGAGTTCTTGAATTTCTCTATCAAGTATGGTAAAATTATTTGTACTTGTGTTGAATATACATATCCATTTGTTGGATTCTTGGAAAAAAATCTATAATAATTTTTCTCTTGAAAAAAAACTCATTTACATTTTTCAGTGCATTTTGAATATATGATTCTGTATTCTTTTTATTTTATGTTCTTTTCTAATTTTCTTCTTTATAACATAAAAGTAAAAATAATTAATAAAAAATTCCAAAATTAGCTAAAGAATTACTAATCATTTTTAAGAAGTACTCACATCTAAGTGCCAGATTGTGTTAAAGGCTGAGTAAAAAAAGTATGAGTGGAATATATTGATGTTATTATAAACTTCTTAGTGAACCTAAGATATAGAAATCATAAAGGTACTAGAGGTCTCCTTGTGTAGGTAGGTGTCAGTCTGATGCATATATCTTTTAGGTGGTGGTTCATGTGCAAAATACTTGCAAAGTAGTGAATAGAAATCCGAGCTAGCATACATTAGTATAAATATGTGTGGAGTAAATCTGAGCTGAGGCTATATTTATGGCATACTTTTATTCTCCATGCCACCCAGAAAAAAGAATTCTGTTTCAGTTGGGTAGCCTTATAAATCTCAAGAATAAAATAAATACTAACTACAATGTGCCAAAAAGTTATAATTATCTGGGAATGCTGCATATGACATGTGTATTTACTAGGCTTGACAACATAGTTTATATCTTCTTTATCTTACCAAAAGTCATGAATAATGGAAGACAATATCACTGGTCCATTTAGTAATGGCCATGGAATTGGGAAGAATGCAAATTGAGTGTAAAAGTGTAAAAGGTTAAAAAAATAATATGAAAAGAAAGGAGTGGGAAAGGCTAAATATCTGCCAACCTAACAAAAGGGGGAAGTATATAATTGATCTGAGTGAAGGTGGTCTGATTCTATGAGATAGGATTGGCATATAACTGCAAGGAAATGAAGAAGTAGGTTTAATTATAAATGGAATAGCTGAAATGTAGGGGATAAAATTATGAATTGGTGTCTTCTTTATTGTTGTAGGTGCTTATGGTAGTAGAAGATTACAGATGATGATAGTTGTATGTTACATTTTAGAATGATGACAGTGGAAACATTCTGCAATGTACTGAATGAAGTAAATCCAGTAGAAAATATTATTCTTTTAGACACTTAAAAAGGGTGGGTGAGAATGATATTACAGTATGTGGAAAAAGCGATTGGGCCATTAGTAGAGCAAAAAGTGAATGGGAATAATGTCTATTTGATGAATATCTGCTTTGAAAAATATTCAGTTTTAAAGAAATAGATGGATTGTGGCAGTTAGGACATGATCTGAGATTTGGATGGCATGGATATCTATGGTATAATAAGGTTAGTGTAGATGTCAAAATTAATTACATCAGGCAGGCCATTCTTAAAACATGGAATAAATATAAATCTAGGTTGTGCCCAAAAATACCTTTGTGGATTTCAGCACAAAAAGCATTCTATAGACAAGAAATCATAAGTAAACATAAATGGTATTATGTAGTAATACAATGTGCTATATTTTTTCATGGGGATTATAAAATGATTTTCTTGTATACAATTATCAGAAAGGTTTAAAGTGGATAAAAGGTTTTAGGCTTTTCAACAATGCAAGACTAAGTTTGAAATAGAACTATGTACAAAGAATGAACGTGTTAATGCTAAAATATATAAACTTGTTGAAATATGAAACAGAAAAAGAACAAGTGAAAGAATGTTATGTATTTAAAGAGAGCTTTAAAATTAGCTACAATATTCCATTGATCAATGGAAAAAGATAGATTTGAAAGGATTGAAATTTACATTATGTTCTAGCCTTAAAGAGAAGCTATATAAAATGATGTATTGTTGGTATTTGTCACCAGAGAAGTTGTCTAAAAAGTACTTTGAATCTTTGTTGGAAATGTGAACAAGATGAAGGAAAACTTTATCATTTATGGTAGACATGTGAAAAACCAAAAAAAGTTGGATACAAATAAATACATTAATTGACTAATGTACAATTGAGACCAGATTAATAGACAGATAGCTAAAAAATGCTATGGGACTTTGTTTTTTTATATATGACAACTGAAGCAAGATTACTGTAGTCTCAAAAGTTGAAAAGTTTGACACCGTAATAGAGGAAGATGATACAATCTGCAAAGATGATTAACTTGACTTTCTTAATAGGAAAAATATCTACATTTATGGCTGATTGGAAACCCCTTACAGATTTTTTAGCATGAAACAGAAAAAATGCATTTAAGGCTTATGATTTTGATGATGAGTTTTGTTGTGAATTTTGTTGTAATTATAGAGTAGAAGGTAATTTTGTAATCCTACATATTTGCTGCAAAGGAACTCAAAAACTTCTTCCTATTTATTTTTATTCTTTCTTTCTGTACTTTACTTTTTTTCTTTTTTTCCTCTTTCAATTTCTTTATTCAATATCTTCGTGTTAGTGTTTATTTTAATTTTAATTTAATTTATTTTCAATTTATATACCGCCCTTCTCCTTGAGGACTCAGGGCAGTGCACAGCCAGAATTAAATTATGTTCTCTTTTAAACTTTTAATAACTTTTATCTTAAAAACAAAGATTCTGTTTCAAATACTTGGATCAGTCCACTCATACCTACAAATGTGAACTTTTTTTTTTAATTTATTTATTTATATGCCGCCCTTCTCCGGAGACTCAGGGCGGCTTACAATGCGTCAAGCAAAACTTGGGACAGAGCACTTTTGGTAGGTTCGAGAATAGATCTTGGGGTGGGAAGGGGGGGAGAAGTAACAGTAATTAGTGTGAAAGTAGAACAGTTGCAGTGGAAACAAAGTATGAATCCCGTTTTAAAAAGTAATAGATTATTGCTTATCAGAACAAATAGGATGGGAACATGCAGAAAGAGAATAAGGAAGCTGCTTAAAATGGAGTAACAAGAGTTATGTTACAGAATAAACACAGGTTGTGGCTCAGAGTCAGAGGTGGGTTTCAGCAGGTTCTGACCAGTTCTGGAGAACCAGTAGTGGAAATTTAGAGTAGTTCGGAGAACCAGTAGTAAAAATTCTGACTGACCCCGCCCCCATCTACTCTGCATCCCAAGTCCCAGCTGATTGGAGGAAATGGGGATTTTGCAGTAACCTTCCCCTGGAGTGGGGAGGGAATGGAGATTTTACAGTATCCTTCCCCTGCCACACCCACCAAGGCATGCCACACCCACCAAGCCACACCCACAGAACCGGTAGTAAAAATTTTTGAAACCCACCACTGCTCAGAGTGCTTAATAGGAAATATGAGAAAGGCTTCTTGTTCACAGATGAAGTAAAAAAAGTTAAGGGATAAGAAAAAAATCCATGTCCCTTTTTATGACCCTGTAAACCTTTAATTTGGGTTAGAGTCAGCGCAAGAAATGTATTCTCTATATATACGAGAAAAAAATAGTTGTATATAGTCAAACAGAGCAAGGAATGGTTAAGTTTAAAAAAAAGAATTACAATAGTGATATGTATGATTTTTTAAAAATTAAAAAATAGTTTTAGGAGGGGTGAAAAGGCCTAAACAAGGAATCATCAGCAGAGTGAATGGAGTACGAAACAGGAATGATGAAATTATTTGGGACAAAACTGAAATGGAGGAATGCTGGAAGAAAGTTGTATGACAATGATATATTAAAGAACGATATTATGCAAGAAAAATGATAAGAGGGGATTATAAATCCTGTAAGAAGGTTGATAGCTTAACTAGCAAAATGTTGAAATATGGATGCAATTTACTTGTGGCTAAGCAGTATGATTAAAGTGTAAAGACCACATCTGGGCAAATTAGAAAGAAAATATTATTATTTCCCTATACAAAGGAAAAGGCAGCAAGACTGGGGGGAAAAGAAAACCTGGTGCTAACCCCAACAATTAGCATCAGGAAAGGTGTTTAGCAGAACTCTGATTGAAAGGGTCTAAGAGCTTAGAATGAGAAAAGCTATGGAAATACAATAATGCAGCTTTATACCGAAGAGGTGTGCAAACCAAATTTTTGATCAAGTAATTGAGAAATGTAAAGGAAAAATTATTTACACTTAGAGGGAGCCTATGAGAAAGTAAACAGTCTTGAAATATGAATGTTACTTTGCATACATGTAGAATTTAATGTTTATTGCTGAATGTAATAAGAATGATATATGATGGAGGTAAAACCTGGATGAAATTAAATGGAATGTTTAGTGAAAGTTTAAACTGAGCAGATGGTATTCTGCTTATTCAAAAAAAAAAACATTTTTTTTTAGATCTTAAAATTTGTATTTAACACTTCTTTCACAAAGGGCTCAAGGAAACTCAGCTGGGGTTTCAATTCACCTAATAGCCAAAAAGCAGTTAACAAGCAATTTCCGAAAGTTATTAGAAAAGGAAGTATACAAACCCAGTGTCCTTTCAAAGACTGCAACCAAGGCATTATTTAAAAAACAATCTTATAAAGTGAACAAAAGTAAAATAAATTGCAGAATTGTACACATGTGTGGTGAACCTGAAATATGATAAGAAATATAGGGGGAAATTGACTTAATAAGCAGTTGACAAATGCATTGATTGTAAAAAAAAAAAAAAAACTTTATGATAATGTTCAGCCAGTTTTAAAAATGTGTATTGATACAAACACCAGAAGAACCAGTACTTTTTTTAAATGTAGAATATAGATCAAAATAGGTTCAAAATGAATTTTGCTGCTTCTAATTGCTAAACAGTTACATGCACTCCAGGCATTTGATCTTTCTGTAACAATTATATGTACAGATATATTCAAATAATTATCATTACTCAGTTGCAATTAATTTGTATTTGTTACAGTTAGGAAATAAATGTACATTTATGTACATTTAAATAAATGTACGTTATGCATATTCTACATGCATAAATTACGCTTCACAAGATTTGAATATTCTATTTATTTGTTAGATGATCATGGTGCCATATAAGATTTTCTAAAATGAATGTAGCAGAGGATTTTACTAAGGGAAAATTAAAATATATGAGTTGAGCACTGGTGCATTGAATCAGTCCCATAGATGTATGTAAAAAGATAAGTGGCAAGTCATCCAGAAAATAAAAAACACCTCCCTGATATGAGATACACTAAAAAAGATTTAATTCTGGATGATCTTGTAAAAAAAATCTACAAAATAAAATATTGATAAATTACTTATATTAGTAACTAGTAGTGACTGAAAGGTATATCAGGATAAGAAAATATGAAATGATAACCTTCAGTTTGCTAGATGTTAGTTGCAAGAGATAAAATCTGTTTTCCTATTTCATAGGCATAATGCCATTTTATTCATATGTAAACTCCATTAACTATTTTACCCAAATACAATATATTTTCCGCATGCTTCAAATCCCATTCAAATTTAATGGACATTCGGGTCTAACAGACTTTTCTACTTCCCATGAGTCCAGTAAATCAAGCGTTTGCTTAATGTGAATAATATTTTTGTTCCATTTTGTTATATAGTTACAAATTGGCAAAGTTATCACTTATAGTTACAAATCAAAATATAAAAATAGGTGTTGAATTTAAAAGTCATATTTTATAAGTGTTTTTTGTGAAAGTCTATAAAAATGTATAATGATTATAAGAGCACAATGCCATCTTGTGGCCACTGCATTTTCTGCATTTTTAACCACAGAACAGATTTTATAGTACTGTACATATTATGCTGTGCATTCCAGAGAAAGAATAAACTTGCTAATTAATAAATAGAGCTGAGGAATTAGAAAATGGGGTGAGGTGTGAAATGAAGATGCATTTGGTTTTATTTTAAGAGACAGTGATAAAATGTTAACGTTGAATATACTTGGTGGAGATGAAGGGGGAAGTTTCTTGTTCCTATTTTCCTAATTTTTCCCTATTTTTTTAATGGGGTTCTGCACTTTCTATATATTTTACTGTGTTTAGGGGTTATATATATTTTTCTGTTTAATATAATTCTTAATAAAATTATTGGATAAAAAACAAAGAAAGAGCAAAGGTATTACATTGGTAATATAAATTCCTAGTGTAGTACCGCTATTGTTATTGTACTATTCGAGTTTTAAAAAGTTGAATATTAATGAATGGTTATAAAATTAATATTTTTTTCTCCAAGCTTTAGCCTATAAAGCCATTTGAATTTTGGATTACCTTAATTTACTTTGTGCTATTAATAGTATCTCTTTCTATAGTGTAATACTAGTATAGAAAAGCTGGCTGTTTAACTGAAATACTTTCCTTTCAGGCCTTCAAAACTGTGCTTAAAAGATTCAGTTTTCTTCTTGTATAGTGACTAGAGCTTTCCCTTTATATTTACATTTCTGTAATTCGGGGGGGGGGGGGGGAATGAAAATGCAAAACAGCAAGCCATGTGATTCTAAACTTATTTTTATACAAAAAAAGTGACTTTGCTATGTTACTCAACAACACAAAGTCTGTAGCTTATTAAATAACTAATAAGTATTTGAATTGCATTGTGGCAGAATATCATTTGTTCAATTCTGGCTATGCAAGGTATTTTTTAAGTAAAGTCTTCAACCTCCAACCGTAATGGAGTCTGCTCATGATAGTCATAGACTGTAATGGTTGTAAACCGAGTCATCCATGTCAGGGGTCTCCAACCTTGAAAACTTTAAGCCTGGCGGACTTCAACTCCCAGAATTCCCCAACCAGCAAAACTGGGTGTTGAAGTCCACCAGGCTTAAAATTGCCAAGGTTGGAGACCTCTGATCCATGTGACAAAAATTTTACCTTTTTGCTGTGATTGTTAAGCAAATGCTGAGATCACAAAACAATTGCCTGGTCATTAATTGAACCAATGTTTCACTATGTACCAATTTTGCCGAAAGTCAGAAGTTAAATGCTGATTTTAGATCAAACACAGTCACATGATTATGGGATGCTGCAAATGGCCACAAATGCAGCATAGTTGTCGAGTGCCAGACTTGAGTTCATGTGATGGGGGGAAGGGAGGGGCTGCTATCAGAGCTTCAGTACTGGGTCATAAATACCACCAGGGAGCTCCGTCATAACTTTGAACGGTTGCTAAGCAACCAGTCTAAGTTGAGGACTACCTGTATTTTTAAAATGTCTAATAATGAACCATGATTTTCTTCAGTGAATTAGTTTTATGAACAGTATGTACATGTTTGAGTTGAACAACAAAGCAGCCATTTGATAAAAGAGCTCTGAAAATTGAATGACTTTAATCCTGGTTTTGGTCACTTATCATGGCTCAACCAGAATGAATGTTCCCAGAGGCTAGTTTTCAGGCTCTTAGAATTGCCCAATTTCTGAATATCCTCTGGACAATTCCTGGGTTAGAAGAGAAAGTGATATATAATAACAGCTAGTATATATGGACTTGTTTAGGAAAATTTCTGTCTTTGGCAAAAATATGCAGACGGTTACGTACAGAGTGTTGATATTTCTATAAATAGAAGGCTTTCGAGGCCTTCAGAGGTTTCCAGATCAAGATCACCATTAGCAAAAAATGTATTTTGATCAAAAAATAAAGATGATCATGTAGCTAAAGCAGTATGTGGTTTACTTTTGGATTAGGTTTGTATCTCTATTTTTATTGCATTTTTTCCTGTTTTGTAGCCTTTCATGTCTCCTCGATATCCAGGAGGCCCAAGGCCACCTTTAAGGATACCCAATCAGGTAACAGTTTTTTAATCAGTAAATTGCAGGATGCAAAGAAACATTTACCTGGGAAAGGCAAACTTTTACCCATTTTTTTAAAACAGCAGGTCTTAAAAACTGCATTTATGATGTAGATATTTGACATAATGTTTATTGTATGAGGATATCATATCTAAAGATATTACAGCAAGTAAACATATTCCGTATATAAATTACTGTCTTTATAATACCATACATTTAAATTTGATTTTATGGTAAAATAATATACAAAATAAATTGGGATTAGTTGTAAAAGAAGGTAATTTTAGATTCCCATTCTTTTAGGATGAAATTATAGGGTTTTTAAAAAATGAAAATAGATTGTGTGTCTTTTAAAAAGTTGTTTAAGTATGATATTCAAGTAGAAAATTTCTCTGAAAACTTTTTAATAGGCACTAGGAGGTGTCCCAGGAAGTCAGCCATTATTGCCTAGTGGGATGGATCCAACACGGCAGCAAGGTAAAATTATTAATAGAAATATTATAATAGAAATAATTGAATAAATGACAGTTTTATCATCAACCTTCCATTTGTTAATACATTGAAACAGCTTCCAGAATTTTGTAAGAAATGCATTCATGCTATTATTCTCATGATCTAAATATAAAAGGGAACAATTATTTCTGTTTAAGTAATTCGTGTTTTATTTATTTAGCTAACTTATATAGCCATCTATCTCACTGGACATGACTCTGGGTGGTGTGCAACTAACAATTAAAACAATGTGCAACCATTAAAAACTTAAAACAATAAATGATAATAAATAAAAAGCAGGCTTGCAGACAACAACAACAACCATCTCAGCAAAATACAACCATCTTGGAGACTCCCATGGGATCTACAAAGTGGCAGGTCCTTCCAAAAGGCTAACAAGGATGGGATTGACTTCACCTCAGGGGGGAATGATGTTTCAAAGAGCAGGAGCCACAACAGAAAAGACACATCATCTAGTTCCCATTAGATTGAACTCTTTAGCAGATGGGACCCACAAAGTTTGTTTTCCTGTCTTCACCGAATCATGCAAGATCATAGATTTTCATGTTTGTAAAATGTTATTGATTGTGGGGCGGTAGGATTATCTTAAAGATCCTTTTACCCTAATGAGATTTATTAGTCTTTTTCTTATTAAAGGTTTTAAATAATTTAAAATACATCCTGCTGCTGCACATTATTTGGCCTCTTGTACAAGATGATATATTTAGTTGACAAAATTCATATTGAACAACTCTTCAATTTATGTTCTGCAGCACTACTATATCTAAATGTGCTTTACTTAAACAAAAAGAAATGTCATCTGTCTGTCTATCACCAATACGAGTTGCAGGGATAAATGCTTTCCTAATATGTTGTTCTGCTAAATTAATTAAATTAATTAAATTAATTAAGTTTAATTAAAATAAAGTTGTGGGGAGGAAGTCCTATGTTTTTAGGCAAACCCAAATGAGAGGAATGGGAGACATCAACTTTGAAGAGGAATTCTCTTTGAATCTGAATGGAAGAAAAATAACTTGATTGAGTTCGTATCTGATACACTTTTTACAAAATATTTTAACCATAGGAAAAACAAATTTTCACTCTGATTAAAATGCATTTATAATCTGAATCAATCTGATTAAACAATTAAAATTGTATTTCTATTTTTTTTTCATGAATCTTTTAGGTCATCCAAATATGGGAGGACCAATGCAGAGGATGACTCCACCTAGGGGAATGGTCCCATTAGGCCCGCAGGTATATAGCTCTAATTGTCTTACATATGATCACATTTATCATAATTTTCTATGAGAGAAAGAAACAAAGAGATGTATTCTTACAGTACACATATTCCGCTATTTGAAGTTATTGTACATAATTTCTCTGAAAGATGTGAACAAGGATGAGAACATGCACACAGCTTCTTTTAGTTAGAAATCAAAGATAAATTGCTGTTAAAATACAGAGCCTTAAAAACTGGCAGAACTTTATACAGTTTTGGTGTTTAAAGCCTGAACATTTAATTTTAATACTGCTTTAGAATGTTACATGATTTTAGAATTATTTGTTCATGTACACTTGTAAGCTAGCCAGAGCTTATAAATTTATAAATAAATAAACTTCTTTACATAACCCATTTATATATTAAATTTATGATTGATAAATTGATAAGAACATACAGAAGCATTGTGTGTTTGATATTGGGAGCAAATTTGGCAATACACTTGTAATAGATTTCTGTCAATAACTTACTACATTACATCCATTTGTTCTTTGTAAAATATTTTTTAAATGTTTTAATCACATTTAATTGAAATAAATATGGTTAAAATATACAAATTAATTTACCTCACCTTAATTAAGGTTACCTAACATTATATAAAGCATCGGGCTTCCAATATTTCTTTGGTTAATATTACATCACACTGCAATATTATATTACAAATATTCCTCCAATAAATGCAAAATACTTTCTAGTATTTTGAGATACTAGAAAGAGAGAAGAGAGAAAACATGAAAGACATCAAATGGATAATTTTACAGATTTTCCTTTGTAGATCCCTTTGAGGTAGGCCAGGTCAAGAAATAAATGCTACAAAAGATTATTATTTCCTCCTCATTCCCTTTCCATGCTAGGCAGGTGTTTACCTAACAGCTGTTGACTACCTTCTTAAGGCTCCATACTTGTTTTAAGTTACGCTGGCCAAAATCTTTCTCAGATTTTCATTTTTAAAAATATTTTTCCCATTTCACCTTGCTCTTAATTTGTGAAGAGGATCAAAATCCAGCCAACAGAATTTAGAACAGCAATTTAAAAATAAAAATAATAAAGCCGCAGCATTCTGTGAAAACTTATATTTATAACCTTTTTCCTCAGATTTGTTTTAATCAGATAAAATTGTGATGACTAAAATTTCTAATAGTGGAACTATCAAAATTGTTTTCTTCCAGAAACTGAAATAAGAACTATTTTAATGGTTTTAGACAATCTAGTCTAATTATAGTTCCCAAAACTAAAATTTATGTATAACACTCACTAAATTAAGCTGATATATTTATTTTAGAGTGACTAAGTTATAATTATGGACAGATCTGTGAAGAGTATAGTTTTTCAAATAATTAGTAGAAAATTTAGTTTGTGTTGCTGATGTGATAGTTAATTTGAAAGTGCATCTTTGTATATAAATACAGCACTTCTAGATTAACATTTGTGTGTTTTCCCTGTTCAATAAACATTTGTGTGTTTATTGAACAGTCCATTGTTGTAAAATGCTTTTAAGTAAAAATATAAGTCTTCTTACATAGTATAAGTACATATGTCTATTGCTAAAGTTAATAAATCTATTATTGATTACAACAGCTTATTCTTAAGAGCTTAGTTTTTAAAATTACCCAGTCCCTTAATATTAGAATATTGAGTCAGCATTCATGAATGGCAAAACCTGCCATTCACTGATAATTGTGCTAGCTATTATAAATGGTATACTCTTCATTAATCAATTAAATGTGTTTACTTCCTTTGATAAGATAATAAGGTCAGAAGAAAACGCTAAATAGGTTTTTTTTAAATCAGAGGGAGTATAGAAATAATAATTGTTTATAAATTGAGCAGTTAAAAACCTAACAATGAATGACACTGGCCGATCCAATTAGCAGATGTGTAGGGAAGTCATTAACCTGCTGTCCTTTTTTTTCCCCCCTCCTCTTTGGTTTTGTTTTTTTGTTTTGTGGTAGTCTGACCCTTGGTTATCATTGCAGAACTATGGAGGTGCAATGAGACCCCCACTGAATGCTTTAGGTGGCCCTGGAATGCCAGGAATGAACATGTAAGTAATGTAAATTGCATTAACACACAATAAGGAAGTTGTCTTCAGTTAAAAGTAATGGCAGGGATGTAGGCACATTTAAAATAAAGACACACAAACATGTATTGATTAACTGGCAAACAATAATGACAACATATCAAAATGCCAACAGGAATTTGTTCTTTAATTGGTGGAGTGGGCAGGATATTCTGAGCCTAAAGATTTCTTGAAATGATCTGGTAGCTTCATGATTTTGGCAACTCAACAAGCTTTCAGAAAATACTTGAAATAGCTCAGATGTAGGATGTTTTGCAACATGTCATATTCAAAACATTTTGAAATAAAACATGTTTGCATATCCATTTTATCTGGCGTTATATGAAACCTCCTTTTAATGCTCAATATATTAGAAGCTAACAAGTTCATAGGGTTTTATTTCATCAGCAGCAAGATTTCAAATATGCTTAAAATGTCAGACTGTATTATTGCTTGGCTTGTTAGGGTCCACCATATGTATTGTGAAATACATTTTTCAGTCCCTTTGAGCTTTTAGACACTTATAAACTGAGAACATACTAATCTCTCAAGGTAGATTTAATCCTTCCTTTCTATAATACTAAGAAATAAAAGATGGTTTTACAGCCAAGATTAATATTTAGGCTAGTGTTAAAATTGAAGAAACATTTTTCAGAGACTTTCTTAAAATACATTAACTTTTGATGGAGGTTGAATGATATAAAGTCGAATAATGTGAGAAGTATTTCAACCTCATAGTGTTCACAACTTTTCTCTTTTTTGGTCCTTTTGAGTCAGTGTTGACTCCTGGTAACTGCCTGGACTAATCCCTGCAAGGTTTTTTGGCAAGATTTAGGAAGTGGCTTGCCATGCCTGCTTCTTAAGGCTCAGAGAGAATGATGGGTCACCCAGCTTGTTTCGTACCTAAGGCATAACTGGAACTTTCCCAGGTTCTAGCCTTGTTCCTTAGCTACCAGAAGTGATTATTTCATAACAATGTAATGGGAACTAATTTTCATTCAGGTGCAAGAACTGCAAATGTTAGCAAAGTTTTCATTTTGCAAATAAAGGATTTTATTAATAGTATGATGCATCCAGCAAGAAAACGAAATTTACATGGTATAAGTGAGAGAATATATTTTTTTAGAGGTTTTGTGTATGGTTATATAAAGCTCTAATTGATTTTTAAAAATATTTTTATTTTTTGTTTTGTTTTGTTTGTTAAATTATTTTGAATTTTTACACTGCTTCAGTCATATGTCTCTGAGTGGTATAGACTAGTATCTTTGAAATAGTATTATTATACATTCAGTGTAATAAAATAGTGTCATAGTAACCCATTGATTATACTGATGACATAATTTAGCAGCAGTGTGACAACACACTTTACTATCTCAAATATCTTATGAACAACTAGGTTTTCAGAAGTTTACTAAATGTTAAAAGTGAGAGTGCAGATATTAAATCTCAAAGTGGTGTTCCACAGTAGGGTTTTGCAGAGATGTTTACCTTTATGAGAAGTGTGCCTTCTCAACAAGCATTCTTGGCAGTCACATATTTGGTGTGCAATATGTTACTATTTGAAGTAAGAAATTTTGTAGATAATGAGGGTCCAAGCCATGTAGGGCTTCAACTTTGATAACTAGTATTTGGAGATATATTTTGAAAGCAAATACCAGCAATTCAGCTCTACAATATTGGTTTTACATACCATACCATATATTTTCAGTTAGTATGTGGGCAACTACAATTCTGCATTAACTGCAGTTTCTTGATGGTTTTTAAGGACAGTCCCATGTAAAATGCATTACAGTAGTCCAAACATGTGACAAGGGCACGTGACCTTGCATGTGTCTTATATTCCAGGAATACCTGAATGAAATTAGCTTTCATCTGCTGTTTCAGCAGAAGATAAAAATCCAAGAAAACCCCAGAATTACATACCAGCTGTTTCTGGGGAGTACAGACTACAAAGAGCTAAAGATGATGGCCTCCAAACCAGCAGTCATTCAGTCTTGTCAGAATTAAGCCTGAATCTGTTTTTTTTTATTAACCATCTAAATCCTTATAGCGTCAAGTTTTCCACCAAGCTGTGTGTCAACAGTGTATTGATGATATTTTACCCCAAATGGTCAAGTGGGGAAGAGTCAGACCCTGTAGACACCGTTTAACAGACTGTCATAGGTTTTGCAACTTCCCCTATGTATGACTGGAACTATCAGTTCTGGAGGGAGTGGAATCACTGTTGAATGGTATCCCCGATTCTGAATGTTTGCTAGTAGTCCAAAAATATAGCATGATTGATGATACTGAAGGTCCTCAGCAAATCCATTAAGACTAATACTATCATGCTCTTCCCATCCATATCTTGATGTAAGAATTACCAGTGTAATTCTTGTCCATTGCCCAGGCCTGAATCCTTACTGGAAAGGGTAAGGTAGTACTTTCTCTAAGTTCCTTTGCAATTGCCATCCTACCACTTATTCACAAGGCTGGAAATAGGTTGATGGTTATGCAATATAGTTCGATCTAAAGCAATAAAGCAATGAACAAGTGCAATATTTTTGGTCCATTAGTTTAATTTGGTTCTCTATATCTAGTTTTAGGAGGTATGGAGAACAGATTGTGTTTTAGTCGATATTTATGTAGAAATATTGAACATTTAAAAGGGTTCACAAATTTGTAAGCACAGCTCTAATTCAAAGGTAAAACAATAAGATATGAACACTGTAACTAAAATAATACGTAGTGTACATTTACTGAATTTATAAAGAACATACAACAACTCAGATTTGGTCAAGACAGATATGGTAGAGAGTGATGCTACCTAAAATACTGGATGGATTGATTATTTTAGAAATACCTTAGACGATATTTACTTCTTCTTGTCAGAATATTATATAAAATATCTCCATACAATATTTCTAGGCATGTCTGTTGACTGCAGTTACTATACTAATCTGTATAAAGTTCTTATTTTAAATTATACATTTAAACTATAAGTTAAATTTAAATTACAAATATAAATAATATCAATTGTACTTCTTTGTTTTCTTCAGTAATTGCTTTTTTGAAAGAATATCAGCAACAACTTAATGAATTTTGTTTATGCTTATTAAATAGTTTATAGTTAAATAAGCTTTATTGCTTATTTAAACTGAAATTTGATCTTTATTTTAGGGGTCCAGGAGGTGGTAGACCTTGGCCAAACCCTACAAATGCCAATTCTGTGAGTAAACATTTATATGAAGCATTGTCCTGTTAAAAAGAAGTGAAAGTAAATTAATCAAAACGTGCTTGTTTTATCAGTTTTTGCACATAGTAACTGTCTGGTTAATGGTAATGTTAGTTTTTATAATCCCAAAAGATCTTTTTAGAGGTTGTACTTGGCATTAGTAAAGATTACTCTTATTTCAGAGATCTTTAGATAATATGGTAATTAATTATTTGTGTACCTGATTGTGTACCTAAAATATTAATAATTGCACAATCAAATCAAATTTATTGTTTTGTTTATAATTGACTTTTTAAAATTTTATTTTTCTTTGAAATTCTATATGTAAAGTTAAGGTAAAACTAATTGTAAAAAATGTTCTTTCTACAGGTAGTCCTTGGTTAACGACGGTAATTGGGACCAGAATTTCTGTTGCAAAGCAATGCATCTCTAAAGTACAACATTATGTGATTGCATCGCTTAGTGACAGCAGTCCCCATTGCCATCGTTAACTGAATCCCACAAGTAATTAGGCGAGGACCCCACCCGATCCAAGCCATTCCCAGCTTGAACCCTCCCAGCCCCAAGCCTCAGTAAGGTAAGGGACTGCCTCCTCTTGAATTCCCCCCACCTGCCTATCTCTACCCCATCTGTACCCTTTTGGCCATCTGCTTAACTGCCACCACCAGCTGCACCCACCATCCAGTCATGTGTACCAGTACTGTACTGGTTGAGTCCTTCTTTTGCACTTCTTTCTTGTTGGTGCAGCCAGAGCTTCTCTTACACTCTGTTCAGGACTTCCATTCATACTGTTTGTGCCTCACTCAGGAGTTTTCACTGGCACACAAAAGATGGCCCCAGCTATAGCAGTGCAAAAGAAGGACCTAGCTTGAAGACCCTGGTTAGTGCGTGAATAGAGACCCTGAGCAGGCATGACAGAAGTCCCAGATGCAGCAAATAGGCAGGATAAAATGGCCAATTCAGTAGTGACACCCAGCAGGTAGGCAAGTGGCCTAAAGTCAGTTGTAAATGTGGGTGAGCCTTAATGGGCCTGAACTTTGTTCACCTGACCATAGGGGTGTTTAGGGGATTGGTCATAAGTCCCTTTGTTCAATGATGTCATAATTTTAACAGTTAGCTGAACAAATGGACTTTAAGTGAGGACTACCTGTAATTCTATATGACTGATTTTGATTTGATATTACCATTCCCTTTCTTAATAGAATTAATTAATTGAAAAACTGAGCATATTCTTTCTTTCCTGTAAAACTAACTGTAAAATAATAAAATAATATTTATAAAAACCTTGTTAGTCTATATGAACTGAAAAGAATAGTCTATTTTTGTTGTCTTACTGTCTTTTAGATACCGTACTCTTCTGCTTCACCTGGGAATTATGTAGTGAGTATGTGTGTGTGTACATTTATGTGTGCAGTGCTCATCAGTGTGCATACATCATTCTGTTCAGTTTAAAATATACAGTAGATGTTCAATTGCTGAGAAAAAAGCACAAAAATATCAGTTATGTCTGCCATGTATTTCTAGTACAGTGGAATCTCGGTACTCAAATGCTTGGAACTCATTGAATTTGGTACTGAATGCATTTTGATGCAAATATTTTGTCCCGATATTCATTGTTTGTTTGGTAGTCAGTGCACAAGCTAGAACTTGCTGATGTCAGTTACCTCATGACTAATACATTATTCCTTATGGGAAAATTTTGTTTGGTGTTAATTGCACCTCCCAGAACCAATTAACAATAAGTACTGAATCACCAGTGTATATTGATTATATACTAATTTTTTAATACTTGCTTTAGTTATAAAAACCAAAATTGCTATGTGCTGAACAGGAAAAAACAGAAGTTCAAAAATGTAGACGCAATTAAATAAAAGTTGGAAAAAACACATAAATAGGAAATTAGAGCAGGCTTCAAGGTAAAGGGTTAATAGGAAAGGTATATATTTAAAATTGGAGCAGGATGATAAAGAGAAATGCTGGCAAAGTTCTTTTGAAAGAATATTGTTAGATTTTATGGAAGATCAGAGCTAACTAGAGAGAAAAGTATCCGTGGGCTGAAGCCTCAAGTCTTTCCCATCAGAATGTGCTTTATTTATCTCTCTATCCAGTCTTTCATCCAACCCCTGCTTATCCAAGCCAGTTTTGCAACTTTCATTAATTGTGTAAGTTGACAAGTTTTCGCATGAGGAAAATACTACCCAGGTCAATCCACCTGAATCAGATTAAGGAACAACTATGAATTTGAGATGATCTGGTGGTAATATATATATTAGCTGAATAATTGTATTTTTCTGGGCTATTTAGGTTTTCTTGTTGAAAAAAAGCAAATCTTTGAGTGACATTATATCTAACCATTTGGAAAATGAAATGATAAATGATAGATATATAGAAAAGTTACTGTTTAATCAAATCTTTTAATTATGTTGCTTATACAATATTTGTGTGTATGTATGTTCCTGATTTGCCTTTCATTTTTTTAAGGGTCCACCAGGAGGTGGAGGGCCACCTGGAACACCCATCATGCCTAGTCCGGCAGGTAGATAACTTTAATGGGGGAATGAAATGGCAATGTTTGACACAGCAATCGTTTAACATTTGCTTAACATTTCAATAGCCATTGTTAGAATTCTCAACCACTGTATTTCCTTACAGAACTTAGCAGATTCTAGATATCCTTAGTTTACATGAATTGAACACACAATATTACTTATAGGAAACTGCCAAAGTTATATCAACCATTCTCTCAGTCTGGAAGATAATTCCTTAATTTTCCCCATTATGAACACAAATTGTTATGGCTTACTGTATCACAGGAAATAACAACATTTTACTGCATAAATCTTCAAAAATATTTTCAAATATAATGTGAGATTAACCTACATTATTGTTTTTGTTAATTACCATGTTTGCCTAAAAATGGCGTCAATGCAAAGCTATGAAATAATGCGTAATTTCCTTGATCTCGTCTACTTTTCAGAATGCCTTATTATAGTTTTCCTCACTCTGGGACTATTTCTCGCATACATAATTATAAAACAAAAATGCTGGCAACATTTTGCTACTGTATTTATCTGCGGGGAAAATGATGACTCTGAGTTTAAAATAATTCCCTGAAAAGAAAAGTGTACTTATAAAAGCTGATCTGGCTTCAAGTAGTGCTGACTTCTGGCAACTACCTGGACTAGTTCTTGCAGTTTTCTTGGCAAGATTTCAGAAGTGCCATTGCCTCTTTCCTAGGGCTCAGAGAGCATGACTGCCCAAAGTTACCCATTTGGCTTTCCACCTAAGGTGGTATTAGAACACATGGTCTCCTGGTTCTTAGCATGGTGCCTTAGCCATTATCCCAAACTGGCTCCCTTCATAGTCTTATCTAACCTAAAATTACAACTTATTAAAGTTACATTATTTGGATAAAATAAATAAATAATCTATGGGTTTTGTTTGTTTGTTTGTTTGTTTTTTTGGATAAACATAGTATTTGTCTCATTTTTTGGTTTTGGCACAAAAAATATAGATGAATTTCTTTTTTAATAGTTAAAGTATATATTTAAAATCTTAAATATAAGTTAATACACTGAGACTTTACCAAACAAAACTTTAAAAACTCATCCTATATTCTTATTGTTCCTCTGCACCATTTTGTATTTCATAAATAAAATGCATACACATATTATTTACAATCCAACAAGGACCTCTGTGCCATTAATCCAACACATTCTGTTACTTAACGGAATACAGGTAGTCCTCAATTTACAAGCACAATTGAGCCCAAAATTTCTATTGTTAGGTGAGACATTTGTTAAGTGAGTTTTCCCCCATTTTACAACTTTTCTTGCCACAGTTGTTAAGTGGATCACTGCAGTTGATAAATTAGTAACACAGTTGTTAAGTGAATCTGCTTCCCCATTGACTTTGCTTGTCAGAAGGTCACAAAAGGTGATCACATGACCTTGGGACATAGCATGGTCATAAATATGAACCAGTTGCCAATCATCTGAATTTTGATCACGTGATCATGGGAATGCTGCAAAAGTCGTAACTGTGGAAAATAGTCATAAGTCATTTTTCAGTGCCATTGTAACTTTAAACGGTCACTAAATGAACTGTTGTAAGTCGAGGACTATCTGTACTTCATGATCATTTTGAAAGTTCAAATCTTACCTCACAATGTCATTGCTCTTTCCTAATCAAAATAAAGTACTTATTCATGACTCATTAGGAAAACCTTTGTGCCCTTTCACTTAGTGATCTGGATTCTAATCTATAGTTATTACTTTGTAATAAATGTCTATTATCGGTGGCTGTAGATCTTGTGAAGTATCTTATACTTGATTCATAGAATGTTAATAATCAGTTGGAAAGCAATACTGGAATGTCTTTCCTTAAAAATAATAATTAATTGTTTTCATTGATTTCATTGAAAGTACTTGGCATTTTTGTTTTCAGATTCAACCAACTCTGGAGATAACATGTACACTTTAATGAATGCAGTACCTCCTGGAGCCAACAGACCTAATGTAAATAACCGTAATAAATACATACATTTGAATTTATGCCTGACTCCCTAAATCCAAAATTTTAATAATTGTATATTCTAATCTTCTATTTATTTATCTATCTAGCTATCTACCTACCTACCTACCTACCTACCTATCTATCTATCGTGGACATTTTCTTAATCTCTTTATTTATTATTTATTTATTTATTTTTAAATTTGTATACCGCCCTTCTCCCTGAGGACTCAGGGCGGTAAACAGCCAAATAAAAACATAAACTACAAATATTAAAATACAATTAAAAAGATATATATAAATTTGGCCCCATGATTAAAAACAATAACAAACAATTAAAAAACATTTTAAAAAGTGTTAGGCCAGCCCGGCTTGCTGGAAAAAGAAGGTTTTAAGGGCACAGCGGAATTATGTCCTATGAGTTGTATTTCTCTTTGTTACAAATTATTAACATTTTTGGAGTATGACGTATTTCCCCTTTTTGCAGTTTCCAATGGGACCAGGGTCAGATGGTCCAATGGGTGGATTAAGTGGAATGGATTCACATCATATGAATGGATCACTAGGTAAGAATATAATTTGCCTTTTTAAATCCTGTGCTAGGTAATGTATCCCGTTTTTAAAATATATCATATTCAACTGTTTTATTGGTTTCTCAAATTTTTTCTGTAGTTAGAAATTACAAATAAAGATGAGCTCCTTAAATTAGAAAAAAAAAGTCAGATGATCGTGAAAGGGACATTATAGATTTTATTCTCTCTGCTTTATATGTTATGTTTTGCACATATTGAGAAGGGAGGAAATTGATGTGTTTTTCCTCATCCTGTTGGCTTCAACAGCCATCAACTATGGTAACCTTGTGAGGGCTGGATATTTGGGATGCTGTAGGTGATGGTTCTGCAGGCAATTCCAATCAATGTTTTTGAAGAAGAGGTTCAGCCTGGACCAGTCAAGTGTGTGATGCTCTAGGGCTTGAGCCTCTTTTCATTCTTATTTAACATCAACATGAAATTGCCGAGAAAGATCTGTTGGTTTGGGGTGCAGTGTATTTAATATGCTGATGATACTCAGCTTTATATCTCAAACTCAGACTATACAGGAGATGCTGTGTAAATCCTGACCAGTACTTGGAGGCTATGAGAGATTGAATGGGACAAAATAACTGAGATACATAAACTCATTGGTTCTATGGAAATTTCATTTATTGCACTCTAGCAGAAAGAGCTATTGTGTCGTGTGTGGGTTCTTTTGGATTCTTGGTTTCTGCTAGGTAGAAATTATAAAGCAGGATGTCAAACTGAAAGCCCGCGGGCTGGATCTGGCCCACAGGATGTTTAGATCTGGCCTGCAGGGCTGCCCTGGAATCAGCGAAGGACCCACGGTGCCCCTGCCAATGAAAATGGAGCTTGGGCCTGGCTTTATTTTCGAAGGCAGAAGGATACAGGAGGCCATCGCAGCCAAAAACGGAGCGAGTGATGTCGAACTGGCCACGTCCACCCTAGTCATGTCCCCCCGCCCTACCCGAGGTCAAATACAATCCTGATGCAGCCCTCAATGAAATCGAGTTTGATGCCCCTGCTATAAAGCATCTATTTCATGAGAGCTGCTTTGGTTGGCAATAGATTTCAGTTAAGAAGTTGATCCTTAGTTTACCACCTTCTTTGGAAAGAATCTAAATAGGATGGCCAGGACAGAAAGCTGCAGCTGCCCATCCTGAAAATGATCAGGGGATTGGAAAACCAGAAAATGGCTTTCTCAGCAGGAGCCATCTCACTTCGGAATAGTTCATTCTGTTAAATCAGGCTAACCTCCATCCTTTTATCCATCAGCCATTCTCTTCCACAGAGCTTTTAGGAATTGAGTTTAAGTGGAAGCATGCAGCAGCCTTTTAAAAAATACTTAATGATTTAGCATTTATAATTTTTATGGATATGTTTAATGGAACTATTATAAGACCTCCTGATTTCTTTGAGTAGGCAGCATATAAATAATTGTAATAGCAGGCACGCTAACATCAATGGAAAAGGCATATAAACATTATTTGAGCAATACTATTTGAGATAGCACCATCAGTGCAAGCGCAAAATGAAATAAAATTACACAACGCTTATTCTTTATTTAGCTTTGGGATTACACAGAGCATTATTCCTTATTCTTGCAACCTCTTAGGATTTCTAAAAACTCTTCAGAAAGCAGTCTGAAAAAGAACTAGGATCTCAGACATGAGAGCATGTGAGACCTCTAAATCTAAAATCATCAGTGCAACAAAGTGAAAGATGTTTTAAGATTTAACTGAATGCATTGTTTAAATTGAATTAATTAAACTGAGGTTTCTTTTTTAATTTAAGGCTCAGGAGATATGGACAGTATCTCCAAAGTAAGTAAACATTTTATTTTTAACATTGCTTTTCCTCTAAACAAAAGGACTGTTAAAATATCTGTTTTAAAATGAAAATGCTTATGCTGATTTTGAAGATATCCCAGTTTTCCTAATAACAGAAATCTGAAGATGTACATTGTTTCTATCTGTGGCTCATGAACTAAAACCTAATTTTCATTAAAGTGGCTGAGTTTTATTGCTACATTTGTGTCTCAAACCATAGAAATGTAGATATCAGACTTCTTTCGAAAAACAGGTATACATTAAAATACTCTCATTTTTCCAAGTGGTTTTCCTTGATTTATAAGGGTTTCCTCCTTAAACTATGTGTGACTCTGGCTATAGTTTGTTCTTTTCTTCTTCTTAAAGTTCATAGTTGATCTTATCAAAGACAATTCCTGCATATATTCACCACCCTTCCAGGAAAACAGCACAATGCAGAACAGAAGTAAGAGATAGTCAAAAGAAATTAAAAACATAATATAAAAAGAAGAAAACTGTTAAAACTATAGTAGCTTTAGGCCTAAACTCTTCACTGTACTTCTTGGACATGTCATCTTTACTTCCTGCACATCCATATACAGTTCCATTATCACATTTGTGTATTCAGTCAAGTATACTACATGCCTGCATGCAAAAGTATATATTCCTGTACCCAGCCAAACATCTTTGCTATCACCACAAGCATTCCTTGCACATATCTACAATTAAACAAACAAGGGGACACTCTCCCTCCCTGCTCAGTGTTGAACTATGTATTAAGCATTCAATTTATTTTCACAAATGCCTTACTTCTTTTATATACTGCTCTTATTATTTTCAGCAATCAACATCCAGTCAATATTTATGAAAAACATTTCATAATTTAAGCATATTTACTTTATAGCATTCTTTAAATCAACAAACATACAGTAAAATTTCTTTCTCACATTCATACATTCTCAGTGACTTGCTGAAAAGCAAAAATCTGGTCTGTAAACCACTCTTCCCATAATAAAACCACAGAGTTCTTAACAGATTTGCTCATTATCACCTCTTTAAATCCAAATTCTGCCATATGCTTCTCCAGGCATACTTAAACAAATCCCCCATAGTTTTTGCATCAGTTCCTGCTATCTTTTCTTTTGTGTAATGAAATAATAATGACGTGGTATTCAACAAGTCACACAGCCACTCCATGAGGAAGCCATATCCATGTTTTAACACTTCTCCAGTTAACCATCTATACCTGCAGCTGTAGCATTTTTCAGCATCCTTATGGCATGTATAAATTCATTTTAATACATTTTGTCTTCGATATCACTGTTATTTTAATCCCATTCATTGTTACATGTATCTTGCTTAGTCGTCTTTACAGAATTCCAAAACAATGTTAACATCTGTTAACATTTTATCTTCCACTATTTATCTCAAACCACTCTTGCTCTCTTTGACTCTGTACTTAAAACTTGCCTTTTTTTCCATTTCCCTTTCTCATTCTCATTTCTAGACATCCTCTTTTCAAGCATAATTCCACACATATCTGTGACATGCTGTAATATAATTATTCTTACCCTGGTTTCCATATTCTCTCTGATTCCATCTTCTTTCCATCATTCTCTTGGGAAATTAATCTGTCTTTACTGTTTTTTTACATACAGGCTCCTGCTTTCCGTTCTTGTATTCATTTTTTACTTTTACTTTCTTTTTTTTTTAATAAAAGTTTTTTGTTTTTTTTTAAACAAACCAAGTAGTACATCAATCCTTCCGTGTGTCTTCTTGGTATTTCTTCCGTGACTACTTCTTTTTATTACTCCTCCTATCTTCATTTCTCCTTGATAATTTCCATTTCTCTGTTGCGATATTTCCTCCAAAATTACATAACATTTAATATAACATTCTCCTTATTTGATTATCACAATCTTTATCCATAACTCTTTTTTAACCGATCATAAAATTTCCCCCATATCTTATAATAGTCCATTTCTTCTCTCTCTTTAATCATCAAAGTTAATCTGTTCATTTTTGCACAATCTAAGATTTTTTTAATTACTTCCCTTCCAAAGGGATTTTTCTCTGCTTTCCATCTTTGTGCAAATACAATCCTCGCTGCAGTTATTATATGTATAATCAAGTATATATTTTCTTTACTAATTTTCTCTGGTAGTATACCCAATAGGAAAAGCTCAGGTTTTAAATCAATACGTTGTTGGATCATTTCTTCTAACCATGTCTTAATTCTGCTCCAATCTCTAGCTTCTGGGAATGTCCACCACATATGATAATAAGATCCTGGTATTTGATGGCATTACCAACATTTAGCTGATTTGTCTTTAAATGTTTTTGCCAATTTTTCCAGAGGCATATGCCGTCTATAAAACATTTTATATTGATTCTCTTTATATGCACTGGACATTGTTAGTTTATAGTTCCTTTCCCATAACTGTTGCCATCTATCGAGCTCAATTGAATATTCACATTTTTTTGTCCAAGCAATCATTGTTTCCTTTACTGGTTCTTCCACTAATTCCATACTAATAATAATAATTTTATTTATATACAGCCCTCCCCTTACTCGGGGCGGTGTACAGCCAAGATTAAAAACATAAATATACAATATCATAGTTAAAATTAATTAAAATCATTAAATAGTTTTGGCCGAATTTTAAAACCCAATATTAAAATCCAATTTAAAATCATTCAGTTAGACAGCCCCGCCTGTCGGAACAGTAGGGTCTTGAGGGCACAGTGAAAGACCCAGAGGTCAGAGATGTTACAAATATCCGGGAGCAATTCATTCCAGAGGGCAGGAGCTCTGACAGAGAAGGCTCTCCTCCTGGGTATCGCCAGCCGACATAACTTGGCCGATGGTACCTTGAGGAGTCCCTCTCTGTGGGAGCGAACTGATCAGTGGGAGGCTATTGGTGGCAGAAGGCGGTCCCGTAAATATCCTGGTTCTATGCCATGGAGCAGTTTAAAGGTGGTGACCAACACCTTGAATTGCACCCGGAAGACCACTGGGAGCCAGTGCAGCTCGCGCAGGAGAGGTGTTATGTGGGCGTAATGAGATGCGCCCATAACCACCCGTGCAGCCGCATTCTGGACCAGTTGGAGCCTCCGAGTGCTCTTCAAGGGGAGCCCCATGTAGAGAGCATTACAGTAGTCCAGACGGGAAGTGAGGGCATGAGTGACCGTGCACAAGGCGTCCCGGTCCAGAAAGGGATGCAATTGGTGGATCAGGCGAATCTGATAAAAAGCCCCCCTGGCTACGGCCGTCATATGCTCTTCTAAAGACAGCCGTAAGTCCAGGAGGACACCCAGATTGCGAGCCCTCTCTGTGGGGGGCAAAGATTCACCCCCAATAGTCAGCGATAGCACCAGCTGACTATACTGGCCAGAAGCCACAGCCCCTCAGTCTTGGAAGGGTTGAGCTTGAGCCTATTTCTCCCCATCCAGACCTGCACGGCCTCCAGGCAGCGGAAGATCACATCAAGGGCATCATTGGGGTGGTTTGGGGTGGAGATGTACAGCTGGGTGTCATCAGCGTATTGATGGACTCTCACCCCAAAACCACAGATGATCTCACCCAGCGGCTTCACATAAATGTTGAACAGAAGGGGCGAGAGGACCGACCCTTGCGGCACTCCCCAAGCGAGGCGCCTTAAGGTCGACCTCTGCCCCCCTGCCAACACAAACTGCGAGCGGTCGGAGAGATAGGAGGAGAACCACCGTAACCCGGTGCCTCCAATTCCTAACCCCCTCAACCGCTGCAGCATGATACCATGGTCGATGGTATCAAAAGCCGCTGAGAGATCTAATAGGACCAGGACAGAGGAGCAACCCCTCTCCCGAGCCCTCCAGAGATCATCAACCAACGCGACCAATGCCATTTCTGTGCTGTACCCCGCCTGAAGCCCGACTGGTACGGGTCCAGATAGACAGCTTCCTCCAGGTACCGGGGTAGCTGTCGTGCCACCACACACTCGACAACCTTCGCCACAAAACGTAGGTTGGAGACCGGACGGTAATTTGCTAATACAGCCGGGTCCAGGGATGGCTTCTTGAGAAGGGGCCTCACCACCACCTCTTTCAAGGCGGCAGGAAAGGCACCCTCACTCTAAGAAGCATTTATAATCCCCTGGAGCCAGCCTCGTGTAACCTCCCGGGAGGCCAGTACCAACCAGAAGGGACACGGATCCAATAAACATGTGGTAGCACTAAGCCCACCCAGAATCCTGTCCACGTCCTCGGGAGCCACAGGGTCAAATTCTTCCCAGATAATATTCTCAAGACTCACCCCCATCTCCCTCCCCAGACTCACCCAGTCGGAGTCCAAGCCTTCCCGAATCTGAGCGACTTTATCATGCAGGAATTGCACAAAATCCTCAGCTCGACCCTGCAAGGGATCTTCCCGCACTTCCACCCGAAGGAGGGAGTGGGTCACCCTAAACAGAGCGACTGGGCGGTTCTCTGCAGATGCGATAAGAGCGGAAAAATAGTTAGATGTTGCCACTTTTATCGTCACTAGGTAGGTCTTGATATAAGACCTCACCTGTGTCCGGTCAGATTCGGATTGACTAGTCCTCCAAACACTCTCTAGGCATCTTTTCCGACGCTTCATCTCTCTCAGCTCCTCAGAGAACCAAGGAGCCAATTGAGATCGGCATCGGGTCAGAGGCCGCAAAGGCACGATGCAGTCCAAAGCCCCTGTGGCCGCACTATCCCAGGCGGCCACCAGATCTTCAGTCGAGTCGTGTGCCAGAGTCTCGGGAAACGGCCCAAGCTCCATCTGGAACCTTTCAGGATCCATCAGGCGCCTGGGACGGAACCATCTAGTCGGTTCCGTCTCCCTGCGGCGGGGGGAAGCGGCTTGAAAGTCTAAGCGAAGGAGCAAATGATCTGTCCATGACAAGGGTTTAATGTCTAGGTCCCCTCTACCAAGATCATTCAGCCACTGACCATACTAAGCAGAAAGCTATAGATTTTTAAAATTATTTTATCCTCTGTTCCCACAAGTATCTTATCCAAATCTATCATTTCTAAATAAAAACCATATAATTCTTTTAAATAAGTCTTTTCAATTTTTATAGGAATTGTCTGGAATAAAAACAATAACCTCGGTAATATATTCATCTTGATTATTGCTATTTTTCCCATAAATGATAGTTGCAAAGTTTTCCATTTTTCCAAGTCTTTCTCAATTTGTCTTTTTAATTTATAATAATTATCCTCTTTTATTTTTACACATCTTGAAGTTAATTGTATTCCTAAATATCTCACTTTTTTCACAATTTGTATATCCAATTTCTCCCTTAATTCTCTTTTTTTTTCTGTAATATTTTTTACCAATATTTTTGTTTTTTCTTTATTTATTTTTAAACTTGCTACCTCTTCATATTCCTCTATTTGTTCTAATAATTTGGGTCCTGTTTTTTGGGGTTCCTCCAAGATAAATACTAAATCATCCACAAAGGCTTGTAGTTTACATTCCTCTTTTTTAATTTTCATCCCTTTTATTTCTTCATTTCATCTTATATTTCTATTTAGCACTTCTAGAGTCAATACAAATAACAATGGGGATAATGGGCATCCTTGCCTTGTTCCTTTTGTTATCTTAACTTTTTCTGTCATTTCTCCATTCATCATTATCTTAGCTGATTGTTTATCATATATTGTTTTTATAGTATTCATAAATCTCTCCCCAAAGTCCATTATCTGTAGTTGCTTTATCATAAACTGCCAATTTACATTATCAAAAGCTTTCTGTGCATCTAGAAATATCATCGCCATTTGTTTTTCTGGATGTGTCTCATAATACTCCAACGTATTCAAAATTATCCTCATATTGTCTCTAATTTGCCTTTTAGGTAGAAACCCATTTTGGTCCATGCAAATGAATTCATTTAATAGTCTCTTTAGTCTATTCACCATTATAGAAGCGAAAATCTTATAATCCACATTTAACAATGAAATCAATCTATAGTTTTTTATAAATTGCAGATCTGAATCTTCTTTAGGTATAAGTGTTACATAGGCCTCTATCCAGGAATCTGGCATTTTTGCTTTTAATAAAAGTTCATTAAATAATTCCAATATTACATTGTTTAACACCTCTTGAAATGTCTTATATAGTTCCGCTGGTAGTCCATCCGGACCTGGTGTTTTCCCATTTTTTTGTTTTTTAATCATTTCTGTTAGCTCCATCACTGTTATTCTCTCTTCTAACATCCCTTTGTATTGTTTGGATATTTTAGGTAGGACTGGTTTTTTAAAAAATTGTATTCTCTTCAGATATCTTCTCTTGATAATAGAGCTTTTCATAATAATTTTGAATTATTCTCTTCTTTTCTTCACTTCTATAATGAATTTTCCCCTTTTCATCTTGTAAATATTTTATTACTTCCTTCTCTTTTTCTCTTTTTCTTTTGTATGCTAACCTTCTTCCCGGTTTATTTGCATTTTCAAAAAAAAATTGTTTAGATGCTCTTAATTTATTTGCCAAAAATTCTTGCTCATTCAAGTTTATTTCATGTTTTTTCATTTCCATTTGTTTCTTAATTTTGTTTTGTGTATCCTTTTGTAAATCTTCCTCTAGTTACTTATTTTTTTACTTTCACTTTCATTCCTTTCACATTTTTTATTCTACCATCATTTTCTTCCAAAATCTATTCTTAATACAATGAATAATTTGTCCACATTTAAAACTTTTCACCATCCTTGAATTCTTCACTAATCATAAACAATTAACCTCTAAGATTCATTGATTTCCCTATTGTACATATTAGGACACTTGTTTAAATTATGGATTTGAAAGAAACGTGGTTTTTTTTTTTCCAAAACAGCTATTCACCAAATAGTCACTATTCTCATTCTCTTTTTCATAATGACCCAACCACTTTTACTGAATTGTCTGACCTTGTTCCCACCCAACTTTTCAAAATAAGTACTTATCTCTGTTTCCCCCCCCCCCCACCCCTATTCTTATTATTCACTCTTAAGTTAAGAAAGTTAAAGTTAAGAAAGAAAAATGTTGAGGCATTTCATGTAAGGTGCTACAGGGAGGAGGGGCCATAATTTCATTATGAAACCCACGGTACAATCCTGCTTGATAATTCTGCTAAATCATCACCTGAGCAATGAGTGTGCTTAGTTGAAGTCTTCAGGGGGACTCACCCAAAGTAATGCATGTCTAACTTAAATACAAATGTGCATCTAGAACAGTGGTGGGTTTCAAATTTTTTTACTACCGGTTCTGTGGGTGTGGCTTGGTGGGCATGGCATGGCTTGGTGGGCATGGCTTGGTGGGCGTGGCAGGGGGAGGATATTGTAAAATCTCCATTCTCTCCCCAATCCAGGGGAAGGTTACTGCAAAATCTCCATTTCCTCCCTATCAGCTGGGACTTGAGAGGCAGAGAATAGATGTGGGCGGGGCCAGTCAGAATTTTTACTACCGGTTCTCCGAACTACTCAAAATTTCCACTACCGGTTCTCCAGAACTGGTCAGAAACTGATGAAACCCACCTCTTTAACACAGCCTTAAAACTGTAAATAAAATCCTGTTTCCCATTCTGTCCCAACACAATCTTCAAAAGAAGAAAGATAAATTGAAAACAGCTATACAGGATTGAAAAACCTTTTCAGAGCTAGTGAATACAACTTTTGCAATCTCTTGACTGATCAGTTAAGAGATGATGGATTGGTTTCATGTAATCTCTGCACATCTGTCAGCATTTCAATGCTAAGAGGAATGAAAATGTCATGGTTGGCTTCAGAATAGTTCTTAGGTTTGACTTTTCTTGTGCTGTGTAGTGGGGCCCTAAATCATCAGCCCTGCCCCTGACTTTGTGATTTTTGCCAAGGTTATAATATGGACATGAAACTGGGCTTACATAATATATACAGGTGTACAAGAGGAACCTTTCCCCACTCAGTATATTTATACAGGTTGGCAAATATAAGATAATCCCTATTGGATATGTGTTTCTCTCACCCTTGAGAATGAGGGCATTGTACTTGTGGGTGAAAGAAAAGTATCTCTCATGGGATGCTTTTAAAAAGTTTCATATGATTTATGCTTTTGATTTTCTTGCTTTGTTTTCCAAATAGAATTCTCCAAGTAATATGAGTATGAGCAATCAGCCTGGGACCCCTCGAGATGATGGTGAAATGGGGGGTAACTTTCTAAATCCTTTTCAGAGTGAAAGTGTAAGTACTTATTTTTTATTCTGGTTGTTCTGCTGGATGTACAGCTCTACCTCATCATTTTAGGTGTTGCCATGTATAATAATACTTATGAATTCCTGTACCCATAATAGATTAAGGGCTGTGTGTTTAATGTGAAAAGAAATCAAGTTATGAACACTTATGTTAAGCTTGTTTTGCAGTTTCCATTGCTATTGCCTATAGTATTACTAGGAATGATACATACACGATACATTTGCTTCATATGCTGAATCATAGCAAGACAACCCTGAACATATTTATTAACATCACAGAATGATGGCAATAGAAGGATTCACAAAGATCATTTGGTCTATAGTGGTTAAGAAAACCAATTAAATGATCTTTTGGAGGTACCTGTGCAGTCTCTTTTTTAAAAACTTCCACAACCTTCTTAAATCACTTTTGTACAGTATTTATGGCCAGTAAGTTTTTCTTTATTTTTAAATAAAAAACTAGGTATACAGTACTGTAAAACTTGTGAATGAGTGCAACAAGATTTACTTCTCAGTAAATGGACATAAAGTTGTTATAAATTGTTATTTGAATTATCTAATTATTATGGTTTTATTGCCTTTTATGTTGAAAGCCACCACTCAACTGTGGCGAGATGGGCAGCAAATAAATTTAATGAATAAATAAAATATAAATTTAGTTTCCATTTAATGTAAAGAATAATAATAATTTCAAGGGAAATGTTCAAGGGATTGTATAACATCTATATTTAAGATTAAGGCCAATTAGGTGTTAATTGAAAAACTATAATTCAACATTTAAAAAAAATAAAAGAATGATGGGGCAATTGCGTATAATTTTTGAAAAATTTAACATTACTTAATATATCTATTGTAGTAGACATTGTAATGTTTAATATTATATCTCACACTTTTTTTGTTCATATATGTAAGGGTTTGTATTTGTGTGTATGAAGTGTGAAAGACGGAATCAAAAGTGTGTTTTCATTCAGCATGAAGTTATGTTGCATATATTTCTGCATTCAAAGCCAATTTCAACAAATTTGAACCTATAGCAAGGAAGATACTGCCCAAGAAGTATATAATAGTGATAAATTTAAATTTCTTTCCCCATTTCTTCTATTATCAATAAACCAAAATAAAAACTATAAGTGACAATGTAAAGAAAAATATGTTTGTTTTTTTGCCTATGTTGTCACTTATATTATTATTTTGTTAACAAAAATTAAAAGTATGATATGCAGTGTTACAATAAGCACTAATTTCAATTTTGCTAAATAGAAATTGATATAATTTCACAGAACAATAATTGTAGTAACAATTTTACATTCAGTTACCTACTTTACTCATATCAAATGTATTCTGTTAATTTACATTTCATGTAAATTCTTAAGATCTTACTGAATCAGGAGGACCAGTATGAAAGATGTTTTGTTTGAAATGTAGCTCCTTAAAGAGATTTTTTTTCTCAATATGTTGAAATAATTGATAGTCCCACTTCTTCCACAAAACATTTAGCCAACATTGGACTAAATATTCTGCACAACATTTCCTGAATTGATCCTTAGGATACATTTAAAAGAACAACTGAGATATATATTTCCATGTTTTAGATTAGAACAAATTTACCTGATTTGAGGTTACAAAGACAGAAAAAGAATCGGAAATGTATAATAAATGATATATTTCATGTTAAATTATGTGTTGCCTGTGAATCCAGTTAGTGTATGGAAAGAATAATGGTGATCAGGTAGTTTCCAAAAAATAAATTGGAAATAATATTCTGAGCAATAGTTGTTAGAATTAACTTGTTTAAGCCAACTAGTGTCTCTATTAAGATAAATTTTTACCAATGCTTAAGACTCTTTAAAATATTCTCTTTTTTTGAAGAGTTATTTGATTCATATTTAATTCTAAATAAAATAACATTTGTCCATCAGTCAATCAACAATTTGTTCTAAATGAAATTAAATGTTGTTAGAACAACTTGCTGCAGATAGATCTGACTTTCTTATTACTGTTTGCATTAGAACGTTCAAAAATTTATTGAATTAAAACCAGAGAGTAATATTCTAATAGAATAATGGTATATAAATCAATTTATAGTTTATAAACATTCTTACTCTTAATATGTTTTCATGTATATACAAATAATTTTATGCTTATTTCATTTCCAGTAAATACATTTTTGATATAAATTAACAGTGAGAAAAACACTAATACAAAAGTTATATACAATGGTAATAACTTGGATTTAAGGTTTATCATTCCAGATTAGATAAAACTGGCTTTATAATAAAAATATCAGATTTTCATCCTGTGTGATTAATAAATATTTCTTCCTTACCATGAAATTATTATTCACTTTTAGCAGAACTTTTTCAATTCAAGAAAATGCATACAATTTAATGGAATCATATTTGTAATCACTTTGTATAAATTATTACTGTTTTTGCTGGTCTGTGACTGTAATAAAATTGATTGAAATTATTGCTGTTATTGTTTTGGTACAGTATGATTTTCATATTAAAATTGCCAATTAAACAAGAAGTAGGAAAGGAAGAAAGCTCTTTACATTTTAACTTTGCTGCAGTTTTTCTATGCCTAGCTCTTCAGTTAGATCTTGATATTAATCTAACTGAAGAATCTCCCTCTGAAACAATATCATAAGTTTTTTTAACATAGTGATATAACCATAAAAATATTGTAATAGTTCATCAGTTGCTGAAGTGAAATGATGAAATTAAAGTATTAAAATCAGCAAATTCTGTGTACTGTATACACTGGATGAGACATTTCAGTAACTTAGTCAAGAAATTATCAGTAACTCTTAAACCATTTCAGTTGTCAAGACATAGGGAGGGGACCTGGTTGTCCCATTCCCCCTGCCCGCCATTGTTATGTGATCCCAATAGTTTATTAGACTGAAATCTTGTGCAATTTGATGATCTTAGGAAATGTTACAATTTTTAATATTATAGTGGAGGCAAGGAAAGGGTAACAAGCCATGTTGGTGACTGATTGCTACTCCTGCTATAATAGTATATGTTCTGCTTTAAATTTCACATACTAATTTAGACATACATACATACATACATACATACATACATACATATAGATATATATATAAATTTGCACACAATTTTCACAAAGGAAATTGTGAAACAATTTGTTTCCACAAAGAAACAAAGGAAGCAGGAGAAAACAAAACTCTTAATGCGTATCATAAATCATGAGAAACTTAAGAGGTTTCAGAATCCAGATATTTGTAGCACAATTTTGCTTAATCAAATATTACATGGCATGCAAAATTATAGACAATAAGGTACAACACTTACCTTCATTGCCAAGCCAGAGAGATATCACATTATGTTAAGAGGCGGTGGTGAGGCCTCTCCTCAAGAAGCCATCCCTGGATCCGGCTGTTTTGGCTAACTATCATCCAG
The DNA here is from genome assembly GCF_059756535.1 of Pantherophis guttatus. Taxonomy (NCBI): domain Eukaryota; kingdom Metazoa; phylum Chordata; class Lepidosauria; order Squamata; family Colubridae; genus Pantherophis; species Pantherophis guttatus. The sequence goes on along the minus strand of NC_142064.1, from coordinate 37,720,397 downwards.
TCTCCAACCTTCGTTTTATTGCGAAGGTTGTTGAGAGTGTGGTGGCGCGACAGCTTCCCCAGTACCTGGATGAAGCTGTCTATTTGGATCCGCTCCAGTCTGGCTTCAGACCTGGGTACAGTACGGAAACGGCATTGGTCGCGTTGGTGGATGATCTCTGGAGGACCCGGGATAGGGGTTATTCTTCTATCCTGGTCCTGTTAGACCTCTCAGCAGCTTTTGATACCATCGACCATGGTATCATGCTGCAGCGGTTGAGGGGGTTAGGAATTGGAGGCACCGTGTTACGGTGATTCTCCTACTACCTCTCCGACCGCTCGCAGTTTGTGTTGGCAGCCATCGACCATGGTATCATGTTGCGCCGGCTGGAGGGACTGGGAGTGGGGGGCACCGTTTTGCGGTGGTTCATCTCCTATCTCTCCGACCGGTCGCAATCCGTGTTGACGGGGGCAGCGGTCGACCCCAAGGCGCCTTGTTTGTGGGGTCGGTCCTCTCGCCCCTCCTGTTCAACATTTATGTGAAGCCGCTGGGTGAGAACATCTGTGGTTTTGGGGTGGAGTTCCATCAGTACGCTGATGATACTCAGCTGTACATTTCCACCCCAGACCATCCCAACGATGCCTTGGAAGTGATGTCCCAGTGCCTGGAGGCCGTGCGGGTCTGGATGGGGAGAAACAGGCTTCGACTCAACCCTTCCAAGACCGAGTGGCTGTGGCTGCCGGCATCCCGGTATAGCCAGCTGACGCCATCGCTGGTTATTGGGGGCGAATCATTGGCCCCCACGGAGAGGGCCCACAACTTGGGTGTCCTCCTGGACGCACAGCTGTCTTTAGAAGGGCATATGACGGCCGTGGCCAGGGGGGCTTTTTATCAGGTTCGCCTGATACGCTAGTTGCGCCCCTTTCTGGACCGGGACTCCCTATGCACGGTCACTCAAGCACTCGTCACCTCTCGTCTGGACTATTGTAACACTCTCTACATGGGGCTCCCCTTGGGGTACACCCGGAGGCTCCAACTGGTGCAGAATGCAGCCGCGCGGGGGATTATGGGAGCGACAGGGCGCTCCCATGTGACTCCTCTCCTGCGCGAGCTGCATTGGCTTCCAGTGGACTTCCGGGTGCGCTTCAAGGTGTTGGTGATCACCTTTAAAGCGCTCCATGGCTTAGGGCCAGGGTACTTATGAGACCGCCTTCTGCCACCAATAGCCTCCCACCGGCTGGTTCGCTCCCACAGAGAGGGCCTCCTCAGGGTGCCATCAGCCGGACAATGCCGGCTGGCAACCCCCAGGAGGAGAGCCTTCTCTGTGGTGGCACTTTCCCTTTGGAACAATATACCCCCAGAGATATGAATTATCTCCGACCTCCAGACTTTTCATCGGGCCCTAAAAACTTACTTTTTTCAGTTAGCCGGTCTGTCTTGATTTTATGGTAGGTTTTAAAATTTGATACGGATTTTAAATTGACAAGCTTTAAATTATGAGCCAAATTTGTTTGATTATTTTGAATCTATTTTTGACTGTGATGTTATATATAAATGTTTTTATTTTGGCTGTTCGCCGCCCTGAATCCGAAAGGAGAAGAGCGGTATAGAAGTATGAATGAATGAATGAATGAATGAATGAATGAATGAATGAATGAATGAATGAATGAATAAATTGTTATGTTAAATTAGGAGTAGTAGTCATATGTTAAGTTGTTATTATTAATCAAGATACTTGCATTTCATGTTCACTATTAGTATCTTGGTAAATGAGTTGTAGCTAAAATGTGGATTCCTATTTTTCAGTATTCTCCCAGCATGACAATGAGTGTGTGATCCAATATCAAGTTTCTTCGTGAAGGCTGCACTGAGTTGGCCCTCTCCAGAGAGCTACTAAAGAAGAAAAAATATTCATCCCTGTGTACAGTTTAACAGAAAAGATTTCTGCCACATTTGGACCCACCGTTATTTTCCAACCATCTTCCCTGTTTTGTGAAGAAAGTGGGTCTTGATCTGGTTTCAGCTATAATATGTGGCATATCAGAGCTGCCCAAGACTGAACTGCAAACAATTATCTGTGTATGTATATGTAGGGATAGGTGTATGTATGTGTGTGTTACAGAGACATAAATATGAGCACATACATATATAGACCTGCAGGACGTTGTAAAATATTATCACATGACATCTTAAGTAGAAATAAGAAATAGGGACTTTTATTCCATCTTTTTTACGTTTACATTTTATCTTTCAAAAGAACTGCTTCCTTCTTCCCATCCGACCTGTTTTGTGCTGTGTATATCACTGCTTTGTAAGTTATTTTTTTAAAACTGATCTCAGATACATTCTGTTTTTGTCATTGTCAGCCATCATGGTTAGGAATAAAATTGCTTATAAGAGGGCTTTCATAAAGTTTTATTTAATACCAGTAATCATGTGAATTGAAAACTACACTTACTCAAGAAAAAAAATTAAGTGTGTTAAACTTGTTCTTTGCCTTTGAGAAGAAATTAGAACAGTTTTGTGCCCTACTTCTTAATAAATGTCTAATACTGCTATACTAAACATATTTGCATGGTGGTAAACATCAAAACAAGTTTACTCCCAAATTATATTTTGAGGACTAGGATGCATATCCTTTAATATTTGCTTTCAAGGTATGACTGAGTTTAGCTCAACTTTTTGATCTATGCAGAGAAATACAAAATATTTGTTGGGCTTCGATTAAAGTGCAGGAGCAATCCAGGAATAAAAATTGGCAGGATTCCTGTGTTAGGGAAATACTCAGTATGATCTTCCACAGGGGTTCTAATTATAATAAAAACAGCTATACAGTATATTGCTTAGACACAATATTTTCCTCTAATATTCATCATAGTCTCCCGAGATTACTTATGCATATTCAAATTATTTCATATGCCAAAGTGAAAGAGACACAAGTTACTTTCCCTCGCTATACTTACTGGCTTTATCTCCATCACACTATCTATATTTTATCAATATAATTAAACCACTTTGGATGTTTCTAAAATCAGTATAAACTTAAAAGTCCTATATTATCTTAATGATCGGTAAACTTATTACATTTATTATAACTTTTAATGTTGACTTAAGTTATTCCATCTGTTGCATCAAAAACAAATGCAGCTATTAATCTGAAAAGAATTTTAATTGCCTTTATGTTAAAAGACCATGGTAAATTTCATCCAATATCATTTTTTCTTGAGTTTCAAATAACTGAGAAATTTAAGGTGCTTTATATGAGGAAAGCATGATAATTTCCCCATCCTTTTTTTTGGCAAGTAAATGATGTGTGAAAAGTTAACTATTTTATATTTATTCCTATTTTCAATTTTACTATAATGTTTGGTAATTCCGATATAGTAGCAGCTTCCATTATCTGCATATCTTGTAACTTTCTCGTGTTGCCTACAAGAATTTATTTCCACCTATAAAAAGTAACTGAGAATTTTACAATAGTTGCAATCTATAGTTCCTGCTGAAATTGCAATGAAAGAATATTTGAATACGAAGCAATTTTACACTTTAATCTGGATTGTTTAAAAAAAAAATAAGAGGGGGGAGATCATTCTTTAAATTTTGTTCTGGTGTTAAAGAAAACTTGGGGCAATGTCCCATCATGTCACTCCAAGCAGAATAGAATCCACCAGTGGAACATATGTTTCCTCTCGCCTACTAACCATCAAATCTGCTTTGGAGGGTTAGGAAATCATATAGAGAAAATTTAGATTGTACCGGGAAAGTTGAAAAAGGGAAATGAAGTCCCATCATGGAAACAAAACATGATACCTAACAAAACTTTGGGCATGGTTCTTAAGTATCACCATTACTTCTAAATTAACCTTGAAGAACTGAGTAAAGTTGCAATGTGTAACCTAACACATGTTTATATTTTTACAAAATTTAATCTATGACTCCAAAATATTTTATTTTCATTTTATTGAACACTCGGAACAAGACAATAATTCTAGATAGTATCCAGTGAAGTTATTTTCTTCAGAAAAGCTTTTTGATTCAACCAAACCTTCCATGAATGCAATGAGGGAAGAGATTGTCTATTCTTTCTCTTTCAAAAATGTATTCCAGGGAATTGAAAACAAAATGGGAACCAGGTCCTTTCTCTCCCTTTTGTTAATGGGAACTTCTGCTGGAACAAAGTGTCTTCTCTGAATTGAAGGGCAGTTTTGGATATGATTCCTTATCCCCAATCCTTAGTTTTTCAGATACTCATTTTATGCATGTAAAAATCTCTGTGCCTAATTTTTCCAGTAACTCATTTCCAATACACCACATAAAATGATAACTATGAATGCTGTGCATATAATATCTAATGACGATGCTAGTTATACATTGTATTTTTGTTTAGATTCTTCTGTATGTTCTAGTAAATTATTTATAGAATTTGGCAATATGAAGTACAAAATTAAAATAGATCATTGATTTTCAGTCATTGATTTATTTCTCACATGTTAAAGTTCCACATGTACTTTATGTGGTGTAGTCCTATATGAACCTTAATGCCGTGATTCTAATTCCCACCTTGGGAATTTTTTAATGCAATTTCTCCAAAAGCCAAGTGAAAACAGTTCACAAAACATGATATATATATATGGACTTCTTAAAAGGATTATATGTGATCAAAATATCAGCTTCCTTTTGTATCCTACTTAAAAATATTCCTGAAAAAAATCAAATTTATTCCTACCTGTGTCTCTTTAGAAATATTCTGAAAACTTTGCTAGAAGTTACTGAAAAAAATGATAAGTAAATTAAAATTGATTTCATAGCCTGGAGCTGTGTGTGTGTGTGTATGTGTGTGTGTGTGCGTACATACACAGATACACATTCACACAAACACACAAAAATTTAAAATCCCAGAAATAGATTCGGTATCAAGTAATAAACATACAGGATATAATCCATTTTAGTGGTTCCTACATAAAATGTTTTAACATGAATTTAAATGTTTGCTTTAAAATCAAATCTAGGATGATTGAATTTGGTGTGGTTTTCTTTATTCTCACAACTTGTTGCACACATAGGTTCAGAAAAGGTGGTATAATTTCTTTTACCTCGCTTTCACCAAGTCCTGATTCAGCCACAATGAGGAAATGGTCCTTCAAGCTTCTAGGTCACAGTAACCAATTTCTAGTTGAAAGATTTTCATTTTTGCCTGATTCATCAGATTATCATCAGCTGAACCTTTGGTTGCCACTATCCTGGCCTAATTGGTGCACCCCAAATACTTTCTCATCTCTATACTAGATCCAATGAAAAAAATAAACCTAGAACAGCTGACATCCAAAAGCACCTGATTTAATTATCAGGTACTTTTAGTTAAAGCTTTTTCCAACTGACATTTTTGTTTTTAAGAAAAATGATGTAATGCTGATTTAATATGCATATTTCAATCCAGTTACAGGGCTGGCTCACATGTAATGCCAAGCAATCAAATCCTAATTCCTTAAAATCCTGGTTTATAGGGCAAGCACAAATCATACTCTTAATATAACAGCCATAAATGATTTTCCAAAACTCAGAATTAACCCATTAAGTAGAAGATGCCATGAAAAGAAGAGAGGAAGGAATAAGCACATGGCTTGCATATGTAGCACCAAACAATTAATGATATACCAAATCCTTTTGAAAACAGAGGAATGTAAATTAATCATAGCTATAACAAGAGAGTGGCTATTTGGTTAATAAGAGTAGCTGTTTTGTATCTATGGATTACAACCTAGCATCAAAACTCAGTTGACTAAAAGTCATTACTATGTTTATCATAATTGTGATTATATGTCAATATGCTGGATGTTAACAAAGCTATAAAATTAGATGGTGAATTCCTTGAAGAGGATTAAGTTGTACATTTTTATTCTTTTACATTGGTGTCACACATTTTTGCCAATAAATATTGCACTGATTTTTTATGAGTCCTACTGTATTATATATTTATTCCCTGATTTCCCTTTTGAAGAAACTCATTTTATTGTGGGCAGACCTGGCATATAGTTTTTAACAACAGTATATCCATGATATAGGGCGATTTGGAAAAAGTAAAAAAAAAAAAGTATTTTTTCATGCAATTCATCAGAAATTATTGCACAACTTAAGCCTTCATTCCAGTTGACAGTACACTGGAATTTTAAGCGTGACTAGTGAATAGAAATGTGTATGTTAACTCTTTCGGTATATTAAATATTTTTTAAAAAACAACATGAAGCTTAAATATTTCAAGTTATAATTTAGTATCAAAATACAAAAATTCATATTTTCAATCTTAATAAGATGTACAATTATTAATGTAATTATATAATACACATTTCTCTAAATGTTCTGATGTGCATATGGAGATCTATGCAAACACAGGTTGTCTAATTCTTTCAATGCCAAGGAATACCATTAATGCATTTGCACATGGAATCTTTCCTGACTGTTGAACAGATTGGTCAAGTCTTGCTCCTGTAGAAAATTCCTTATACTAAGTGAAGCCGGTTTTTATTCATTGGAATTGTCAACTAGGACTTTTTTGAGGTTTTTTTTTTTTCTTTTTTTTCAAATTTGATTTATATGCCGCCCTTCTCCGGAGACTCAGGGCGGCTTACAATGGGCTCAGCAATAGCCTTCATCCTTTTGTATATTTATACAAAGTCAGCTTATTGCCCCCACAACTGGGTCCTCAATTTACCTACCTTAGAAAGGATGGAAGGCTGAGTCAACCTTGAGCCTTGGCGAGATTCGAACCTGCAGTAATTGCAGGCAGCTGGTCTTAATATCCAGCTTAATAACAGGGTGCCTTAGACCACTGTACTACCAAGGCTCTAGTTCAAGGCTGTTTCAATTATGTTATCCACTATTTGTGGCATTAAGATTTTATGCCCTTCCAAACAATGGCATTCTAGATAGGCAGGCAGTTAGGCAAACAGATTTGTGCACTGACACATATAAAATTAAATGGAAAATTGAATTATTTTTAGCCTTTATAGTGCTAAAGATTTTTAGTGCTACTCTTTTTTTATTTGAACCGGAGACAAATTCTTTGTGTGCCTAATCACACTTGGCCAAATAAAGTATTCAGTCTAGTATTAAATATGCTGATTTAACATTTTTAAAAGTTATTATTTTAAAAAGTAAAAATAGTAATATTTATATACATTTGGGCCATATTCTTTCTCAGTTTAATAAGAGCATCTGAAAGATTACTAATTCTAATTTCTAATAATTCTGTAGATGTCCTGTGCAATTTCAATATTGTATTTTTAAAAGATTTAGAAAATAAATGGTTTCCCATTTTAAATTAAGTTCACAACAACAAAATAGTTTATAATTCAAATTATAAAAGAATTTGAACAGTTCATCATCGGAATTATTCTGGACATTAGATTCCAATTGTACCACTAAAGTATGTCAGTACTTAAGAGTTAATAGTTTTTTTCTAATTTAATGTGTACTGTAATCAGATCTCAAGGACTTATGGCCATACTTTGAATATCCATGTGAGCATTTACAATATTTTTTTTAAAAAAACCTCACTAATTTAGCATCATTTAGAAAAATGTATAATATGACATAGAATTTGGCATGCGAAATAATGGCTATATATGCATTGGGATTTTTAGGATTAGTACTTAAGGCTTGTTTAATAAATTTGCCAATGATTATCCTCTCTTTCCAGAAAGATTTAATTTAGATGAGTCTTATCAAGTTAAAGCTAAATCCCACAATTTGAGTGGGAAAATTAGCTTTTATTTCATCACCTACGATAACTACTACAGTTACTATTTTTAGATCCTTGGCCAGTTGTCTTTGTGTATATCTACTGAGTGATGTTGAAGACCAGATTTTGTTTTGTTTTTAGAAAATGGTTTTGGCTTTTGGAATTTTAAACAATTTTTTTGAATTTTAAACACATTTTAGAGATTTGTATTATAAAAATATTGATAGAAACAGCATTTTCATTTATTTGCAAGTAAGAGGAAAGACTATAATATACTATAGATTACTATACTATAGTCTAGCAAAAATTCAGGATTTTCCTAGAATATAGGAAAACTAAGTTTCAGCTTTTTATGTGTGGTGAGAGAAGTTTAGAACATTTAAAGTACAAGTTTTTATTATGTAGAAAACCATGTGTATTTCTTCAACCAAGAGTAAGCAGTAAAGCTTATTTTCATTGCTTGCTATCAAAATCTTGCAGAAAAATTATTTGGTGAATCCATGCTTTACTTTCTACCTATATTCAGCAGGTAAAAATATACACACTCCAACTTTTAACATCAGATCAAGAACTAATTAAGTTCATTATTTTGTTCCCTAAAATGGCTGTTACCCAAGAAAAACTCATACATACAACAACCTAAAAATTCTTGTGATTCCTAATACTTCAAGGCCTGCAATCTTTGAATATTAAAAGTATTATCAATTTATAATCTCCAGTAGCCATAAATAGGTTTGAAATTTGCTAGTCTGTTAAGCCATCAGTATTAAATTACAAACTAATTAATGTACTGAATAAGAATGTGCTTTTATTACACCATTGTCTGAAAGCAATGAAATGAAATTACCATGAAAGAGATTTTCAAGTACTTCTGTTGAGAAGCTGCATTGTCTTCCTCCTTTCATCAAAGTGCCCCTATGCCACATCTTTCCTTGATCTGTTTCATATTGCATCACTCTGGTCTTTTTCAAAACAAGTGAAATATCAGTACTAAAAATTTCCACAGAAACAAGCTTGTTTCAATTTATTGTCCATTATTTTATGGTACTGTATCTCTGTGTATTTTTACTGAAAGGAAACACATCACACAAAAGTTAGAATATAAGGAATAGAGGAAAGAATGTGAAAGTGTTGATATAAAATGGATATGTACATGCTTGTAGTTCCATACCTAACAAATAAACCACTTGGGAAAACCACGTAAGGTATAATTTTTCTATTTTTAAAAAACTGGTTCACATTAACCAAAAACTTTTCAAGAGGTTGATAAAGTATTAAGGCTTAATAGGCGTTAGATCCATTTTTCTACAGAAGGTTAATGTGTTATTTAAATCTGTAAGTTTCTTAGTTTTTCACTTTAAACAAATTCCAAGACTTTCAGAGGCTATCCACATTCAGAAACAAATTTTCTTGTATGAATTTCCACATCATGACATTGAAATTCAGATTCTCAGAATTCAGGAAATAGCAGACAGGTCACTAATTGAGGAATATGAGTTATGAATCCTCCCTTACATCCATAGTGGAACAGAAAACAATATTCTACACAGTGTAAAAACAAAGTGTTTTTGCAGAAATCCAATTATTACAGTAAATAAAACTGGCTTTTTTAATATTCAGAATGGATAGTGAAATTGCTACAGATAGTCCTCCTCAACTTACAATCACAATGGAGCCCAACATTTCTGTTGCTAAGCAAGACAGTTAAGTGAGGTGTGTCCTATTTTATGACCTTTTTTGCCACAATTGCTAAGCAAATCATTGCAGTTGTTATGTGAATCGTGAAGTTATTAAGTGAATCTGGCTTCCCCTATTTATTTTGTCAGAGGTCAGCTGGGAAGGTTACAAATAGTGATCACATGACCCTAGGACAGTGCAACTGTCATAAATACCAGTTGTCAAGAGCCAGAATTTTGATCATGTGACCATAGGGATGCTTCAACGGTTATAAGTGAAAACCAAAGTATTTTTTTCAGTGCCATTGTAACTTCAAACAGTAACTAAATAAATGGTTGTAAGTTGAGGACTTGTACTTTAGTATGTTAATTTATTAAGAAATTAGGAATTGGAATCAAAATACATCATCAATCAACAGGGCAGAATCTCAGGGCTGCATATAGACCTTGAAGACACTATTTTGGTTATAGGTCCAATTATGTGTGACCAAATATAGTTTAGTGGAATTAATTAGTTTAGTTAAAATTGTCCTAGTCACAATTAATTTTTAGAATGTGACTACCTTAATAGTTTCAAAATGTATTCTTTATAAGTCGTATAACAAATACTGGCAAAAATTTATTGTACTATAACTTGTCCATTCAATCCATATAATGTATTAAAGAAGCTACAGATTTTATGAAATATGTTCAACTGTATTTAACCCCTCAACAGTGCTGTCCAGGAGTAAATTCTATTGTATGTATGTATAAGGTTTACAGTCAAAAATAACTTTGCTTTAGGTATGTATGAATCTCATGGAAAGCTAGCTAATGAAAATATTCCGCTGTACATTTAAATGGTTGTCTAGTAAACACTCGTTTCAAAAAATTAAAATAAAAATTAGACAATACATAATTTACAAGTTATGTTAAATATGAGTAATGTTCATACTGATTAAATAGAAATATTGTAGAGGCAAATCGTAGGACGTATTTGGAATGTATTCCCAACTACAATACCTTGCAACATTAATATGAGATCACATATTAGCACAATGGTTTAATGAATTGAAAATATTCTTATACACTCACCTATTTTATAGTGGTTTTCTGTAGCAATTTATTCTTCTATCAAGTTTTTAGACATTCTGTAAATTAAATACATTTTAAACAAATTTTAATTGAATTATAATTCTGAAATATTGAAAACAATGGGGGATGCTAATAATATTTTAGTCTGAGAAAGCTGAGCTTGATCATCTTTCCATATTCATTATAATTTTATCATAAACATATTATTTGTTTTTATCCAAATTGTTCTCATCTGTCTTCCACTGGGTTTTTTTTTAATTTATCAGCAACTACATGTTCTTTTTTTATGTATTTGGGATTGGCCCTTAGCAATTCATGTTGCTGTTCACTCATGTACCCTTCAATCATGAAAGAGGAAAATTCCAGACCACGGAAGAAGTTTCACTGCTGTTTGATTTTTACAGCAAAAAAATCAATCCAGCAATATTTCCTGTTATTTCCAACAAACCTGTGAAAAAAGCAATATATATATATATATATATAATATGTTTAGCACCCTTTATTTTTCAAAACAATTTCAGTACTATGTATCTTGTAGGGCTGAGTTAAGAGAATTTAGAACAAATGATATTATTGTAGTTAAAATTATCTACAATATGCATTGTGTTAACACTACTATTTCTATTTTTAGCAATCCCTGTTCTCCACCTTTTATACTAAAAACTACAGGCTTTTGCTTCCTTTTAGTAAAAAGAAACTTTTCTTCCTGACTTTACATACCACCAGCATCTCATTCAGTATCCTATCACAGGTTCCAGAAATACTATAAGACTGTGTGCATACAAAAATTGGCCTATTTTTGCAGTAATATACGTCTAAGTGACCTTTTGTACAGAATGTGAAACCCTATTTAGAATACAGCATGTATGTATGTATGTAGATATATACACATACCATTGTATATTACAGTATATGTATTTATACACATGCACATCATGCTCCCCCCCTGGTTAATCTGTTATTTTCAACTCTTGGCTTGATTTGCCAAGAGAATTCTAAGCAAGAACCAGAGCATATAGATAAATCTTATCAAAGTGATTAAAATTTGATTAAATACAAATTACTATGGAATCAATAAACTTGGATTGTGGCAAACCAAATGGCAGCTAATGTAAAAATTCTGGCCAGGCAAAATAAATTGTAACAAGTATATTTTTCCTGTTGGAGCATATTAAATATTTTACTGCACAGTTCTTTGAACATTAACTTTCTACAGTGTGGCCTAATGTTGTGCAAGAAACCACACTCACAAATGACTTAGCTCACCTAATTGTCTGAAATGTCATTCAAGCCATAAATTCCTTTGAGATGTGTTTTTGTGCAATCAAGACCATTGTGGTCAAAGTCTTAGGTATAGACATTTTTCACCATATACAGCTTGTATGTATATGCTTTGGCACATAACTGGACATATTAAGTCTAGTGTCTTTTCCTTCCTTCCTTCCTTCCTTCCTTCCTTCCTTCCTTCCTTCCTTCCTTCCTTCCTTCCTTCCTTCCTAGCAAGGTATGTCTTTAATTTCACCTACTTTAGTCTAAATTTTTATTTTGATCAAATATTTCATAAACATATACTTTGACAACAAGGAAGTGATACAGATACCTTGCAAGTAGATACGATGTCAAAACTAAAAGCTGAAAACAGGCAGAAATGTTTTGGCATTAAATCTTTTTAAACTGTTCTAAATTTTAATTTCGTAGAAGTGTAATTTAGAGTTATGTGAAATGTCTGAACCAACTGGGAAGTTTTTAAAATAAATCACTCAGCAATCATTTTATAAAATTTAACTTCTAAATGCACTATGATTTATTACAAATATATATTTTCTTCTGCTTGCAGATATGGTTGTTCCATTTTGTGATAGGTTTTAAACTAAGACAGTTAATTTTGTTGCACTGTGTTACTGCATGATTTCAGCAAGTGTACATATGTACCTGTGCAACATTATTTGGGGTTTTGTATTTGAATTTCAGTATTGATTATTTTTGTATTTTACTTTACCTGTATTGGAGTTGTTGTAGACATAATTTATACATATGATTTTAAAACTGTTTTGCAATTGAAGTCTTTAAATTGTAAAATTTTGTTGATGGAAACTCATTAAAATGGTATAAAATTATATTAACAATTGTGTTTTAATGCTTTCTGTATATAAAATGTATTTATCTGTTTTAATCGTGTTGTGTCTTGCAATTTTGGATACATTTTAGAATAAAGTTTCATTTTCCAAAATAAGTTGTATTTTAAAAGCTCTCTCTTTTAAGTTATATTCAGAAGTGGTCCTAACATAATTTTAACATTAAAATAGAATTGTTTAAAATTATTTAAAGGTAATTGGTTAAGCATTCTGACTAGGATGCAAAGCATTTCTTTATGTTCAGTCAGCATTTTTCTTTCATCAACTGATATTATTCTATGTGTTTCAAAATAAGTTTGATTTTAAAAGTTCATGGGGAAAAATTGGTTCATTAAAAGCAAAAGAATTTGGACACACCAAACTAATTTCCATAGTTGGACCTTTGAATTTCTGAAAGGAGATAGTATAGAAAGGTCTGAGGCATCACAACAACCTAGGCATTTGGATGTTTGGTCCCTGCCACCTACTCTCTATTAATTGATCTAGAGGTTTGAGCTGTCACATATAGTGTGTATATATGAAACAATATACTTGGAGAGGGGATGATTGGTTATTAACAAAGAGCAAATAAATACTATATCCAAGAATGTCATGGAAAATAATGTAGCAGAGAGGTGTCCTCGGGTGCATGCCAAAAAAAGTTCAGACTACTACCTAAAACTGCATTCAGTACAATGACGCACTTCCTTTTCACAAAAACAAAACCTTTGTGCTAACTCAAAAATATTGTTCTGCTTGTCCCATCAGCAGGTTCAGATAATCTAAAAACTGGAAGTTATTTTCAGGGAATGAAAGCTTTTGAATTCCTAGAATTGGTAGTGGGAAAGGTATGATGTGTATGATTAGGAGGGCTCTGACTTTTCCAGCTGCCCTCTATGTTTCCTGTTAAAATACATGGAAAAACCACATTGCCGTAAAAATCCACTGAGGGTTACGTCTGCATGAATTTAGGGAGCAATATGGACATTGCCAAGGGATTCCTAACACATTGGTATGATTAGGAGGGTGGAAAATTTTCCATTCTGCCATCTATATCTTTCCTGGGAAAATTTATGGGAAAATCATATTGGAAGCTATATCCACTTAGAGTTAGAGTAGGTCTCCATGAATTCAGAGAGGAAAGTGGGTGTCACCAATGGATTTCTAATGCACCAGCCTAATTAGAAGGGTCCAAATTTTTCGAGCCCGCCCTCTATATTTTTCCTGGTAGAATGCAATGGAAAATCCCATTGGGGGATATACCCACTTAGGGTTAGGGCTCCATGAACTCAGAGACAAAAATGAATGTTGCCAATGGATTCTGAGTGTTTTTGTATGATAAGGTGGGCAGAGACTTTTCTAGACCGCCCTCTATATCTTTCGTGGTAAAATATATGGGAAATTCCCATTGGTGGGGGGAAAAAACCTTAAGGTTAAGGTTAGGTCTCCATGAACTCTGAGAGCAAAATGGACATCTACTTAGGGTTAGGATTACCTATAAATTCCTCCCACGAAAAGTGTGCACCCTCCTAATCATATCAATGTGCTAGAAATCCATTGGTGGCTTGCATTTTGCTCTCTGAGTTCATGAAGACCTAACCCTAACTCTTTAAGTGCATTTTCCTTCCAATATAATTTTCCCATAAAGTTTATCAGGAAATTCTAGGGACTTCCTCTGCATAACAACGGCAGCTACTGACTGGATCTCCAAACTCGACATTAAACTTTGAAATGTTATTTCTGTTTTCCTTTTAGATTTTCTTACTGTTTTTTTATTGTTTTAATTGTTCTTAACCTGTAAAAATGAAGTGTTTTAATACTGTGTGTGACCAACCATACGCTAAATAAATAAATATCAGGAAAGATATAGAGGGTGGAGAAGTCAGCACCCACATAATCATACCGATGTGCTTGGAATCTGTTGGTTACATCCATTTTTCTCTTCAAGGTAATTGAGACCTTACCCTCTAACCCTAAATCAATATACCTTCAAATGGGTTTTTTCCATGTATTTTACCAACAAACATATACAGTGCAGGCTGGAAATTTTCCCATTCTCCTAATCATTGCAATGTATTAGGAATCCGTTGGTGACAACCATTTTGTTATCTGAGTTCATAGAAATCTAACCATAACCCTGGAGTTTACACCCAATGGGATTTTCCAATGTATTTTACCAGGATAGATTTAGAAGGTGGCCTGGGAAAATTTCAGCCTTCCTTATCATAACAATGCATTAGGAATCTGTTGGTGACATCCATTATGGTTCATGAAGATCTTTCTAACCCTAAAAACAGGAAAGATATAGAAGGTGAACTGGAAAAGTCTCTGCCTTCCTTATCATACAAGAAATGCAATGGCAGCATCCATTTTGCTCTCTGAATTCAGGGAGACCTAACACTAAGTGGTTTTTTTCTCCGAATGCACTAAGAATCCATTGGCAACATTCATTTTACTCTCTGAGTTCATGGACACCTATATCTAAGTGGATATATCCTCCAATGGGATTTTTCATTGTATTTTACCAGGAAAGATATAGAACATGGATTCAAAAAGTTCGGGCCCTCCTCCTAATCTTACCAATGTGTTAGGAATCCATTGGTGATGTCCATTTTGCTCCCTGAGTTCACGCAGACCCAACCCTAAACGGTTTTTCCCTACAATGTGATGTTCCCATGTATTCTACAGGAAAGACATAGAAGGCCTATTTTGCCCTAGGACTCCATTGGTGACATCATTTTGCTCCCTGAGTTCATGCAGACCTAACCCTAACCCTAAGTGGGTTTCCCCTGCAATGTGATTTTCCCATGTATTTTCCTATGTATTGGTTACATGCATTTTGTTTTCTGAGTTCATGGAGACCTAACCCTCACCTTAAGTGAGGTTTCCCAAAAATGGGATTTTCCCAGATGTCTATGGAGATTCTAAGTTATCCAGGTCATGGTTGTCCCAAAGGTGGTTTGTCTTTGTTTAAAAGACAAAGGCCACTCTTCTGAAGACAGCAAGGTGCACATTTTGGATAGAGAGGACTGCTGGTAGGGGTCATCTATGTCAAAATTGAACAGCCCTGTCAACAGAGGGGGGGATATGGCACCATTTATCTCCTGTCTAAAACACAGTCTTTTCACCAAGAAGGCTCCACACCAATTTGCACTACTCAGGTGACCCTGAGGACACAGATAAACCTCCAAGTGGCCTCAACAACTCTCTAAAAGAATGAAAATGACCAGTTATATACTGATTAGGAATCTGGTGATGTCCATTTTGCTGTCTGAGTTCATGAAGACCTAACCCTAACCCTAAATGGGTTTTCTTCCCAATGTGACTTTCTCATGACTTTTACCGGGAAACAATATGAGGATGGTTTGCAAATGTCTCCACCTTCCTAATCATATCTATGCACTAGGAATCCATTGGTGATATCTATTTTACTCTCTGAGCTAATGGAAACCTAATCCTAAATGGACTTGCCTTCCAAAGGGATTTTCCCATATATTTGGCCAGGAAATGTAGATACAGCTGACCCAAAAAGTCTCCACCCTCTTAAGCATTGCATGCAGTAGTTATCCATTGGAGATAAATTTTGCCCTCTGAGTTCATGAGTTCATGGAACCTGTCTCTAACACTGTGTGTTTTCCCTCTAATGGAATTTCCCCATGTATTTTAACAGGAAACGTAGATTGGACAGACGTAAAAATCAACGCCCTCCTACTCATACAGATGCGCAGGGAATCTGTTGGTGACATCCATCCATCCATCCATCCATCCATCCATCCATCCATCCATCCATCCATCCATCCATCCATCCATCCATCCATCCATTTATTTATTTATTTATTTATTTATTTATTTATTTATTTATTTATTTATTTATTTATTTATTTATTTATTTATTTATTTATTTATTTATTTATTTATTTATTTATTTATTGGTTCGATTTATATGCCGCCCTTTTCCGGAGATTCAGGGCGGCTTACAATGCGTTATGCAATAGCCTTCATACTTTTGTATATACCTGCTTAGTAGGGCTTCCCCCCCCCAAGCGGTGTTCCTTTTTATACAAAGTCAGTTTATTGCCCCCACAAACCGGGTCCTCATTTTACCTACCTCGAAAGGATGGAAGGCTGAGTCAACCTTGAGCCTGGTGAGATTTGAACTTGCATTAATTGCAGGCAGCTGGTGTTACTTAACAGTGGTTTTAGTCTGCTGCGCCACCAAGGCTCTTAATTTTGCTCTCCGAAGTTCATGGAGACCTAACCCTAACCCTAACCCTAAGTGGGTTTTCCACATCTGGACAGCTAACTGGCTTTACAAAGACTTTTGGAATGCTTGAATGAAGATTTGTATACATTTGAGATGTATGATATTGTTGTTGATATAATTGCATTTTATTGATTGACAGATATTTTTTACATATTAGATTATAGTATTAATATTTATTAATGTTTTATTAAGTTATTTTGATATTATTTAATTATTGATATACTAATTCTCTGCTACAAGTTCCTTAACTTTACCTGAAATAAAGCAATTCTATAAATCCTGTTCTGAGGAGACATTCATCTTGGATAAAACTTCCATGTCTTTGCAATTAATGTAGTAAGTGGTCTGTTTATTTAGTCTGCTTTTAAAAGAGCTGGCATATTATATTGCAATAGCTATTGTCTGACAAGTTTTTTTATTGATTTTCCCCCTTTCTTTTGAAATGTGGCAAATATTTTGCCAAGAGGTATTTGTAGTTACTCTTATTTTTGTATTAAAAACACCTAATTTATAGATGCATATCATTTGAAGGAACAAAACTAAAAGAAATCTCAAATACAAAATGAACAATGCCTGATGTCTTGATAGAAGCATCCTAGATATAATAGTTATATTTAAGATTGTTTCTTTTTAATCTCATAAACCTGCAATCCTATATACCCTATTATCTTGGAATAAAGCTTGTAGAACTCCATAACATTTCTTACATTTCTATAAGACTTGCTCCCAGATAAATATGTATATGGTGCAGCCTAATTTTCACTGAAAAAGCCTAGAGATGGAGAGTTTGCCTTAGGCATGAAATCAATGGGGTGTCCCTCAGAAGACAAGAAATACAAAAGATTCCAGTTTAAAGCTACCAAGTTGTGACACATTGAGCAACATTCCACGTGTTTCCTTTGAGCAGGTATCAGCGTTACACATTTTTTTCTAGGCTTACTTGATGACTTCTGGCATGGGAACAATCTGGCTTGATGGCCAAAAAAACCCTGGAAATTCCTTACTTAATTCCTTACTCTGGTATTTAAGAATCTTGGATGGGATCCTTGAGGAAAAAAAGAACCATACATGTCATTTTCCTAAGGCTGACTTTCAACTTGTGGACTTTACACCAGGCTTTTCTCTGGACAGAGCTCTTCAGAAATATTGGGTTTACAAACTTGAGTACCTTTAATGAAAAGAAGGACTAGGGGATGACATGATAGCAGTGTTCCAATATCTAAGTGGTTGCCACAAAGAAGAGGGAGCCAACCTATTCTCCAAAGCACCTTAAGGCAGGACAAGAAGCAATGGGTGGAAACTAACCAAGGAGAGAAGCAACCTACAACTAAGGAGAACTTTCCTGACAGTTAGAACAATTAATCAGTGGAATGACTTGCCTCCAGAAGTTGTGAATGCTCCAACACTGGAAGTTTTTAAAAAGAAATTGGACAACCATTTGTCTGAAATGGTGTAGGGTTTCCTGCCTGAGCAGCGGGTTGGACTAGAAGACCTCCAAGGACCCTTCCAACTCTGTTAATCTCCCATACAGCCTGCGTTGGAGTTGTGCTAACAGGCCTCGGAACATACTTGAAAGGCTTCTGGTTGGAGAAGACAATTCCAGTCACGCAGCGCAACAGCTGAAATCGACTGGCTTCAATGATGCGCCTCACCTCGCTATTTCTCATTCTAATTATTTCGCAGGAGCTGAACCGACGCAGCCACACCTCGCTCGCAGCTACCTGCCACAGCTCGAGAAGGAGGGGAAAGGTGAAACCGCCGCACTCCTTCCACCCGTGGCAAAAGCGAACAGCCGAGTTGGACGGTGCGGCCGGTCTTGCATAAGAGGCGCAGGAGCGCGCCGGGGCACATTCAATCACGCGTGAGCGCCACAGCACCGGGGGAGGGAATGCGAAACTCCGGCCGTTTCTCGCCCTCAGAGCCGCCGCGGCAAAGGGACGCTCGCCGGCGACAGAGACGGTGCCATGGCGAGCGCGCAAGTGCACATGTGTCAGACTCTCCTTCCCGCTCACACGAACCACCTCGGCGACCTCAGCCCCGGCCAGCTTCTCAAGTGGATCGATACCACGGCGTGCCTGGCCGGTAAGCGCGAGCCTCTCTTTCCTCTCGCGGGGGCACCTCCTTCTTAGAGCGACGTGCATTGGGGACCCCATCTGCGGGGTCGCCGGGGTTTTTCTGCAGCTGCAAAATCCGTAGGCTCAATGGGCAGGCGGGAGAAAAACACAGCAGAAAATCTCTCTCTCTCTATATATATATATATATATTTGCCTACTATTAGTTACGGTAGTTAGTGCAATAGCAATAACAATAGCACTTAGATTTATATACCGCTTTATAGTGCTTTACTGCCCTCTATAAACGGTTTACAGAATCAGCATATTGCCCCCAATAATTTGGGTCCTCATGTTACCCACCTCAAAAGGATGGAAGGCTGAGTCAACCTAAAGGGATTCTTGCTTAAATTCCTGTGGATAGTAGTAGTAGTTCTGTTTTTCATAAATTTTAAGTGGGGTTTTATCAGTAATTCTTCAGTCTTTCGATTACGATTATTTTAAAGTTTACCATGAATGTAACTTACCTATCTACCTACCCATCCTGGAATATATAGTATAAAGCCCCTGATAATTTTCTGGGCAATCCAAATAATAATTTACCATTGGATTAATGAAATAATAGCTGGACTAAAGAACATTCTATACTGTATGAGGAAACTTTATTTTTCAAACATATTTTTAAGAACCCAGCAACAGTAAGTTTACCTGTTGATATTTAGAGGGACGTGGTGGCTCAGTGGCTAAGATGCTGAGCTTGTCGATCAGAAGGTCTGCAGTTCAGCGGTTCAAATCTCTAGCACCACGTAACAAAGTGAGCTCCCGTTACTTGTCCCAACTTCTACCAACCTAGCAGTTCGAAAGCACGTAAAAAATGCAAGTAGAAAAATAGGGACCATTTTGGTGGAAAGGTAACAGCACTCCGTGCACCTTCGCTGTTTAGTCATGCTGGCCACATGACCACGGAAACGTCTTTGGACAGCGCTGGCTCTTCGGCTTAGAAACAGAGATGAGCACCATCCCTAGAGATGGAAATGACTAGCACGCATGTCCTGGGGAACCTTTACCTTTATAGTATTTTGCAACTTTGGTCCTTAACCATTATTAACCATTACTAACAGATTATAGGCACGTTGGTTTATCTTGGTTGCTTGGTGCATCTTGGAACGGCAGTCCCAGTTCATATGCATGTCCCTAGATTGGAGAATGCTGATTTAATGTCTGATAGTTTAATTGGATAAAAACTGCAGGAATAAAAAATTATAAAAATATAATAAAAAATAATAAAATTGTGCCGTTTTATTTATTTGTATCCTGACTTTATTATGTTTGCAAATAACTCAAGGCAGTGAAAATATCCAACACACCTTCCTCTTCCTATTTTCCCATAACAGCAACCTTATAAGATAGGTTGGGCTGAGAGAGAGTGACTGGCCCAACATCATCCAGCTGGCTTTCATGGCTAAGATGGGACTTGAACACATGATTTCCCACTTTCTAGCCCAATGCACATTAACAAAATCACCAGTCAATTGCAAAAAGCAGTTTTGCTAGGAACAGCTTACATCTTATGATGGTTGATGATACCTTTAAAATTATTAAATAGAAACATCTGCCTCCCCAGGTCCTTGGGAAGGACTTGATAGTGGACAAAAAAAAAAAGCCAGATCCAGACTAAATTTCTGGCTGACTATGCAACCTATCATAATAATTCAACAGAAAACATGTTTTCTACTTCTTGACTTTTTCAACTCTCTGCACAGGCCCCCATTCTGAATTGCAGAATGCTAACTGTATATTAATTTTATGGCTGCTTCTTTGAACCAATATGTAATCTATTACAACAATGTAGAAGGAAATAAAGAATACCAGTAATAAGTAAGCTGTTATGACAATTATTCTTTTAAGAATTTTTCTTCATTTTGGAATATTTTTAGTGCAAACCCACTAATTCCAGTTTCTAGCTCCATTAAATTTATTTATTTTTAACATTGATTTCTTTGGACTGCTTTGTGTTTTGATCTCACATTTTACCCATACAGTTTTTCAACAGAGATTTGATTATATCTATGCTAAGCTGCTGCTTTGATCTTACATTGTAATTTTAAGATGTTTATGCTTTGTAGGCTTTATAAAACATAATTAAATACTTCATAGAATATCGAACCATAGTTTTGGAAGCGAACTCGAGGTGTTATAGTCCAATATCCTGCTCAAGACAGGAGACCTTATACCATCCTTGTCAAATGGTTGTCCAGTGTCATCCAGGTCAAATGATTGTTCAGGTCAAATAGTTGTCCACTGAAGATTTTTTGAAAACCTTTAGTGATAGAGCACCCACAACTCTGGAAGGCAAGCTATTCCATTGACTAATTGTTCTCATTGTCAGAAAATTTCTTTAGGTTGGATATTTCTTTAAAACGTTTCCACCCATTACTTCTTGTCCTTTCCTCTGGTGCTTTGGAGAATAAGTAAACCCCTTTTCTTTGTGACAGCACCTCAAGTTCTAGAAGGCAGTTGTGATGTGCCCTCCCCACAATTCTTCTCTTTGATAGGCATGGTTCAGAATCAACCTGCCATATCAAATCAAGAACTTAGCTGCTATTATATAAGGCTCTTTTTCCTTCTAGTATGCAAATTAAAAATTCTTCTAGCTCCTTAGATGTCAAACAACAATCAGTGGAACAACTTGACTCCAGAAGTTGTGAATGCTTCAGCACTGTGAAGTTTTTAAGAAAAGATTGGGCAACCATTTGTCTGAAATATAGGGCTTCCTGCCTGAACAGGGGTTTGGACTAGAATACCTTCAAGGTTCCTTCCAACTCTGTCATTCTAGGAAATAATATATTTATCTAAAAAGTTATATCAGGCATATTTATAATTGTTTGGTTGGATTAAACCTTATCTAACCAAGAATTTGTACTTCTTTGGAGAGAGATGTTTACAAAAACTGAGCAGGACCTTATAAATAGAAGCTTTAATTGAGTGCAAGTTCATTTACACTCATAAGGAAGAGTTCCAATTAGCAAGTGTTCCAATGAAAAGCCCCAGTAATCCTTTGCAGATTTGGATTTGTGTGTTTCTAAGGACTTACACAGTAGGCATCCTAAATTTCTACATTAAGCAGAATGGAGGAAAAGATTTTCCCATACAACAGTTTTAATGCTGGTTGTTCTTTTATGATTTCATAATTGTCTTACTTGTTCCTAATTTATTCTACTCAGTCTTCCAAGGCAATACCTCATTTAAATATTTAAAAAATGTGTAATATTTAAATTGCTTACCCAGTTTTATGGTAATTTGTGCAATACAGTACATGATTCAAACATTGTAAATCGTTTCCCAAAAACTTTATTTTTGACAGTATTTAGGTGTTCTTCAGTACAATGAAGTCTTAATCCTTTAAGCATTCTTTCCTACTCAATTCTGGTTTTGAAGAGAAAATTATAATCTATCTATCTACCCTGTTTCCCCCAAAATAAGACATCCCCTGATAATAAGCCCAATTGGGCTTTTGAGCACATGGCAATAAGGCCAAGCGCTTATTTCAGGGTTCAAAAAAAATATAAGACAGGGTCTTATTTTCAGGGAAACATGGTATCTATCTATAATCTAAATATATATATATATATTATCTATATATAATATATGTTTATACAGTATATATCTAGTATAACTGATGTTTTCTGGGAATCTAGAAATGGAAGGAAGCATTCTGAAGCACTCCATTGAATGAATTGAAATTGAAATTAGAATATAAGCTAATTTAAAAATCATGATAAAAAATATGGCAATATTTTTTTCCAAGCAGAGTATATTTTTTGTTTTTGCGTATTATATTTGTGTGCTGCTGGATCAATCTTAGTTATTTAATAGGAATAAAAAAGAAGCATATCATAATAACAGGTGACGGCTTGCTTTTCCCATATCAGCTCCCAGGTTCAACAAAGGTATCTCAGGGCGCAGATAAGGTTTCTGAAATCTAATGCTGTGATAAGTAAGGCGGTCGTCTGACTTGGAAGAAGGAAGTTTATTCCTTTATCTGCAGTCAGGGAACTCTCACATCATGAGCTGGTTTGCCATCCCAATTTTTATGTAAACTGCATGGAGAGGGGGGGAAAAAGACAGAAATTATAATTATTCAGTCCAGTGGTCATTTTATCTGAGCTTCAAGGGTGTGAACAGTTTCTTCATCATTTTAACATTAGTATTATACAAACATTACATAATTTTTAAATTTTACCATACAGACATAATAACACAGTTCTTGGCATGTCTGTGCAGAGATGCCTCAATGCATAAGTGTTACTCTCATAAAAGTTGAATGCTGCATTTCAGTACTGGATTATTTTATATTGGACAAACAATCATACAACAATGCATTCTTCGATATCTTTTCTAAAAATATCTTAAAATAGTAAAATAATCTTGCTTAAAAGTTAATGGATGCTAATATAAATTTATATGATGTATCTACTGTTTATATGATGTATTTATATGATATATTTATATGATGTAAATTTATATGATGTATCTACTATTGACCTCACCCCATTCCTAAGAGGTCAGTAAGGGGCGTGCATAAGCGCACCAACCTGCCTACCGTCCCTGTCCTACTGTCCCCATTTATTCGTATCCTTATACTGTATTCATGATCATGTTTATACTTATATCTGTTATCTTATACGTGTTTGACAAACAAATAAATAAAATAAATAAATAAGCTGTTTTTTTTCCCAGTACTTAATTTTACCTCCAATAAACTCTATTTTCTTCTAAGCTGAAAAACATGCTGGCATTCCCTGTGTAACAGCATCAGTGGATGACATACAGTTTGAAGAGACAGCCAGGTAGATCTTAATTTTATCAAGCTTTACTATAGTTTGTTAGTTAATACCGTAGTTTTAATCAGTATATATAAACATAGAAATATAATTGGCACTTTAGGAATATGATTCATTGCAAAAGCATTATAAGAAAATAGAAAATTTAAATTTCTATAGATACAATATATTGATCTTTTCTACTCTTAACAGTAAATAAAGCATTTACTGTGAAAATCTGAGAGTTGCAACTTAATTTGTTTTGTTTCTTACAGTTTAATTCTTAACATTAAATTTAAATTATTTTTAGAAAGGTATTAATTCTTAATTTTTTGATCTGATAATGAATATTATTGATAAATTAAAAAGTCATTAATTGTCACATTTCTTGTACATGCTTCATGAATTTATAATGTGGTTGTTCAAGGAATAGTTGCTTCCTTTCATGTCCTAAAGAAAGTAAGTTCTTTCTTACTTTCATTTTCTGTTATTTTCCCTGTAAATGGTCTCCAGTTGATTTCCTCCAAATGGTTTGAAATGAAAAACAAACTGGGCTGGGAGAGACATTTGCAAGGAAGAACCAGCAGATGTAGCACTGCATTCCATTTAAAGGGGGAAAGGGCTGATTCAGTTATTTTGACATCTCCAATTGCATTGAACCTAAGATTAAATACCCCAGCAGCACTGCTGTGCATAATTACCTTTAGTGAAAGAAAATGAGAACAAATTTTAAAAATGTTCCACAAAATTCAACACTTAAAGGTTTGTGACTGCATTTCAATTTGATGCTAGGTGGGAAAATAACAAAATGTTCAAAAACAGAGTGCATCCACTACATGTTACATTTGATCTTAACCAAAAGGCCAAGACTACATTCCAAATTGTAAGCCATTTGTTTGGATTAAAAGGATAATAATGATTTATTTCAATTAATATCCAAGATTCCTTTTGTTGTGGATTTAATAAGACAAACACAACTTTTGGATTAATCAGAGACAATTTGTATATTGCGCAATAGGTTCAAAGCTCTGTACATGAAGCATTGAACAAAGACAGAAATTAGGTACAATGGTTTTATACCCTTCTAGACAAAGGATTCTGTTAACTCAGCAATTCATATGGTCATATACATTTGTCATTTTTAATTGACATTTCCTAATTACTGAGTTTCTTTGCAAAACAGTTATAATTCTTTTTGTAGATTACTGAAGCATAGACTCAAATCATCTTCTGACGATAGACAACTTTTAACTCATGTGGATCCCCTTGACCTAACCAACCTTTAAGCTGTATGTCATTAGAATGTTCCTTTCTTCTGACAACTTAGAGGCCTCCTAGAGGTACCAAAAGGATTTTGGCTGAGTTTGTACTTTTTCCAACCGGATGCATTGCTTTTTAGAATAGAGTGAATAGAAAGTTATCCAGTGGTCATCTATCAGAGCCCGCTTCATTTACATTACTTTGACAGGTGGATGTACTTGCCAACAACAAGAAAAAAATGTTCCAAAACAGGGATTTTTTTCTTTATAAATGAAAGGTGTGTTCTTTAATTTAGATTTCTGGAAAAGTGCCCCCACCCTGTGTAATATTCTTCCCCTGGAGGTAAGGCAGCAGAGGTGGTATTCAGCAGGTTCTGACCAGGTCTGGAGAACCAGTAGCGGAAATTTTGAGTAGCTCGGAAAACCGGTAAATATCACCTCTGACTGGCCCCGCCCCCGTCTACTCTCTGCTTCCTGAGTCCCAGCTGATCGGGAGGAAATGGGGATTTTGCATTAACCTTCCCCTGGAGTGGGGAGGGAATGGAGATTTTACAGTATCCTTCCCCTGTCACACCCATCAAGCCACACCCGCCATGCCATGCCCACCAAGTCACGCCCACAGAACCAGTAGTAAAAAAATTTGAATCCCACCACTGTAAGGCAGGTTCCCACTCTCCTGGCCTTCTGAAAAGGAATTAAAACATGGCTCTGTGGCCTTGAATGGGGAGTGCAGCTGTGGCTAGTAATTTTAAGTAATTTTAACAGTGTTTTATTATCCTTGCTTCTTTTTAATTTTTTAAACTTTTATGTACTGTTTTTATATATACTTTATTGTATACTGCCCAGAATCCCTCTGAAGGAGCTGCCGGTTCAGAAATTTGAAAAATAATTATGTTACTAAATTCTTGGGACAACTGAATCCTACCCAAACATGCTTTTTCACAAGAAAAATGAACACAATACATGTAGCAAATTGGCTATAATATAATATTTAGGCCAATTATGTACTATTCCACTTCGTATGTAGGACAGCTGTGTTTGGTATTTTTGGAGCATGGAATTTTCAACCTTTCAGAGAAGAAAATAGAGCCTTTTCCCCCTACATTATAGAATCATTTCCTGTTCTTATATTTTTATTGCACAAATATTTGCACTTTGGACTCTTGCATTTGTTCCTGGATCCTTAGCAAGAGCTCTCAGACTGCTACATTCAAAAGGTTCTCATCAGTCACAAATGAAAATGCAATGGTCTGTGACAGGGCAATGTTCCTTGCATTCTAATTCCCAAGGTCTGTGTTAAAAACATGCACTTTTGTTGTGATGGAAGCAAGCAGTACACTCCCAACATTGAAACAAATAGCCCTCAGGGTTAATAATACTTCCTAAGTGTTTAGGATGACCTGCGGAAGAGATAGTGCATGTTTAATTAGATCCATCCAGTGTTTTCTTGTAAATAGATAAATTCTTTTCAACAGTGATCATCATTAGAAAGCACTGGAATTGAATTTGGTCTTTTGATCAATTTTTTTTATCTGTCTGTTTGGTCTCTGATTTTAAATAAAAAATATCAACATAGAAATTGGATTATAAACATACACAGAAGATAATTGGATAAAGTATCATAATGAATTAAATAGGATTTGTGTAGTTTGTTCTGATAAGGTGCATTCTTCAGAGATCCAAGGTTCTAGAGAACAAAAGCAATGTTCCTTAAGTGACACTAACTAGTGGAGGATCCCTTGGAAGGCAGGGCGGAGGATTTCGGACAATACCTGTATGACAAAATCGCTCAGATCTGGGGGGATTTGGACTCTGACTGGGTAGATCAGGGCAGGGTGCCGAGGAATAGTCTTGAGAATGTTATCTGGGAGTAGTTTGATGCTGTGACTCCCGATGATGTGGACAGGATTTTGGGGAGACTTAGTGCGGCCACATGTTTACTGGACCCGTGTCCCTCCTGGTTGGTACTGGCTTCCCGGGAGGTTACACGAGGCTGGCTCCAGGGTGTTATCAACGCTTCGTTGAGTGAGGGTCACTTCCCCGCTGCCTTGAAAGAGGCGGTGGTGAGGCCTCTGCTCAAGAAGCCATCCCTGGATCCGGCAATATTGACCAACTATCGTCCTGTCTCCAACCTTCGCTTCATGGCGAAGGTTGTTGAGAGTGTGGTCGCGCGACAGTTTCCACAATTCCTGGAGAAAACATCTTATCTAGATCCGTTCCAGTCGGGTTTCAGGTCTGGGCACAGCACGGAAATTTGTCGTGTTGGTTGATGATCTTTGGAGGGCTCGGGACAGGGATTGCTCCTCTGTTCTGGTCCTGTTAGACCTCTCAGCGGCTTTTGATACCATCGACCATGGTATCATGCTGCACCGGCTGGAAGAGTTCGGGGTGGGAGGCACCGTGTTGCGGTGGTTCTCCTCCTTTCTCTCTGACCGGTCGCAGTTTGTGTTGTCAGGGGGGCAGAGGTCGACCTCAAGGCCTCTCATCTGTGGAGTGCTGCAGGGATTGGTCCTCTCGCCCCTTCTGTTCAACATTTATATGAAGCCGCTGGGCGAGATCATCTGTGGCTTCGGGGTGAGATACCACCAGTACGCTGATGACACCCAGCTGTACATCTCCACCCCAGGCCACCCCAATGATGCCCTTGAAGTGATGTCCCAGTGCCTGGAGGCTGTGCGGATCTGGATGGGGAAGAAAGGCTCAAGCTCAACCCTTCCAAGACTGAGTGGCTGTGGCTCCCAGCATCCCGATATAGCCAGTTGACTCCATCACTGACTATTGGGGGCGAGTCTTTGGTCCACACAGAGAGGGCTCGTAATCTGGGAGTCCTCCTGGATATGCAGCTGTCCTTAGAGGAACATCTGACGGCTGTAACCAGGGGGACCTTTTGTCAGGTTCACCTGATTCGCCAGTTGCGGCCCTTTCTTGATCGGGATTCCCTGTGCACAGTCACTCATGCCCTCGTCACCTCTCGCCTTGACTACTGCAACGCTCTCTACATGGGGCTCCCCTTGAGGAGCACCCGGAGGCTCCAACTGGTCCAGAACGCAGCAGCGCGGGTAGTGACGGGAGCAGCATGGCGCTTCCATGTAACATCGCTCCTGCGTGAGCTGCACTGGCTCCCGGTGGTCTTCGGTGCGCTTCAAGGTGTTGGTCGTCACCTTTAAAGCGCTCCATGGCATAGGGCCTAGCTATCTTCGAGACCGCCTGCTGCTACTGACGACCTCCCATCGACCCGTGCGGTCTCACAGAGAGGGCCTCCTCGGGGTGTCATCAGCCAAACAGTGTAGGCTGGTGACCCCCAAGGGGGAGGGCCTTCTCTGTGGGGGCACCTACCCTCTGGAATCAGTTGCCCCCAGAGATAAGGAGAATCCAAGACCTCAGTGCCTTCTGCCGTGCCCTTAAAATCCATTTTTTCCAGCAAGCCGGGCTGGCTTAAGAAGAAATTTTAAAATGTTTTAATTGGTAGTGATTTTTAATTTTGGGCCAAATTTATAGATATTTTAATTGTTTTTTAATATTTGTATTGCATGTTTTTAATTCTGGCTGTACACTGCCCTGAGTCCTCAGGGAGAAGGGCAGTATAGAAATTGGAAATAAAATAAAAATAAAAATAATAAACTATCTAGAAAATGACAGAATCCTTTGTTGAAGCATTCTTCAACAAGGTCCTAAATTACTTCCTACCTTCCCTAAGAGAAGCAAATACTTCTGATTGAAATTCTAAATTGACTAATAGTCTGGCTTGGTAAACAGTTTCCAAAGGTTCCTAGTTTCAATCTCTAGGACAGGGATCCCCAACCCCCACGCCACAATGGATTGGTACCGCTCTGTGGCCTGTTAGGAACCAGGCCACACAGCTGGAGGTGAGCAGCAGATGAGCGCGCAAAACTGAAACCATCTCCCACTCCATGGAAAACTTGTTTCCAACAAAGCTGGTCCCTGGTGTCAAAAGCGTTGGGGATTGCTGCTCTAGGACCAGATAAAACAAACAGTTCAGTGGTGGGATTCAATTTTTTTTACTACCGGTTCTGTGGGCGTGGCTTGGTGGGCATGGCAGGGGAAGGATACTGTAAAATCTCCATTCCCACCCCACTCCAGGGGAAGGTTACTGCAAAATCCCCATTTCCTCCCGATCAGCTGGGACTCGGGAGGCAGAGAATAGAGGGGGAGGGCCAGTCAGAGGTGGTATTTACCAGTTCTCCGAACTACTCAAAATTTTCGCTACTGGTTCTCCAGAACTGGTCAGAACCTGCTGAATACCAACTCTGAAACAGTTAGTATGCAAAGTGGGAAATTTTAATGTTTTGGAGACGTGTTGCCACTTAGTTTTCATGACATTAAGCTAAATGGACAAAACAATCAGGCATTGAGTTGTTACCTGGACAGTTCTAAATTTAGATTTAAATTCAGATTTAAAGGCTCCCTTGTAAATTCTTTCTTCAAGTGCGACTAATTGTGAAAAGAGTTTGCTTGGCCAGTATTCCTGCCATTGACATTTAAGGAAAAAGGACAATAATCTTTTGAGATCCATAGAGAGTCTTTTTCCACTCCCCCTTCACTTCTGGCCATAATATTAAGATAGGATATTTGAAATTATATGATTTCTATATCAGTTATTTCCAAAACACATAGGTGTACATTACAGTTTTGGATATTGTAATTATATATGATTTTTTTAAACAGAGTTGGGCAGATTATCAGCATTACAGCAAAGGTAAACAGGGCATTCACTACCAGTATGGAGGTAAGAGATAAGTGTATTTATTTAAGTTGAAATACTATATTTTATTATATTTAGGCAGGATGAAGCAAGGGAAGAAATGAATTCATGCAAATTCCATCACAGATGGCTTTTTCTTCATTCATTTCCATACTCTTAATAGCTTTATTTTCCAAATTCAGCATTATATTAAATCTCTAAATATTTAAATAAAACATTTTTTTTCAAAGTTGAAAGAGTTGAACATAGAAACTGAAGTTAGTCTATAAGTGACTCTGTGCCAGTCATTCTCAGCCCTATGTCTTATAAAGACTTGTTTGTGCAGTTAAAATTAAGAGGCTACAGCAGTAAACCTCTAATAAAAGATGTGATAAAGATTAAATAAACAAATTGAATTACTGTAATAAATACAAATGTCTAGCTATCATGTGAATGTCCCGCTTAGCAGTGACAATTCCAGCATAGAATGGGTCAACTTGGCGTGGCCAGCTGGGAGCAGCCAGATTGGGGTGGCCCCTTCACCACAGTGGTGGCAGCAGCTGGGGGTTTCCTTTTTCATATCCCTGTCACAGCCACCATACTGAGTTCTGGGCCATTCAGAGTTCCAACCGGCAGTGCTGGTGGGCGAGAAGGAGGTTGCAGCCGAGGGATTTCCATGTGGGAGATAAAATCATCATCAGGTGTCTGGATTGGGATGTGGATTCTAATAGTGCCGCATAGTTGCTTGGGATTATGATGTATACATGAAAAAAGTAAAGCTTCTTATTTCCATTAAGATGAAAAGAATAGTTGTTACTAATGCACTTGTTCACAATTATGTAATTGCCTAGAATTCAACAATGGCTTTGTTATCTGCACATAGGTTGGTGTCAGAGTTACATTACAGGATCCCTTAACTAATGTTCAAAAACTAATTTGTGTGGCTTTCTCTACATACGTTGCAAGGCCAGTAGAAAAAGAGAAGGTAAACATTTCATTGAAAAATTCTAATGTTTCTGTTTTCTAACTTTGTGAACTTGCCAGAAAGCCATTATTATTTACTGTTTCCTTTTTTTTAAAATTGACAATAAAAGAATGAAAAATTTTACTTCTGAGTAATAACTTCATTGTACCTTTTCTAAATATTTTCTTGCGCCATGTATTATTTTCAGCAATTCCTTTTTTGAAATAATGTATTTATATAATTCACTAATATAAAACATTCATTTTGCTTGCAGATATTATTAGCATTGTTCCTAAGCTGCCATATTTAAATTTTTATTTTTAAAAAAGGAACCCATTTTCACATATACCATTGCCAATGATCTTGGTAATCTAGAATGTTTAGGACAATATACAATTAACAATATGTGCTGCTAGGATAGCTTTTGCTTAAAGAATGGAAAGGCAATTACATTTTCTCGTCTACCTGGATATCTCTAAAAATCTGCAGCATTGCACTACAGCACTGAAAAATCACTCGGAGCAAATCTGGGGAGGCAATGAATGAGTGCAAGTTCTGTTCACATCTCCATAGTTCCATTTATTGCAAGGAAATAGTTTGGGGGATCACCTGTACACTAAAGCTAATGAGGATCATTGAAATCAACTATTTAAGGACATTGTAGACTGGGCAGCAAACTGAGTTATAGAGTTTAAAGATGTAGAATAATCCCTAGCATCTTGCATTTCTAGGTTTTTTTTCATGATTTTTGTTTTCATGTTTAGAATATTGTATAAATTATTAGAAATTGTTTATTAAATGATTAGTAGGTTTTAGGTTAGTAAATATTTTAGGTTAGTATTAAGCTTACTACAGATGTAGTAGAATCTGTACTACTACAGATACAGAAATAATGTGGCAGAAATAATTTTTTTACTGTTAATGGGTTCATAATATAATTTTACTATGACTTGCTGATACTGTTTTCTTTTCTTTTTTAATATTTAGATTAACCTAAAGCCAGTCAAGCTTCTCACTGTGCAAGATTTCATAGAGCATGCCCTGGCTGCTGAGCGAAGAAAAATTCGACTGGATCATGAACGTGTATTAAATGATCTAATGGATAAATGTGGCATGGATAATGGTCAGTAAAACAAATGTTATGTTCCTCATTTCCAATTCTCTGAAATGGGGAGAAGTTCCAGTGGTTCCTTGGCTGCATCGTTTGAATGAAAAAGCCCTGGGAACTCACAGCATTGTGTAATGTATCATTTATGAAAAATATAAAATATGAAAAGATATAAAGGAAAGCCACATGCCCTTCTGTGAGGTGATATTCCTGCTTTAGATCTCCAAAAACTAGGAGCAATATAGACAAGCTTGCCATTAGCTTATTGCTTTCTCTAGTCATTGTTTCGTTTCCATACTCTAACATCAACGTGTTTCTGAACTTATAATTAATGCATGCATTGAAACAGAATCAAGACAAACGATAGAACCCATTCTTTCAACTTATACAATCACCCCATCCACCCCACCCCCATACACACTTTGTTTATGCAAGGCATATCATTAGAAAGCAGCTTATGTATTTTCAGATCTTCACTTTTAAGAGAATATTATTGAAACAAGCATTGGGCCCATCCTAAAAAAAGTAGATAAAGTAAGGATGAATTTATCAAATGATAAGATTGCTTTGCTGAAAATGAGCACAGAGTTCACTAAAAAAGAAGCAAAGCTCAATTATATTGTTGAAATTACTAATTTAATAGGCTGATAAGTAAATCCAAAATGCAAGGCAGTTAGGTGGATCCAACTACAACTCTGGGATTATAAAACTAATGAAACTGGGACAGAAGCCAAAGGCTTAATTTAGGTCAAGTGGAATCATGTGACAGATTAGCCTGGCTGGCATTTAAAACAAAAACATACACTTTTAGTAGGAATATCTTCCTTCCTGATAATAGAAAGATACTGTATTTTCTTTCCTATTTTATCTCTAAAATACATTTAAATACCATTATAATTCTAACTAATCAATTTGGTCTCTAAAGATATATAACATGACATTTTTAGAGATCAGAATCAATACAGGTAGTCCTTGGGTTATTCAGTGACCATTCAAAGTTGTGAAAGCACGGAACATAGGGGACCTACAACCAGCTCTTGCCGTTCCAACCATCACAATATTTCCATAATCACAGGAGTGTGATATGGGTGCTCAGTGCCTGGCTGGCAATTATGATGTTACAGTGAGCTGCAATCACATGATTGTGATTTCCAAGTTTCCCTGGTGCTGTTTTTCTGCCTGCACTCTGGAGTGCCTGTCCTTGGTACCCACCACAACACCCTCCCATGCTCCGGAATCCCTGCCATCGGCAACCCCCCTCTTGACCACAGCAAGCCCGGCCTGCCCAGAGCTCTCACCCACAGCTTTCACTTGCTAGCTTGATTATCTGGAGATCCTGTCTCTTCCTACTTAATGACCTGTATAGTCTTGGAGTTATGACAGAAGCTTGGACTACAAGATTACTGTTGCTAAGTGATGCGGTCATGTGATGTTGTTCTTTGCAGCAGCACTGTTTAGCCACAGAAATTGCAGTCCCAATTGCTTTCATAACTGGAGAACTTCCTGTAATAATAGTGCACGTGAGAAATGTCTGTTCTAAAAGAATTTGGAAGTGATAGGATTTTTCTAATGCAATACAAATGTTATCGATGTCTATGAAATTCAATAAAGCTGTGCTAGAATAAAACATTGTAACTTCAGTTGAAATGTATGTGTACTTGGAGTGCTTGGCAATTATCCTAACACCAGGGTTATATGTTCTAGATCATGTCTGCAGTAAAGAGAAAGATGTGGTTTACACCGATTGCACTCATGTGCAGAGTATTGAACTCGTCCTGCCTCCTCATGCCAATCATCAAGGAAATACATTTGGTGGCCAAATTATGGCTTGGATGGAAACAGTGGCTACTATTTCAGCAAGGTGCCTTTTCAAAGAACTTTCTTCTGTATTAGATATTATCGGGCACATTTAGTGAGAAATAATGGCTACTAGGGAAAAATAAGAGGAGGGAGGGTCTCACTGAATGTTCATCTCATCACACAGAGAATTCCATCCTCCTCCCCCAATTGCAGGGTACATGCAGCTCTTTCTTTGTGTGTGAGAGACATGAATTTCTATTAGAATTCCCTTCACACTCCAGTGGGCCAGATTCATTGTCAGGATGTTCGATGTGTCATTCCCATTCATTATTCATGTAGCTCTGATTCGTAACCTGAACTTATACGCAATAATAACTGCTTTTGCTTCGTTGCCAGATAAATAAATCATTTTATTAAAATTGTAAATCTATCAAAGGTTATAATCACCAAAGACCCAAGAAAGCAACATTTCTCCGTAAACATATACACCAAATATCTGTAATACATCCGATCGGACAAAACAGGGGTCATATTTAGCTGTAAGAAACTAAATAGTTGTAATAAGAAAAATAAGGAGCATAACCAGTAAGGTTAAAATTCTACTGTATTTTATGGAAATACATTAGAAACATTGCTAAATGGTAACCAAAAACGGTCTATTCTGCTTGAGAAATAAATGACCTTGCCGCAAAGCTTTTGTAAAACAACTCACAATTAGATTTGACCTTTGGAAGGTGGCAGAGTTGCTATGGCCACACACTGCCGAAGAATAAAAAGAGGCCGTTTAGTTTTTAAAAAGGCTGTTCGCAAAACACAAAGTGAAGTTAAAACTCAGAATGGTTTATCTAAAGTTTATGGATGATATCTAGCACAGTTTATCAAGTGATGGAACTAATACCATCTATAAAAAAGAATAGTTTCTCATCTGCCATGTAATTTCCCAACATTAAAATCTGCCCTAGAGGACTGATCAGTTTAGGGACCTGTAAAGAATATTCTTACTGTACAAATAAAAGACCATTGCCATGATGAGGAATTTTATCCTTTGTTCATTTTTAACTATTGTAATACTAAGCAAACATTAGATCCGGAAATAATCTTTTAGAATAAGATCTAT
Source organism: Pantherophis guttatus (assembly GCF_059756535.1). Lineage (NCBI taxonomy): Eukaryota > Metazoa > Chordata > Lepidosauria > Squamata > Colubridae > Pantherophis > Pantherophis guttatus. Next base: position 37,685,728 of record NC_142064.1, on the reverse strand, counting down.
ACGAAAGCACAGAAGTCTTGCCTTAATAAAATTATTTTAATTTTCAATAACAACATTAAGAACAAAATAGACAACAAACCTATATATCCTTCACATCTGGTCTGATATTAATCTGCTGGTGCCCTTAACTGTGAGTATTGCAAATTAGATATTTAGCAATTTAAATAGGAGGAGCAAATTATTCCTAATGAAATCCAAAGTAATTTGAATGCATTATAATGATGCTCAGTTAAATTAATTAGAAACAGATAATTGTGCACATTTAACAATTCTGGTACATCATAAAGAGGTAATTGAGTTACGCTAAGGATAAATAATGGCCCAAAACAATGTCATTGCTAAACAAAGGTTAAAAATTTTGGACTCATACAAACACTGAGTTCTTAGCCAAAGTGTTATAGAACATTTATGTATTAAAATAAATCTAAATAAATCTAGATTTATTTTCACATATAAATGAAAGGATTTCATTTGTATTTGTAAAAATACAAACAAAGAGGTGATTGTGTGATCGTTGATGATACAGATGTAAGTCACTACTTAAGAATTTGTTACTGACAAATTCCCTTATTTGTCAACATGTTGCTTTGATTTCACAGAATTTTTCAAGAAGCTTGATTAGTGAAAAAAAAATGAGCAACATAGTTGGTAATGTGCTACAACTAGTTTCCTAATATATGCATTGAAAAAAGAAAATCCTAGAGTTGCTGTCCTTTTTCCAGCTGGGCTACTTAAATTTGCATGGGAAGTTCCCATATCATTGTTTCCATATCACTTTCTCTTTGTAGGCTTTAAAATACATCTTCTACGGCATTGGGCCAATTTTTAAAAATTATTTTTATGTAAATCACTGTGGGCCACAACAGGTGGTTTTTTTCCCAACATTTCTAAAAGATGCAGTAAATCTTGATAAATTTGGAACAGCCCCAAATAAAACTTCATTAAAATCCCTTTGGATTTATTAGCCAAGCAATATTGACTAATTATGAGATTACATTAAAATTTAAGAAAGAATGTAATGTTGTATCTATAAAAAATATACAGGATTGTTCCCAAATATGAATATTAAAGCACAATTCTTAAACTTCACAACTTCTCATTGAATACCTTTTATTAATTTTTTCAGAGCTAGTTTAAACTTGAAAATCAGTTTTGTGCAGTATTTATGTAGAAATCTTACAGAGTTGCATTGCCATAAAAAATATGTATTTTATTTTGTTTGCTTTCATTCAGCCGCCTGTGTCATGTGCATCCAACTCTGAAATCTGTAGATATGTTCAAATTCCGAGGACCTTCAACTGTTGGTGACCGCCTTATTTTCAATGCTATAGTTAATAATACTTTTCAGAAAAGGTAAAATACTATATATTACGAATATTTATCATCTCTCTCTCTCTCTCTCATATATATATATGATATATATGTGTGTGTGTGTGCAAAACTACACTGCAAATACGTATAGTCTTGCTTGAAGAAGCTTTGATGTTGAAGCATTCTGTATAACACAATATATATATATATATATATATATATAAGAATATGCATATATATATCACACTGTGTGTGCGTGTGTGTGTATATATACTGTTTCCCCCGAAAAGAAGACCTTGTATGCGTGCTGGCTAGCTGATTGTCACGTGCGCATGCGTGCCAGAAACTGGAAGACCAGCTGGCCGGTGCGCATGTGCATGCCGGAAACCGGAAGTTCATTTCCCGGTGCACACATGCACCCTCAGCAGTTCCTCTTCCAGATTGTAGCCCCAACAAGCACGCGCACTCGGTGCTGAAAAGTTTCACCATCACTGTTCTAGGTCATGCCTGTCAACTGCCTGCTTATGGGCCAGATGTGTCACACGCAGGCCACGGCTACCCCGGCTCCACAAAGGCAAAAACATTGTGATAGGTCACAATATGTCAAGTGACATGATCGAGTTTGATACCCGTGCTCCAGGTAATTCAGGACAATCCATAAGGAACATAAGTTGCCCCAGAATGATTGCTGGGGAATTCTGGGAATTGAAGTCCATACACATCTTAAAGTTGCTAAGGTTGAGAAACACTGGACTAGATTTCCCTAAAATCCAATCTAATTCTACAGTGTTATGATTCTGTGATACTTTGCATAGTGCTAAGCCTAAATCCAGTTTCTGTTCTGTATTCTATTACAGTATCAGCAGAATCCAGCACATCACCAAATCTGACTATAATAAGAGAAGCTATAATATAATATATTTGGAATCAAGTCCTAATGTTTAGATAGCAAAAAAAAATATTTATCTAGATTAGATAAATAAATTAGATATCACAGATTAGAATATAATATTTATTTATTTAAATTTATTAAATAATAATATAATAATATTATACAATGACACTGATTAAATAATCTGTTCTTCATCTTAATAAACATCTAGTGGTAAGATTGTGTATAAAGCCAGATAGATTAAAGTATTCTGCCTAAAAAAAGTAATTATTCCTGCTGTTAAGTAAATGTGCTTATTTTGCAAAATTAATTCTGCTTCTAAATATAGAAAGGATTAAAGAGGTATGTAAATTATTGAAGCTATGTCACTATTTAACCATGGAGCCAAACATAATGTATTCACATACTATAAAACATGAAATATTTTACAAAGGAAATAGATTTTATCAAGTACAATTGTAGATTTACATCTTTTTGGATTATTTTAATTGATATACAGATAGCCCTCGATTTACTACCACAACTGAGCCCAATATTTCTGTTAAGTGAGACATTTGTTAAGTGAATTTTCATGACCTTTGTTGCCACAGTTGTTAGTAACATGGTTGTTAAATGAATCTGGCTTCCCCATTGATTTTGCTTATCAGAAGGTCACAAAAGGTGATCACATGACCTTGGGACACAGCAACGGTCATAAGTATGAACCAGTTGTCAAGCATCTGAATTTTGATCACATGATCATGGGGATGCTAAGGTTGTAAGTCTGAAAATGGTCATAAGTCACTTTTTTCAGCACCTTTGTAACTTTGAATGGTCACTAAATGAACTGTTGTAAGTCGAGGACTATCTGTAATTGAAAATGATTCAATGATTTTTGGGAAGGAAATCAGTAGTTAGAAAGATTTGCAGGAATCGATATTCATTATACCATATTTTTCTGTCTCTCTCTGATATTTATTTTATTTATTTTATTTAATCAAATTTCTATACCGCCCTACTCCCGAAGGACTCAGGGCGGTGAACAGCCAAGATAAAATACAGATAATACAAATATTAAAAATCCCTTAAAATTATTAAATATTTTGGCCGAAACACAGATTAAAACACCCAATTTATAAAGTCACGAATTAAAAAATTTTAAAAATTTAAAAGAGGGGAGTTAGGCCAGGCCAGCTTGCTGAAATAGAAAAGTTTTGAGAGCACGGCGAAACGTGCGCAGGTCCGGGATCTTCCGTATCTCTGGGGGGAGCTCGTTCCAGATGGTAGGTGCCCCCACAGAGAAGGCTCTCCCCCTGGGGGCCACCAGTCGACACTGTTTGGCCGACGGCACCCTGAGGAGCCCCTCTCTATGGGAGCGTACTGGTCAGTGAGAGGTTGTTGGTAGCAGAAGGCGGTCTCGTAAATACCCCGGTCCGATGATATATATTTTTAAGATAACAAAATCCATTTACATGGAAGTTTTTGGTATTTAAAAGAATAACAGAAAAAGAAAAGAGACAAAGCACAAGGACAGATAATGCAAACATCCATTTACATGAAATATACTTCTGCATATTCAAATAATTAATACTAATGAATTAGAGATTTTAAATTCTGAGCAATTTTACTCCAAAGTAGCTTCAGTGAGATTTGTATCATATTGTACAACAACTTATTTACTTCTTTATTCAAACAACCTATTACTTGGATGATCAGAAAACAATACTTCACACATCACATTCAATCAGGCCTGCACAACATTCAAACCGCAGGCCACGTGTAGCCTGCCAAGCTGCCTTGTGTGGCCCTTTCATGCCTTTTGAAAACTCAACAAATCCACTTCTGCCAAATTGGATCCACTGCCAGAAAGGATTCACTGCTGCCAATTTTGCAGCCCCAAAGGATGCTGCTGGGCACCACCAAAATCTTCAAGTCTCAGCAAGAATGCCAGTTCCATCACTGCGATCACACTTTTAGTCACCAACAGCTACTACTTGGTACATCAGCTATTCCTTTGTAACCCCCAGTTATTTTCAATAGCAATGTGGCTCTTTCCCCTTTACAAATTAATCTGGCTTGTATTAAATCAAATTTTTTAACCTTGGTTTTTGAACCTAACTTGATGTGTTAGGTTATCTAAGCCAATCATTTCCTTGAAATAGGAAATCCAGTGAGGCTATCTCTAAAACCTGGCTGTTGAGCTTCTGTCTGAAGAGGTTCCACAAAAGATAGTCTATCACTTCTCTTCAAACAGAGCTTTCTCATTTCTCTGAATGGACATTTAACACCAATTCTACTGTAACTGAAACCTGTTCTAACTTGTCCTATCTTCTGCTTTCTTTGCATTTGAAAAATAATGTCATATTCTCTTTCATTCTCTGTTTAAGCTATCTATTTCAACCAGTTGTTACAAGATTATTGCATTCTACTGACTAATAAATCATTGCTGCAGATTTCAATACATTTTTAAACTAAATAAAAACCTTTTTTTCAGTATTGAGGTTGGAGTTCGGGTTGAAGCATACAATTGTGAGGAATGGGCCAAAGGTCAAGCACGGCATATTAACAGTGCCTTTCTTATTTTCAATGCTATCAATAAACATGGAAATGTTCTTATTCCCAGAATTAGTTCCATGACCAAGGTGAGTTCTTTTTCAACTGGAAAGGAAGACAATAGCTAATGACTAGATAAAGCAAGATTATTTTTTACTGATTTTTATAATTGCAGCAATAGCAGAAGAAATTAAGATATACTGTAAATAAAGTGATTTCTTGATTTGAATTCTATGTGAGGCATTGACTCTAAAGTGCTTTAGATTAAATGTTACTTGGAAAATCATTTAGGCCAGTGAAAAAGAGCTAATTAATTTTGTTTTATTAATTATAGTGTGGCCTTAAGCTTTTCAGAGTGCTTCATAGTTTAATTACATATTTTCTTCAAATAGTTGTTTTCATCCCCTGCTTTGTTTTATTGTAATGTTTATGTCACACAATTTGTTACATGACCTGTCAGCTATTCTTAAAATGAAGTATAATTACATTAATTTAACTAATATTATTTTTTAAGAAAAGTTCACATATTATAGCTAATTCTTTGTTTACCTGCTTTGTTCATTTGGAGGATGGCTTAAGAAGGTACCATGGAGCTATTGCACGTAAGAAAATTCGATTATTCAGGTAAAAAATAAGCCTCAAAGATTACATAAATATTTAATAACTTATTTATAGTGGAATCACTGTTATTTCTCAGTTCATCCAGAAATGACTACTTGATTCATGAAATATCAAACAAATATTCAGTTTGAGGGATATTCCTGATAGGTGTATGGAAAATATTTTGGAATGAAGGAGCAGAACAGATTCAGGAACATATTCCAGTGTACGGGATTGTAAGTGAAAGGGGAAAAATACCTATTCCTGTTTTGTAATGCTTCCAGTTTTACCAGATAGTTATCTTTATTACTACAAGTGTTCATTAAAATCTAGAAGCCTTATCCATACCTTGCATGTTGGATTTAATATTTCAGTGAAAGGATAATGCTGGAATTTAGTTATCACCACAAGGTACGTTTTAGCAATCACAGTTCTGTATTTTTCAATGATTGTTATTACAGTGATTGCTCATCACATTTGTAAATGTAAACAAAATTAACATTTATAAACAGTAATTTAAAAATACTTGGTTTGGGTAGTTTAAACCTATTTGAAAGTGTAGAATGTTCTTTGAAATCCATGTATTTCCTTAATATACTTTTGGCTTTCTTTCCACTTGTGTATATTACCTTCAGGAGATATGCTCTCTTAAAGAAAGAAAACAATTTCACACCTGATTTCTGGGACATTAGCCACCAGGTACTATTTATATTATTTGCACATTGATATCCATCAAGTAATTGGATCATTTAGTGCAGGATGAGCAGTTTTTTTAAAGTTAGGACCAATTTTAAATTTTTGGCCTCAGCTGCAAGGAATGTGGAAGGGATGTTACAGGAAGTTCCAGGGCTAGAAGTCTATGCCTTTCTTCCCACACACACTGTTTCTGGCATTTTTAAGGCCATGGAAATCTTTTTTGTAAAAAAGAAAAAGAAAGAAAAGTAGATGGCATATTCTTGAGAAGCACGAAAAATGAAGCTGTTTTTAGAAGCCCTAAGGCTGGCCAACCCTGATTTATTTTATTTTTTTTCAAAACAGCAAAAATCTACTGCTAAGTATTATGTTTTTGGAATATTCTTTTGTCCCACCAAACTTGGTTTACTTATTATCAGAATTGTTTTAAAATTAACAGGTTTTATATAATGCTGATAGCAGAGAGGGCAGCAATTGTGTTTTATAGCACTGATTTTATGAGTATGTGATGGAAAGGAAAATCTTCCATCAGAGGTATGTAATGCCTGTATATGTATGTAATGTAAGTCTGTATCAGGATTTTTTATACATATTCCTAATGTGCTAATTGTGCAAATTATTGTGGCAATTCTATACTTTTTTAAATTAGCTCTATCGCGTTGAATTCAGTCAAATTTGATTCTGAGCATGTTCTTTGGGTTCAGATTTAGTCCATTACTTACTATATGCTTTTTTAGCTTGGCACTGTCATATATCAACAAGATTGCAACTTAAAGAGTGTCCTGTCAAATATGTATGTTTAATTTATCAGAGAAACCGATAGAGTTTTAGAGATAGAGATTTGTATTGCCTTCATCATTTAAAAGATCTCAAAAGATCTCGATCTCTAACTTTCTCAACACTGTAAAGAGGGGGGCGGGGAACCCTATATTTTCTGACTGGCTTGCAATTAATTATCTGTTTTAAATTTCAGTCACTCATAATCAAAAGCAATGTTACAGCATTGACTTTCTTGGCAGCAAAGCCTGGATGGGAGATATGTATGACTCTAAATCGTGTAGGTACTATCCATGTATTTTCTTACAATAGTTTTAAGAATTGTGTGCATGTCTTAATTGTTTCTTTTTTTAAAAAAATCCTTTTACTTGGAGTAAAGATAACTGAAGACATGAGAATTGACGTAAAGGAGATTACATGCATCACAGAAGCAGACAGGTCTCTTTTCTCTCCCTTAATCATTCTTTTTTCTTTTCTCCTATTTTCCGTGGTGCTAACAACAAAAGTCTCTCAGTCACAAAAGATTCACTACCTTCCTTCTGACCGATCTCCTACTCTGTAGAGAACTGCAACACTGTCCATCGAATTACAGAACTGTACCCCTTCCCATTAGATTTACTTACCAAGAATATATTGCAAAACAAAACATGATTGATCATTACTAACTATTCAACATTCAAAATGTGTCTTTTAAATACCTATCAGTTAGGAATAATAAAGGCTGAAAAATGATGTGACCAAGAAACATCACATTATTTCAGCAACTATAGAAAATACTGTCTATAGGCATGGATTTATTTATGTTTACATTAAGACAATGCAATGGTGAAATCTAAAAAATTTTCCTACCGGTTCTGTGGGCATGGCTTGGTGGGGTCATGTGACTGGGTGGACGTGGCTATGTAGTCATGTGACTGGGGGTCAGAAGACAGAAACTCACTAACAATGTCCTGCTGGAGCAGGGGGTTGGACTAGATGACCTCCAGGTCCCTTCCAACTTTGAATTGATTGCTGTGCTCTTTCAAGGTATCCTCTGAAGCTGTGTCTAGTGCCAGGTTTGTGGTCCTTCCTTCCTCTCCTTTTTCCCTCCCTCCCTCCCTCCCTTTCTTTTTCTTTCTTTCGTTCCCTTTCTTCCCTCCCTCCCTCCCTCCCTTTCTTTCTTCCTTTCTTCCCCCCCCCCCCATTTTTGGCCTAGCAGGCCTCAGGGAAGCCTCCTGGGAGCAAAAACAGACTTCCCCCAATAGGTAGTAAAAAATGCTTTAAAAAGTAAAAAAAAAAAAAAAAGTTCCAAGGAGCGCGCGGCATAGCTGATTGTCACAGCTGATTGTCGGAACCTTTTTAAAACTTTTTTAAAGCATTTTTTTTACTACCTATTGCCCGAATGGGTAGTAATAAAATGCTTTAAAAAGTAAAAAAAAAGTTCAGACAATCAGCTGTGACAATCAGCTGTGCTGCGCCTCCTCGGAACTTTTTTTTTTTACTTTTTAAAGCATTTTTACTACCGGTTCCCTGAGCCAGCCACATTTGTTACTACCGGTTCGCGAGAAACGGACTGAACCGGTAGCATTTCACCCCGAGATAATGGAGTCAAGATAGAGTAATGCAAAGTAATTTCTTTGCAGTCCATAAGATATAATTGTTTAGGGGTTGCTGTAGACTTTCACTTTTGTAGAATTAACCTTAAAAAGTTAAAGATAATCAACAAAACATAATTGTTGATATATTGTACTACAATCCTCATTAGTCTTATTTATATAGTTTGGGGGGAAAGTTTTATTTGCTAAGTATAGGACATAAAATATTTGGTAATAAAATAAAATAAATAACATTAACTTTCATGTTAGTAGAAGACTAAACAGTGCAGGAAACAGTGGCAGAAGTTTGATCAGAATTTTCAGAATAATTTTCCCCAATTTAATGCTCTTGATATGTGTTGAGGTTAGAAATACTACCCTTCTTGGCTAGTGCATATTGAAATCCCAACATATTGCATGTGTGAAGGATCAAGTTGAGGTAGGTAGTTCTAGTGCAGGGGTGGGTTTTAATTCACCCCTGTTCTAGTGTATTCAATACAGAGATTCATATATAAGAGTAAAATTAAATACGGGTCTTCCCATATTCACAGCACGGTATTCACAGTATTCACAGTTCACTATGATTACTAAACATAACAAACGAATAAGTAGATAACATAAGTTATATTTAGTTTAAGGAAGAAAATTATTTTTTGCCCATTAAATGAGTACTTGGAATCTGTAAATTACATATTAAGATGCTTTTTCAATATTTCTGTGATATCTGTTAAAGTAATAAAATAGGTTAGTGCTGTTACTTGCCTATTAGATCACATCCTGATTTGGCTTATAAAACTTCATTCTACTAATGATCCCCGAGATGATTAATTCTTCTTGAAGCTCTTGAAGCTTCCCACCACATTAAAAGACAAACAATTGTAAACTAAAGTTCTGCATTCTCTATTTAGACAAGCTTGTGACAAAGTCACTGCAATGTCAGGAATTCCTAAAGGATGCTGATTTTATGTCTGGATTTAAACCCAGACTTGGCACGGAGATAGTTTTGGCTGCTCTAATGGAAGTGGTATGGCCCCGTTAGTATTTATTCGTCTCTCAGTAGCTTCTCATGCTATAATCCTTTTGGAGTGTTTGAATGAGCTAAGAGTTGCAGGGGTGGGGTATGCTTTTTAGGTGCTACTATGAGACATCTGCTTAGCCCCCTAGGAATTTTCACAAGAGGGAGAAAATTGTCTTGGCTCTCCTGTGATTTAATACATATATGAAGTTGTTGGAAAGTATTTGTATATGCTGAAGCAGTACTTCTCCTTTCCTGTTAAGCTCCCATTAGCAATAGCACTTAGACTTATATACCACTTCACAGTGCTTTACAGCTCTAAGTGGTTTACAGAGTCAACATATTTCCCCTCAACAGTTTGGGTCCTCATTTTACTGACCTCAGAAGGCTGGGTCAGCCTTGAGCCTGGTGAGATTCGAACTGCCAAATTGCAGTCAGCTGGCAGTCAGCAGAAGTAGCCTGCAGTACTACATTCTAACTACTGCGCCACCATGGCTCTTAGGAGCTTGCCTATGTCTTCAAACCTGATGGGAATAGATGGGGGAGAATAGGGCAAAGCCAAATTCAGATAAGACAGAATTGTTGCTGATTCCAGAGACTAGTCTCCAAGACAGTTTCTGAAGCATTACATCTTTAAGATCTATGGGCTTCAACTCCAGAATTCCCCAGCCAGTGTGCTATTGTTATTAAAAGCTCAAAAATCTTCTTTTGACAAAACCTTTTCAATTTTTTAGTTTCTCCCCCATATAAAAGAACGTATTGGTGATAGGTTTGTATTCCTATTCATAAGTGAGAATATAAAGGAAGTCTTCAGCAGACTATTTTAAAGGTTAGTCAAATCATAGGGAGCAGGTTATTCCCAATAGAAATCTTCATATTTTCATCTCCATATCTACGCATGCTATTATTCCTTCTATTGTTAACAGTTTTTTTATCAAGGTAAAACTGCTACTTCTCACTGAATGCTATTCTTGTATTTATTTATTTATTCTCTTTGCACAATTCTTCAATCTATACATCTGGTTCTGACCTAAATTTATTTTATTGAAACTGAATTATTTGTCACAATGTTATATTTTATTGTTGTATGATACTTGACTTACTCCTTTTCAGGGAATGGTGTGTACTTATTTGGAGATTGCTTTTTAAAACTAAATCATTTTGTAACCTTAGTTTGTGTGATTGCATAATTCAGCATTAAAAATACATTTTTCCCTAGACAAAAATGTACATTCTGGAGGAGGAGAATGCTCTGTCAATCAAGGTTGAAATGCAAATACAGATACCTTCGAAATTGGCATTCTTCCTTTTATCTAACTTCTCACTCCATAAGCATTGGACTAAATACTACTCGTAAGCATATTTTTATATCTTTCATTTAGTATCGGTTCTTACAGCCTTAATTTTTTTTAAAAAGCTGGCATTTTGACGAAATCTTCAATAATGTGGATTAGCTTAATGAGAATAGAAATAAAGAAGATTGAGTGTGATATGTGAAATCAAAGCAATATTTTAATTTGAAATATACAGCAATCCAAGTCTATAAACATTTTATGATGAAGGAAATCTAAAAAAGACAACGGATCTTTTAGGGAAGACAGTTTTAGCAAATGTAGAGACATATTAGGCTGTAATCCCCCATGGGGCACGTGAGCAGCAAATGCCTGCAGAAAGAAAATTCAGAAAAGCTAAAAGGAGCTTGGACTCAGAAACAAGCCAAAAGGAACCGGAAGTGAAGGGAAAAGGAAAGGCAGGATCCACTGCTTGAAAAAATGATCATACAGTATAAGATACTGGAGAAGGAGCTAAGGCCTTCCACTCCTATTTTGCCTCAGCCTTGTTTCCATTATGGAACTGCATCCAAATGGATTAAGTGGCAACCCAAGGCAAGTAAAGGGATAGGAAACATCTGGCTATTGTGAATTAATTTAAGTCTCTAGATCCAGATCAACTAGATCTCAGGGTTTTGAGAGACCTCTCCAAGGCATTTATTGTATTTTGTTAATTTACACTCAGGGGCCAAAGTATTCTTTTCAGCACACAGAAAAAACAAAATACATCATTATCATCATCATCATCATCATCATCATCATCATCATCATCATCATCTAAAACCTCAGGAATAAATCAACAGTTCCTTAACCAGCCTAGCAGCTAGGCCCAGTAATAGTAAAATAAATAAATAAGGCAAAAAAAACCCCAACCCTTTAAAGCAGAACTGGTTAGTCAGTTTAATAAGATTGGATTTGTAAAAAGAAATCTCTCTTTAGTTTTTCATCCTTATTTCTTTAAAAACAAAAAAGGCTTCAACAGATGTAACCTGAAACAGAACTGATTTCCACAAATTGAGATCCAAAGGTTACATAATGTCTGTGAATTACTTTTCAGTGATACCCAAAGCTCTAAACCCATTTCTATATGCTTTATATGCTTGTAGAAATTGTAGAGTCATGGAGTGTGTGACTGAAGAGGACAAAATATACCACATTACATCCTCAGCAGCTGCTAATGGAAATAAACCCAGTGTTTTAATTCTTGTCTCTCAAAGGGAACCTTCTAAAACAGAGTAAGTATCGAATTTGTAAAAAAAAAAATATTTAGTGTGTTTATGTATGTGTCTGTGGTAATTTCTCTGTTTATGTGCATTGCAAACAGCCCTTTCAGTGGTGGAATTCAAATTTTTTTACTACTGGTTCTGTGGGCGTGGCTTGGTGGGCGTAGCAGGGGAAGGATACTGCAAAATCTCCATTTCCACCCCACTCCAGGGGAAGGATACTGCAAAATCCCCATTCCCTCCCCACTCCTGGGGGAAGAATATTGCAAAATCTTCATTCCCACCCCACTCTGGGGCCAGCGAGAGGTGGTATTTGCTGGTTCTCCGAACTACTCAAAATTTCCGCTACCAGTTCTCCAGAACCTGTCAGAACCTGCTGAATAGTACCCCTGCCTTGTTTATATTGATAGAATGTCTTAGCATTTCTTAGATTCTTGGTCCCACCTTTTGGAATTCTGATGAGCCCGTGGCTACAATCCCAGCAAACCAGTCTTTTGACTATAACTGCATACCTAATTTTTCATGTAATCATTTCTTTAGCAATGCATTATAGAGGCATTCAATGCTGCCACTTTTCAAGATGCAGTCCTGAGCAGCAGTTGGTGTTTTTAGGGAAACATGTAGAAATGGAGAGAGAAACTGACTTTTTTTTTGTCCTTTAATGATCATAACGCTACACTTATTCAATTTAGAGATCCTTACATAATAGCAGTGAAGTCAATTGCTGTAACAGCTACTCTGCCTGCTCATCAGAACTACCACCAAAATGAAATCCAGTGTGCTGGATTCCTAATCCACTCTCATGAGGATTCCTCTTTGGTAAGTGGCTTGAAGTTACATGCCATCTTTTTGTAAATTTTGGTAATTACATCTAGCTATGATTCTGTTTTTCACCTGAAGAAATTTTTCTAATGGAGAGAGGAAAATGCTGAGCGTACATTTTCAATTCCTGTCTATTTCTCACCAGTATTGTTTTTTTCAAAATTTCCATATACACTCTTGGTGATTACATTGGAAATATTCACCAAGTCTACTATGAACTAGACTTGATTCTTGAAGTATTTGACACACAATCGTGTTTTTTCTTTAAACCATCTTCATGATTTTATATAGAAGTCCAATCAAAATGACAAATAAATTTTCCTTTTAATCACTTTTAGAACTGTTACAAAAATACCTGAGATATTTATATATTAGTTTACAAGTTACAAAAATAAGGGGATGATACAACTTGAAAAACATTTTAATTGAAAAGAAGCTTAATAGCTTCCCAAGTAGCATCTCTGTGAATTAGTTGTTTTTTGGGGTGCAGAAATATTTAAATTTCCTTTCATTCACTCCTCTCATCACAAAATCTTTTGAGATTAGGTGGACTGAACCCTCTGTTTGATCATGAATGAACTTTTATATCTAAACATAAAACATAAATTTGGCCTTCCAATGAACACCAGTGTTCTAAAAATGGAGCCCTTAGGAAGTGATTGAAACGAATATGCTTGTTGTGTTTAGAAAGCCACGCACCCATATGAAATTTAGAATCTTCCATATTTAGTGCAATGTGACTTTAGTGCTGGTTACAGCATGGATTAAATCACAATGACTGTCTGTATATTTTAAAGATTTCTGTCTTCATCCATGATGTACATAATATCATGCCTCACTTTGCTGGAAACCTTGCTTGTCTGCGGGAATCAATAGAAGATATAGCATCTATGTGCATCCAGTTCTTAGAATCAGAGAGCAGCAAAATGAGCTACATTTAATGCACCAAAACGGTACTGAAAATGATAAAAATCATTGAAAACTATGAACTTTCAATCTAACAAAGCAATTGCCATCTACTTATTTGAAATCATCACCATGACAATTGCAGTATCATCCAAGGCTAACTGAATGTCCATCTAACGATTTTCTAAATTTTACAAAAATCCTTGTATATGCAATCTATAATATTACATTTTAAATATTTTAGATGCAAATGTTTATTTTAAAATGAACTTAAATCTGCTATTTATTATAATGTGTGTATTAGGAGTCTGGACCATAGTTATGTTTCACAATTTTGCAACTGTATTTCTGTGCAAGTCACTTTGGCACGAGTTCTGTATAATAAATCAGGTGACTTAAAATGTTAGCTTTAATAAAAATGACTAATTATAAGTTTATATTATAATATCTAATCAATATAATAAAGTTTATACAACATTAAGTTCTAGCCATCATTTATTTAGAAATTGCATTTTTCATAAGCAAATATTCGCTTAATGACATCACTGAGAGAACAAAATTCCAATTTCAGTTGTGGTCTAAATTGGGTGTTACCTGTACTGAGCAAAGGACAAGTGATTATGTAATATTTGGAAAGATTTCCTTCCAGTTCAAAGCTAATGGGTCAACCAAACAATTTCTAGCATATCCTATTGAAAGGCTTTTCATTCATCTCCAGGCTGTTTCCATTTAGGCTAGATTTTATCACTAAATCAATACTCAGAAGACAATGTGTACTTTTGGGATCTCCAAAAGCTTATGGTTTTTATTTTAAGTCATATGTTGAGAAGTACAGAAAATAAGTATGGTCAAAAGTTAACAATCTTAGGTACTTTTGGTTTTCCTTTTTGTGGTCCAGGGTTTTCTAGAACTTCTTGATAATCTGCACTCATTCCTTTCATCCACCGACCAACAGTTACTGCTCGATCTGTTTTTTTGGGGGGGCGGGGGGAAGAGAAAAAATGTATCAGAAATCAACTGTCTTTTATTCTAGGATATAATACAGTAATTTGTACAACTAATTGTTTGCAATAGTGAGTACATATTTTTTTTTATTTTTGTCCATGTTAAATTTAGATCAAATTATAATAAACCTTCTAAGAATTCAACTTGATTAAAAATATCAGTATTGATACTTTCTAACATTTCCAGCCTTTACACACAATTGATAAGCCAAAAGCTACAATGCTATTTATTTTATTCCAATTTTATTCTTTCTACTCAAAAATAAATCTGATGTAGATGATGACTCCAAGAATTTGTAACAAGAATTCCATAATGCGTGGCTAATAAGTTTCATGATACTATAACTATCAACATTATATTTCACTTCTGAAATTCTTCAGTGCCAAAAAATATATAAACAGGTAGTCCTAGACTTAATTACCACAATTAAGCCCAAAATTTCTGTTGTCAAGTGAGACAGTTAAGTGAAATTTGCCCGATTTTATTACCTTTCTTGCCACAATTAAGTGAGTCTGTAGTTGTAAAGTTAGTAACATGGTTGTTAAGTGAATCTGGCTTCCCCATTGACTGTCAGAAGATTGCAAAAGGTGATCACATGACCCCAAGACACTGCAACCGTCAAATCTGAATCAGTTGCCAGGCATCTGAAATTTGATCATATGACCATGGGGCTGATGCAACGGTCACAAGTGTGAAAAACAGTCATGTCACTTTTCTTATTGGCATTGTAACTTTGAATGGTCACTAAATGAATTGTAAGTTGAGGGCTACCTGTATATATAGAAAGAATTGTGAGTGTTGTACTCAAGCTGTAACAGCTGATACGTCTTGGAACATATTTAAATAGATTATCAAATGACCTGTTAAAAATTGGATAATATTGGATAACACATTAAACTTATCAATACAATCTGAAAAAAAGGTTGTGAGTTTTGTAATTATTTAGCCAGAGTTCATTACAGAAAGCTCTCTACATATAACTCTGACTTCTTCTTTTTTTTTTCAATTCAATTCAAATCTGTATTGTCAGCGCACAACATATGTACAATAAGATTGGTTGAGTTCCCTCAGTGCACCTCCCCAACACAATACAACTCACAGTGAAGACAAAAAATCCCTAACCCAATAAATCATATTAACAAAACACCCAGTCCTATTGCACCAGTGTGAACATGTTACACATTGCGCCGGCCCTGCAGTCCATCATACTACGTAGTTATGGTGTTATTTCTCATTCAGGAGTCTTGACAGCCCACAGATAAAAACTGTTCCTCAGCCTATTTGTGCTGCTGGCTATACATATAACTCTGACTTCTTAATAAACAGAAATTCTAAGCTTCTCACCTGAGTTTTGATTTTCTGGACAGTCCCTTTTAAAGTGCTCCACAGATCCGCAAATCCGACAAGACCCTCCTTATAAAAGCATAAATATAAATAATTTAATTTAATGCAATATATATATGAATTGCACTCTGCCATGTATATTAATTGTACCTTTACTTTTTTAATGAAGCATAAATGTAATGGCGGGAAATTGATTTTTTAAAAAAATGTATCTGCCAATGAAAATTACAATATATTCTACTTTAACAGAAAAAGTTGCTAGCCTTTAAATTAGCATAAGATCTCATAATTATTTTTAATTAGTAGTGGACCATAAACAGTTGTAGGAAACTGTAGATTAGAATCTATCATGTACAGATGAGAAAAGGGAAGTAGTTCAGACAGACAGTAAAATCTGTGGCGATTCTATGCCTAATAAGGGCTGGATAAAGACACATTATGTTTGAATAGCAGGTGTAATTCTGTGAAGCTTCCAAGATTGGGAAGACCCTTTTCTTTTTATCTACTTATTTTGATATCCTCTCTCCATGATGTGTCCCCCACCATCACAGACACACAAAGTAAAGAAAAACAAGTGAACTTTTAAGATGTGCCTTACTGTATCTTTAACCCAGCCCATTCTTCTCCATTGCTTAGCTATTTAAACAATTATATCTACTACAGCTCCACCTACTTCATCCTCTAGCTGGGCATCTTCAAATATAAAAGAGAAGGGAAAGGATACAAATGAGGTAGTTGGCGAAAACCCCTTCCTGATAGGTGTTCACTTTGACTAAGGAGGTTAAATTTACTAAGATTTCGTTTCTTGAAAAGACTGGTTAAAATCTTTCTGCTTATTTTTTTTTTTATTTTTTTGCCAAATTAAATTCTTTCCCGAAATCGAAATTAATCAGAATTTTACCCAATTCTTTTTTCTGAAATTTGAAAAGGCTTTTTCTTATTTTTTTTTCTCTGCTTCTTTTATTCTTGGTGTTTATGTTCTTTGTAAATCTTTTAATAACATTTTAAGAAAGGAAATGCAAATCAAAATTGGTGGCGCAGCAGTTAGAGCCGAGGTGGCGCAGTGGTTAAGAGTTCAGTACTGCAGCTACTTCATCTGACTGCTAGTTCAGCAGATCAGCAGATCAAATCTCACCGGCTCAAGGTTGACTCAGCCTTCCATCCTTCCGAGGTGGGTAAAATGAGGAGCCAGATTGTTGAGGGCAATATGCTAATGCTAATGCAATATGCTAATATGCAATATGCTATATGCTAACTTTGTAAACCGCTTAGAGAGGGCTGTAAAGCACTATGAAGTGGTATAGAAGTCTAAATAAATAAAAAAAATGTTCACTTTATTTGTCCTATTTAAATTCTGAAAAATCCCTGACATTCTAAAGATAAAGGTTAAAGAATCATCACAGGATTGATGATTGACAAAACAGGATTGCTTTGTCAATTATTGTTCTAACACCCATTCTAAAATTTCCATTACTGGAAAATCTATGTAATATAAATAGAATGTACTACTGAAAGTTCACTAAAATTATTCAGCTTTTATTATCTTTACTAAGTAACTTTTCAAACAGGTCCGGCACGTATTATTTAAATATATAGTAAAAGATGACTAAGTAAGCATAAGATAATATACAGATATGAACCTCTAACTCTCCAGCTATATTAAGATAATTTCAAATTTTTTCCTGCTGCTGCTTAGAAAATTTTAATCTGAAAAGGTAAATAAAACCTACATATATGTTCTAATCTTTAAAGAGGATACTTTAAAGGGTGGGGGGTTTGTTTGGAATAGAACTAACATGGCAAAGATCACTGGATATTGCTGCTGTGTAAAATAATGCTGTAAAGTATTTTCTTACAGAATTTTTCAAGAGAGAATTTGCAGAATTTATCAAAAGAGGAGATATACACAACACATTCCTTTATAAAGCAATTGCATTCGCTCAAGCTGTCAAGATAAGAAAAATATTCTGAAGCATGTCAACAATCCATTTTTTTAAAGAAAATGGGATTTCAAAAAGGGGCGGGCTTACCTTCAGCATAAAGCCCTTTAGGATTATCAGGACATGACCTTGAGAGATGGCCCATTTCCCCACAAATAAAGCATTTTGCATATGGAAATTCCCCTGAAAGAAATTCATATAGCTTGTGTCATGAAGGAAATATATTAAGATTTTGTAAATCATCATAATTCTAACATCAGTGGTAGGTTGCCCCTGGTTCGGACCAGTTCGCAAGAACCGGTAGTAAAACTGGCAGGAGGCTCCGCCCACCACCCCGGATCCTGTTATTGGCGATCTGCACATGCAAATGCACAATCCCGTTGCGAACCGGTAGTAAAGGTAAGTAGAACCCACCCCTGTCTAACATTTAAATCAATATTACCCTCATAATTAGTGACATTTATCATGCTGAGAACCATAGTTATTGCACATACCAAGAGCTGGATCCAGTTTGGCTTTGCATTTGTTAATTTCATGTTCAGTAGAGCCACATCGGTAACAAATTCCAGTTCCCATGTCTTGGCTTTCAAGGACAGCTGGACAATCTGCAACCCCATGGCCTGGTTTTCGACAATGGAAGCATACCTTTGATAGTACAAGGAGAATTACCATGTGAATTCATTATGGACTTAAAACAATATCTTTTTACACTAACCACTTTTCAACCTAAACTTATTTATTTATTTATTTATTTATTGGTTTGATTTATATGCCGCCCTTTTCCAGAGACTCAGGGTGGCTTACAATGCGTTAAGCAATAGCCTTCATACTTTTGTATATACCTGCTTTCGCCCCCCCCTCCCAAGCGGTGTTCTTTTTTTTATACAAAGTCAGCTTATTGCCCCCACAAACCGGGTTCTCATTTTACCTACCTCGAAAGGATGGAAGGCTGAGTTAACCTTGAGCCTGGTGAGATTTGAACTTGCAGTAATTGCAGGCAGCTGGTGTTACTTAACAGTGCTTTAGTCTGCTGCGCCACCAAGGCTCTTAACTTACCATGGTGTATTATAAGTGGAAGCCACACACATATATAATCAGATATCCTCCAAATAGAAATGCTTCAGAGAAAGGATTTCTTTTCAGACTTCCTCTTCACAGCACTGTCTGAATCCATTACTATTCACTTCCACACTAATTACATTTGCATTTTATAAAAAATTCTTCTTGTAATTTAACCCTTATTCTGAAGTTAAGATTTTTTGAAGTGAAAAGCTAGTCATCTCACCCAATCATATAATTAACAACTGTTTTTATTCAACAAAGTTTTGCAAGAAAAACATCCTACAACCACATATATTTGAATAGGATGCTAAAAGTTCCAGAACACTAAACCTGCATTTATGTAACACTAAAGGCAAAATTATACATAGTAATGATAGGCCAGAACAAAAAATAACACTGGTTACATATTATTTAAATGTCATTAAAATTAAATATATTTAATGTGATTAGTTTATTTAAATGTTTTACCCTTCCATTAAAAATTAAAATCTGGTAAATAGCTTGTGGAAGTCTTTAGAGGTTGCATCTAAGATTTTAACAAATTTCGTGCACTGATATACACGTATCTCTGGTTTAACTAATTTCTGTATAGGAACTTTCTTATGACCATCTGCTACTGTGAGTTTCTTAAAGAACAGAGAAACTGCATATTAAACAATAGTGAGTAAACCAGTGGATCACTGAACAAATCAACCCGAGTTCTCACTTAAGGCACAAATGACCAGGCTCAAATTAGCCTACTTTGTACACATTATGCAAAAATTCCGCTCTCTGGAAAAGGCTCTAATGCTGGAAAAGTGGAAGAAAAAGAAATTACAACAATCAGCATGGTGGGCTGACTCAGTTACAGTGATGATAGGTCAAAGTTAGGTAAGGATCATCATGGAGAAAATCTATATATGGTCACTAAGAGTCAACACCAACTAGATGGCATGCAATCAATAATCAATACGAACAAATTTGTTTCTTTCCAGTACTCTATCTTCTTGCACTCTGTCTGGCCCTGATGTAGCCTCACAAAGATGAAACAACAAATAAAGTGAGACTGATTAAGCAAAGTTATTGTCAGGCTATGGCAATTTATTTTTATCAGTCAGAAAATACTTTGCTACCATAAATAGAGTGGGACACAATTGTTCATGCTTGAAACTAGACTGAATTTATCATTTTGTTCTTTTACAAATAAAAGAATCCTTTCAACTCAGCCTATATGGTACAAAATGAAAATCAGTTTAGAGATTAAATGCCAAAAATTTTAACAATTCTATGTGCCAATTGTTCAGAGCAGGTTATTTTTTAGAAGCAGCATGCAATATTCTTGAAAAATATCCAACTGGGAAAAAAAAGTAAATCACTTATTTTTATTCAATCTCCCTTGGCTGCAGTCCTTATTTGCACTTTAAGAAAAGAAAGTATTAAACAGTGGAAAAAAAAAAAAAGAATATCTTACCATTATATTCTTCTTAATTTCCTGGCGCTTCACTCTCCTCTGTTCTCGCCGCTTGTCCTTTTTTAAAGCTGTTGCTATTTCTTCCTCTGCCTGATGACTATCAATCAACTGGCCATTGTGCAACATCTGTGAGTTCTGTTTTAAGTATTCCATAAAGCCATTGACATCTTCATTCAGGTAGTCTTTTTTCTTCTTATTTCTCTTTTTCACTTGGTTGTTCTTTAAAGAAAATCTATCTGAAGAGCTCTGCCTTTTATTTGTTTCTACGGTTCCAGAAGCCCCATTTTTCAGATCATCCCATGGTGTTGCATCTAGGACTTTCTTGTTATGTGTGACTCTTGCTCGAGCCCATCTTGTCATGGCTTCATCCAAATCTTCCTATAAAATCCACATGTTTACTGCCATTGATAAATTCAATCTAATTATAATAGTCATAGGTGCATAAAAATATCAGGAGGTTATGAAAATCATGATTGACTGTATTTCTTCCTTCCAAAACTTTTTTTTTCAAGAAACTTAAGTTTAAAAACATAAAAATATTAACATTTCCATTAATATCAGATGTGCAGTGGTTTTAACTATATACAAAATATATTTCTGGTGTCATTTAAGTTACTTTTTACTTTTATTTAACACACCTTTTTCTCTTCCTTTCATTTTATCATTCATCCATTCATACCACCTTCCCCACACAGTATAATATTCTGGATTCTCATCTTCGTTTATTTCATGGGTTAGTTTGGTCATCTCTGCGCATTCCAGTATTTTTCTAGTTATAAGCTCTTCTGGTGGCTGTGTTTTCTCTTTCCAATATTGTGCGTAGGCCAATCTGGCAGCTGTAATTATGTGTATCATTAAATGAATCCTTTCCTTTCCATATGGCTTCTTTACTATTCCCAGGAGAAATATTTCCGGTGTCAATTAAATATCTTCCCCAATTATTTCTTGTAACCATCTCCTAATCTTACTCCAATATTCTTTCGCTTCAGGGCATGTCCACCACATATGAAAGAAGGTGCCTTGACCATGGCCACATTTCCAACAGTTGGGGTGTATATTGGGATATATCTTTGCTAGCCTAGCCGGGGCTAAATACCATCTGTGGAGCATCTTATAATGATTTTCCTTGTATGTCGCGGCTCTGGTCAATTTAAGGTTCTTATTCCATGCCTCTTCCCATTCATTAAAATTTATGTCATGTCCAATATTTTTCTCCCATGCACTCATTTGATTCTTTGTTATATCCTCAGCCCTGTCTTCATCTAGTAAATAATTGTATAATTTACCCAGGATCTTTTTGCCTGTTCCCATCAGGACTTTATCCAACCATTTAAGTCCTAGTTCTAAGCCACATTGTTCTTTATCTTTCTGATACCTGGATTTTATTTGTAGATAGGTCCATCAATCTAAAGTTATTCCTTGCTCTCTCAAGGCATCATTTGATTTAAGATTTCCTCCTTCATCTAAAATGTCTTTATACCTAGTCATTTTCTCCATTCCCCATCTATTGGGATAGATCTTCCTTCCAAAACTTATACTAGCAAAAGGCAGGCTATTCTACAATGCTTCTTGGTTATCTGTTTTTAATTTACAGAGGAATTTTGAGATAGCATCTCAACATTTAATCAATGAGGTGACAGTCATCTGATCACTGTATGAAGAAAGTGAAAGTAATTATGAGCCAATAGCAGGAAGAGCTTCTAACATTTAATTATAGAAGCACTAAGATATCACAAATTTTACTGTACATTTCATTCCAAAAGTAACAAAAATGTAGCAGATGCTTTGTAGAGCATGATGGTCATGGGGAACCAGAGCTTTCTAAATGGCATAGGCTGCAAGTCTCCAGGCCTGTTGTTATAGAAAATGATGGAAAAATCCTTTGGTTTATATGAGCAACTCTTTACATATATTACAACAGGTACGTGGAGGTTTTGTTCTACCAAGAAATAGTTTGTGCTTTTTAAACACAAAGGCCATATGTAGTAGAACAGACTGAAGAAAGGGGTCACAGTCACAGTTTGGAACCAATGATGTCTCCGATAATAAAAACTATTCATGTGCTCACCCCCAAAGGAGCCACTGAAGATCAGAGTCTTCTGTTCCTCTTCTCAGATGACCAGCCTGCCTGACGAAACACAATCAACAAACCTTGTGAGATTTGTGGGTTTTTAATTAAGATAATAGCCCTTAGGATAAAATAAGATTAAATAGTAGAACTACAGGTAGCAACAATAAACACTGGGGCAAGTGGGTATACAATCAATAACACAGCAAAATGCAGTGAATATAGTTACACAGTAAGAAATTACCCTTTATATTAGATAATGTGGTTGAGTGTACTAATGTCTCTAATACTAAAAAACCTAACTGAGGCACAATCCCTCCATATCTACTGGTCAGTGGTTAAGTGGCAGCCAATGTATGGGCTCAAAACTTGTGTTAGAGCTCTCGGGCAGAAGACACAAATAAGTCAGAGAAAGTGTTTCATGGTCAAATGGCCAATCCTACTGATTTCCTTCTGGGTGCTTCCTCTACAGACTTGGCGAGATGTTTATGGGGCCCATCTCTCTATCCAGAGGTGATAAATCAGGAAACTGCAACTGGATCAGGAATGCAATCACTCCTGAATCACTGCTCTGGATTTTTTCTTCTTCTTGGTAATGTCCTCTGCCATTAGTTTCTTCCCAAAAGGAAAACAAGGAGTTTTTCCTCATGGGAACAGATAATGTAAAAAGTTTCATTAATGATTCTTCAAATATTAAAAAATCAGAATCCATACCAAAGAATGATTAATCCTAAAGCCGATTCCACAAACTGGTCAGACTAGAACTTCTGAGTAAAGGAATACCCTTAACCACATACACTCTTTTCTTGGCAGAGATGGTATTTCTACTTAATAATGGCTGCTCCATATTTAACCATATATCTACCAAACTACAGTAAGATGGAAAGCAAGTAGTTAACTGGTAAATTATATGCATTCCTGCACAGAGAACTGTTGCTTAGGTACTTCTTTTTCAGAATGGCATATGTCCAATTTTGCAACTGTACCACCAAGTGACAAAGGAAATAGAGGTTCACTCATTCTAAACATCTGAAAATTCCTCTGAAAGGAATTTGTAGGCCAGAGTTGAGCAGTTTGTTGCCTTACAAATGTTGGACTTCAACTCCCATCATTCTATATTATTAACCCTATACCCTACATAGGGCTGAAAGGCTTTGACATGCATGACACCTGGAGCTCCACATACTGTCCTCAGCAAAAGCACACACACAGCTTTTTTTAAAGAAAAGTTGCAGTTGGCCATTCAGTGAATAGAGGGAGCTCCAAAAAAGCTGCACCAAAAAAAAAAAAAAACCCAAAACCAAAGCGCATTGAAATTTAATTAAAACTAAGGAAATAAAATGCAGTCAATATATTAGCTATCATCACAACAGCACTGCAACATTTTAAAAAGAAAACTTATAAGTGCAAATCTTCATTAAGGACAGGGTTGTGAACTCGGTTCTGGCATCAGCAACGTTTTTGAGTGAGATATGACATGTCTTCCTGAAACCACTGGTGCTCTCCAGATGTGCTCTATGAAAAACTCTCCAAACTTCCAGTCACTACCGGAATTCTGGATGGGACGTCCCTTCTGGGTGTCCCAACACATCTGGTGATCAGGTTGGAAAGACTAACACGTGGTCAGAGGCTACTGGCTCTTGTCCCGGGGACCTAACAGTCGCTCTAAGGGATTTCACAGCGAAGATTTTCACAACCTACCTAAAGATATCGATGAAATGAGCGGCTCAGAGCCCAAACTTTCCGGCGAAGCCGAAGAGCGCCAGTCGAACTTCCTAAAACTCGTTCGGAGCAGTTCCCAGGATTTAGGCTGATCCAGATTATAAAAGCAACTCCATTTTATCTTCCGCCCATCGTATCTGACTGTCCGGAAGGTCTTTTCCGCACCACGCAGTTGCGCACCGAGAACAGAAAGTGCGGGGACCAATGCGACAAAACGCCTCCAGAACATTCGAAAACTACAGCCTGTAAAGGAAAGAGCGGCCGGAAAAAAAAAAGTCCACATCTGAGCACCGCTCTTCCGGGAGGTGAACGAGGCAGCACTTTTATGACGTTGCCAATCAAGGGCGGAGTCGAAGGGATTTAAGGCGTGGTTAATGCGTAAAGATTAATATCTTCTAAAGATGCGGAAGCAGGGATGCTGTTCTCTAGATCCACCGACTCCTGTCCGTTCACAATTACAAATGTACCATATGCTGACATTTATGCAGTTATTCTGATGAAGAATCGCTGCTTGTGATTTTTGCGCGGATATAGACAGTTGACGTGAGCTTGTTTCTGACGGAAATAAAGTGTTTGTTGATCAAATGAATAAAACGTTCCCGTTTTTCTGCCTTACTTTCAACCTATCCGAACTGTGCATTTGATCTTGCATTCTAGCTATCCGTGGCTCTGATAAAACTGAAAATTAGTTTTACAACGGATTTGGATGTCATAGAGCAGGGGATTCCAACCTTGCCAACTTTAAGACTTGTGGACTTCAACTCCCAGAATTCCTCAGCCAGCTTTGCTGCCTAAGGAATTCTGGGAGTTGAAGTCCACAAGTCTTAAAGTTGACAAGGTTGGAGACCCCTGTCATAGAGAAAATGTTAGTGGTCGCTAAAAGAGGACAATGACTTCATGGCTCGTTAGCAGTTTGACTTTATAGTGGTTTTAGTAACATGGTTTGGTGGATATGCAAACTATTATGGAGGAAAGGGCTAGGATACATTGTTATTTTTTTGAAAATTGCTAAACAAAATCTGCCTCCCCCCCCCCACTTCTTCAGTTACCCCCATATTAAATTAAGGTTGGTGATTCACCAGGAACAAGTATGAATTGGAGTATCTTGTATCATTAACTGCATTCCTATTCTAAAACTTTGGGGATAGTTTTATACCTCAAACAAAGTTTTCCTAAGAGAAGAATGAGAATGGCTCATCTTTTCCCAAACATGCAACCTTATGTAAAATACCTCTTGTTAGTCAGAACACTTTAGCAAGTTACTTTCCCTCCTGTCCTGGTTGGTTTACCAGGAGTGTTGTGGATTTTGATCTGACCCACTACGTCATCGGTGTCAAACCTGATTGTGTCGTGTGACATATTGTGACATAATGTGATGTTTTTTGCCTTTGCAGAACCGGGGTGGGTATGGCCTGTGTGTGATGCATCCAGGCCGCAGGCTGCCAATTTAACACCCCTGCACTACGTCTATGGCTTTTTTACATATAAAACCATCTACTTGTTTTTTCAGCGACTGTCAATAAATATTTTTTGTTAGATTACATACCACTTTTCATTCAGGAACTCATCTTGGGGGTCCTCTTTCCCCCTTCCCCCATCAATAATTCTGTGAAGTGAGCTGGGCTGCAAGAGTGTGGTTGATCCAAAGCCAGTGAATGGTATGTGCTGAGTAGACCAGAACCTGGGTCACTCTGTGGCGGTCCAGCACTTTAACCACCGTATTATACTACTGTGGTTCTCAAGAATGATATTTCATGTAGAATCATATTCCTCATAATCTTTATATGCGATTGTTTCTTCTTGAATATAAGCCTTGAATATAAATCACAAGGTAATCAACTGTAAATTTTGGAATAAGAATTAATTTTAAGCAAAAAATACTCAGCAGTGTTATTTGCCAACATACTGTTAACTTTATTAACAGTATTACGGTTTCCAAATCATGGGAAGTAATAATTTCTCTGAATAGGTCACACATCCATCTTATATACTGTATTATTTATTTTATTTATTTTATTCAATTTATATCCCGCCCTTCTCCAAGTGGACTCAGGGCGGTGCACAGCCAGAACTAAAACACATATCAATACAAAATTTAAAATGATTAAAAGAATTAAATAACTGTGGCCCAAAAATTTAAAACATTGAAAACTAAAACCCCTTTGACAATTTAAAAAGCTAAAAACTAAAAAAAAAAGGGGGGGGTGTTTCACGCCAGCCCTGCTTGATGGAAAAGAAAAGTTTTTAGGGCACGGCGAAAAACCCGGAGATCCGATATCCTTCGTATCTCCAGGGGCAAATCGTTCCAGAGGGCAGGAGCTGCCACAGAGAAGGCCCTCCCCCTGGGGGTCGCCAGCTGACATTGCCTGGCTGACGGCACCCTCTCTGTGGGAGTATACTGGTCGGTGGGAGGCTATCGGCGGCAGAAGGCGGTCCCGCAAATACCCAGGTCCCATGCCATGGAGCGCTTTAAAGGTGGTGACCAACACCTTGAAGCGCACCCAGAAGACCACTGGAAGCCAATGCAGCTCACACAGGAGAGGCGTCACATGGGAGCGGCCGCTCACTCCCATAATCCCCCGCGCGGCCGCATTCTGCACCAGTTGGAGCCTCCGGGTGCTCCTCAAGGAGAGCCCCATGTAGAGAGCATTGCATTAGTCCAGGCGGGAAGTGACGAGCGCCTGAGTGACTGTGCGTAGGGAGTTCCGATCCAGAAAGGGACGCAACTGGTGTCAGGCGGACCTGATAAAAAGCCCCCCTGGCCACGGCCGTCATATGCTCTTCTAAAGACAGCTGTGCATCTAGGAGGACACCCAAGTTGCAAGCCCTATCCATGGGCGCCAATAACTCGTCCCCAATAGCCAGCGATGGCACCAGCTGGCTATATCAGGACGCCGGAAGCCACAGCCACTTGGTCTTGGAAGGGTTGAGTTGAAGCCTGTTACTCCCCATCCAGGTCCGCACGGCCTCCAGGCACCGGGACATCACTTCAAGGGCATCGTTGGGATGGCCTGGGGTGGAGATGCACAGCTGAGTATCATCAGCGTACTGATGGAACTCCACCCCAAAGCCACAGATGATCTCGCCCAGCGGCTTCACATAAATGTTGAACAGAAGGGGCGAGAGGACTGACCCCTGCGGCACACCACAAGCAAGGCGCCTCGCGGTCTACCTCTGCCCCCCTGCCAACACCGACTGTGACCGGTCGGAGAGATAGGAGGAGAACCACCGCAAAACGGTGCCCCCCCACTCCCAACCCCTCCAACTGGCGCAGCAGGATACCATGGTCGATAGTATCAAAAGCCGCTGAGAGATCTAACAGGACCAGGATAGAGGAGCAACCCCTATCCCGAGCCCTCCAGAGATCATCCACCAACGCGACCAATGCTGTTTCCGTGCTGTGCCCAGGCCTGAAGCCGGACTGGATCCAGATAGACAGCTTCATCCAGGTACCCAGGAAGCTGTCGCGCCACCACACTCTCAACAACCTTCGCCAAGAAGGGAAGGTTGGAGACCGGACGATAGTTAGCCAAAACAGCCGGATCCAGAGCAGGCTTCTTGAGGAGGGGCCTCACCACCGCCTCTTTCAAGGCGGATGGCAAGACACCCTCACTCAAGGAAGCATTGATAATCCCCTGGAGCCAGCCTCGCGTAACCTCCCGGGAGGCCAGCACCAACCAGGAGGGACACGGGTCCAATAAACATGTGGTCGCATTCAGCCGCCCCAGTATCCTATCCACGTCCTCGGGAGCAACAGGGTCGAACTCCCTCAAACACTATCTCTTTAAGAACTTAGAATATGTTCAGATATGATTTAAAATGATAGTCATGGTACTAAAAGCTAAGCTTTAAGGACTCACACATAATGAATTTGAGAAGATAGCACTTTTCAAATGCATCTTTGGAGATCAAAAACTCTCTTATCATTCCAGATTTCATGGATTATGATTTAAGATATAGGAAGATATTTTTAAATCTGAAACGGAAACAATAATAAGGATATAATAAATAATACTAGAATATGATATACTGGTATACTAGATTCTGTAACCATAGGTTCCTGTAATACATATATGCCTTTGTATTTGTATCACACATATTATGTCTTTATATTTGTATCTCCTGTAACAAACTTATTCTGTTATTAGGCCTCTGTAATGTATCTGGTATTTGTCAAACATATGTCCCTGCCATTTGACCTGAACCCATATCAATCTTCTCTATGTTTTTTCTTGTGCTATCTAAGAGCATGGTACGTATCTCCAAGGGATAATTTACACCTCAGCCCTAATTTATGTTTGATCTGGATAAACTCCTGTCTTGCAAGAACCAGGGGGCCAAATGGCCAATTGAGAAAACAAAGGAATGCTCAAGGATGACTAATTGGGAAGTTTCTATTCCCCCTTGCAGGGCAACAAGGAATACACAAACCTAAATTAGGAGGCCAGAATTGGGTACTAAGCTGACGTCTTTGAGGGTATAAAAGGACCTTCCCCAAGGTGTGGCTATCTCCTCCTTGATGCATTGTATCTGTATGTTCTGGATATAGTCCCACCCAGTATTTTGTTTTTGGCCATAAATAAAATCTGTTTTTTTGCAAGCCTCGTCTTGAGTCTCTCTCTTTGGCATTCTGGTGACTCAAGTGTATTTTGGGACCTTACAAATCAAAACTGAAAGTCTCCCCTCCTGCATGAAAGAGATTAGGAAACATATGCACAAAGGCACAATAACAGCATAACATCATCAATTATATTTAGAAGTGAATGTTATTGAACTGTCAGACTATAGCTAATCATATGCATATTCCTAAATAGAATCCCTGTTGAATTCAGCAGGATTTACTTGTGCTAAACATAATAATTGTTTAGGAAGAGATTCAGCAGTTGCTTTAGCAGTGTGGCCTCACTATATACTTTATTTTATTTGTTTACTTCTATAATGTAATGAAGCGGGCCCTGATGGATGACCACTGGATAACTTTCTATTCACTCTATTCTAAAAAGCAATGCATCCGGTTGGAAAAAGTACAAACTCAGCCAAAATCCTTTTGGTTCCTCTAGGAGGCCTCTAAGTTGTCAGAAGAAAGGAACATTCTAATGACATACAGCTTAAAGGTTGGTTAGGTCAAGGGGATCCACATGAGTTAAAAGTTGTCCATCGTCAAAAGATAAAAGATATGCTTCAGTAATCTACAAAAAGAATTATGACTGTAATGTCAACTAAAATTGATAAATGTATAGGACCATATGAACGGCTGACTTCAAAGAATCCTTTGTCTAGAAGGGTATAAAACCATTGTACCTAATTCCTGTCTTTGTTCAACGCTTCATGTACAGAGCCTTGAACCTATTGCGCAATATATAAAAATCTGTCTCTGATTAATCTAAAAGTTGTGTTTGTCTTATTAAATCCACAACATCTAGATTTCTATACTGCTCCAATCATAACTGACTCTGAAGGATTTACAGTTCTCCAAATGAGTATTAATGTAACAACATAGAGCTAGGAATAAAATAAAATGCAACATATAGCATGAAATAAATAACATTCCCAGCATTCCAACAACCAGGAGTGGACTGCTGGGGGTTCACAGGGATTCGGGAGAACCTCTAGCTAAGATTCTGTGCAGTTCGGAGAACCCCCAAATCCCATTCCTGGCTGGCCCCGCTCCACCCACCCCGCCCCTCCCAGGAGTCCCCACGCGGCCCATTTTGGATGCAGGTAAGTGCAGGGTGCATGCGGAGGCTCAGGGAGGGCAAAAAACAGGCCACTAGAGGGCCTCCGGAGCATGGGGAAGCTGTTTTTGCCCTTCCGGAGGTTCAAGGAAAGCTTCTGGAGCCCGGTGAGGGCAAAAACACCCCCCGCCATGTGCAGGAGGCTGACTAGGCCACGCCCACCATGGCCACACCTACCCAGCAACCAGGCAGAGAACCCCTTGCTAAAATTTTTGAAGCCCACCCCTTCCAACAACCAAAATACCAATTTCAGTCAGAAGAAACTAAGTTGATGTTTTCAGTGCAAGATAGGAGGTTATAACAATCTGTTCTAGGGACTGGTTTAAATAAGTAGAATTACAGGAATTGTTTAATTATTTCAATATATTACTGAAATTATTCTACCAGTAAGTGAGTATAAACCCATAGTTCATATTTACAAGATTTTTAGTGGCACTTATCTTGAATGTTTTATATGTTTGTGTGATCCAATGCAAAATTAGGCATATTTGATTTCAATACATTTACATTTCTTTGATTTCACAGGATTGGGCTCTTATATCCTTAAGTAATAATGTAGAATTGCTGCTTGAAATTTAAGAACATATTAGAGAAATGTGCTGTTATCTCAGCTTTATCCAAACTGCTTTATATGTAAATATAATTAATGAGATTGTTATCAGCAAACAAATGCATCTGCATAAAAGTTAAAACAATTCAATAAAATATAATTTAAATAATTCCTATCTACATTGTTTACATACAGCCAAAATATTGATATTCTACTTCCCTAGATAGCACATATGATATACTTTGTTTTAATTCTTTGTGCAAATCCCTACAAGCAAATATTTGTCACAGCAAAAATATATTGATAAGGAATATAATGAACCACAGTTCCCTATGGTAAAAATATTTGCATGGTGGTCTTCCAGGATCAAAAGGGCTCCAGTGAAGTCTTTGCCTGGAAAATACTTGCAATCAAACATTACAAGTATTTCCTGAGAAAACTGTAAACATAGGATAATAATAAATATTTTATAATTTATTTACAATCATTACCTCTTTTTACTGAAAATTAACTTTTCTGCCCTATAACACTTTACCAGTAGATGGAGATATGCACAAAGAACTAGTCTACTTAGCTTGTAAATGGTTGCTACCCAGACAAGATCTTGATTTAAAAGTTGACCACTAAGCATTTACTATGGACAATAAACTAAAGGGAATAGTATTTTTTTAAAAAAGAATTCAAACAAAGTGTAAAATGCTGTCCTATTTTAGCAATATTTTGATTTCTCATTCTCACTCTATCTCAACATCTTATTTCTAGTAGCTAAAACTGTACATTAATACACTATACAATCATATAGGCTTTGCTTCTTGTGATATGCTTTTTTAAAAAATTCTAATCTGTAGTTGTAGAATTCCATGATCATCTCCCATCCAAAGCCAATCCTGCTCAGTAATCCAACTGAAATAATACAACATTTAACAGGTGAATTAGAATCACCTTCAACTGATGCTGTCCAGATGTACTGGTCTTTAAATGGCAAATAGCCATGTTGGCTGGGAATTCTGAAGGCTATCCCAATATATCTGGAAGGTATTTGGTTGAGAAAAGTTACAATAGGAGTTTTCATATTATTTTTATTGTTAACAAAAGAGTGGATTAACTCAAGCACTGATCTTTTGTATAGAACAAGGTCAAATGCAAAATCTTTCTATGCTATTACCAAGGGATTAACAATGGCCTGGCATATATTACCAAGATCTGGCTGCCTCAGAAGGGGGTATGACCCTTTCAGAGATTTGCCCAGCCAGGTTTGAGCTGGGCAAAGCTGGCTGGGCACCTGTGAGAACCCAGGGCCGTGGTGAGGTGTGATAAATGTTATCTGGGAATCACTTATGGCTTTCAGGGGCACTGCCTACAAGTCACTGGTTGTGAGGCCCAGTTCATTATGTTGGGCTCTAGAAACCAGTTGGGAGTGTTGCCATGGTACCAGCCTGCTGTGTAGCAATCTTCCTTCTGGAGCTTCTTGACTCTATCTCTGTATTTGCTTCTTGACTCCATCTCTGATTTATAGTCTTGGGGAACTTCAATATGTCTTCTCTGAGAATATGGTCTAAAGCTGCCCAGATGTTCCCAGCCACTATAATGGTCATAGGCCTATTTCATGTCATTCATAATCTGACACAGAACAGCAGTCACATGCTTGTTCTGGTGTTCATATAGCAGTGGCTATATGATCTTCAACCCAGAGAAGCTTCTGTCATGGTTCCATCATGCCTTGATTACCATGGGATTCTCTGGCACTGCTATCCACTGCAGGGAGGCTGGATCCATTAGACTGACCTATCCTTGGTGACTAATGAACTTGGGTGGGTTTCAGAGGGACCTGGGAGTTGTTCCTATTGGTTTGCTGCACAGTCTATCCAAGGTCTTGGTTGCCACTTGGAATAAAAAGGAGCAGCTGAGGTGTTAGATCAGATTTCACCCATTTGACATCTCCCCACTCAGGGATCCTGTCACTCTCCGTGATTTACAGAGACTGAGGGAGATGAAATGAGAGATATCTAGAGCATTGTTGGCATGCAATTAAGAACAAACATGACTGAACATGAGTTAGAGCTGTTTTAAGGCTTATTCTGCAGGAGTAAGGATGGCAAAGTGGCTGTACTTCTCTGCCGTGATTGCATTCACAGACTGCTGTACCCCAGTTCTTTTCAGGTGACAAAAGCCCTCTTGGATAAAGTGGTCTAGGGAATCTTTTGCAAAGTCATGCAGAGAAATTGGCTTAGCATTTATCAGACAAAATTGCTTGGATTCTTTCACAGTTGGATGCTGGCCTTGTTGCAGGTCTGGAGGAGATGCTTATGGAGGGGGTCTTGTCTGGTTATCTGGGAATGATTTGAACCCGCTGGACCTGAGAAAGAGGACAGGGTCCTTAGGACTGTGAAATTAGCCACATGCTCCCTAGATCCATGCCCCTCCTGGCTGGTGAGGTATTGTGTGAGTTGGTTCAAGTGAGAAAGTGTTCTTTGAACAAGGAAACATATAGTTGGACAAATAAATATATAGGTTGATTGAGACAATACTTTTATTGTGTGTCATCTGTGAAATGTGAAATGTCATATAATTCATAAGAGTATATGAAGATCACATTTTTAAATGAAGATGCACAGGGTTGATAAAAGAATAAAAGAACTGGGGGGGAGGGATAACAATAGCTGCAAAGAAATTCCTAAATATAGAATGTGAATCTAGATGAAAGCACAGGAAATATGAAAGAAGATATCAGGAAAAGGAAACACTTGGTTGAATGCATACAATTAAAAATTGATGTAGTTTTGAAATTAGCAATCAGAATGTGTGCCAATATCATTCGATCCAGTGTACATGGGTAGTACATACGAAATGGCAAGGATTAATATACTGAAACACCTTGGACTTAAAGCTCCATTAATAGTAGGGAGGAGAGAAATGTTATATAAGGAGATACAATTCCCAATAGCTACATAAATGACAGGTTTCCAGAACTGCTGATTTTTTTGCTTTGTTTTAGCATGTATTTAAATAAAATATAAAGGTTATCTTTAAGTATTGCAGAAAAAAATGTTCATCTGTAGCTGTTGCTTATTGCAACTAATAGGTTTTTTAATTATTACTTTTGATTTAATCTTATATTAGATTAATCTTATATTCCATGAAACTTTTTCAAATCATATACATGACCATATGTTTCTGTATTCTTGTTCATCAAAATACAGTCTGTAATCATATTTTATTAATAAAAGATAAATAATATATTTTTAAAAAATCTGATTATGTTCCTAGCTGAGCATTCTAATTATGTTTCTCACAAGAATCAGCAGCTTTCTTCCTTGCAGTCAGCAAATTCCTATGTAATTGTAGAAAAATAATTAATTTTTTGCTATATAAAAGTATTTGTAGGACAACTTTCATACGCATTTCCCAGTTATTATCAATGAAGAAGAATTTACCTATATAAAATCTAAAACAGGAATCTTCTCTCTTTATCATCATACCCATACAACTATGTACAAAAAGACCAATTTCCTGTTTTAGGTTTTATATAGAAAGAATTCTCCTAATTAATTTTATATGGTACCTGGTTCCATTTCTTTCTATTACCAGTTGCAGATAGTCTTAGATAATTAGCCTATCCATTTAAGACTACTGAAATTAAGAAACAAACTGTTTATCGGAGGGTCTGCCTAATACGATCTAACATTAGTAACATCATCTACTCCTCAGAATCAAGTTGATAGACACCCAATATCTCCCAGATTAATATAAATAGCAACAAACCTTTGCATTTTGTTGTCTATATTTTAGATAACCAGAGATTTAGCATCTGATATAAATCTATTATCAGAACAACAGAACATCTGAAACAGAGTTGAGAGAAATAGGGAAATCACACCAGATTAGGATTCATTTTTAAAAATAATTAAAAAAAAGCTTTCCATCCCATTTTTTTTAATTAAGACATAATCACATATTCCTTGGAACCCTGGCAAGTCTTCTGAGCTGTTTTGCTTCCTGCAATGCATTTTCACCATATTCTTTTCTCTGAAAAACACTTGAGCTGTTACCCTTGTGGCAATCCATGTGATGATTTATAGCAGAAGCCAAAACAGGATGTACCGGTACTTGGTTAAGATATAAACACTTGATTGAAAACTAGCCACAGAAATGAGTGATAAAAAACAACAAAGCTTTGTGATGTGAAGATACACCAGACAAGTAGCTTCGGGAATCTAGGTTCCTTCACTGCTATCTAATTTGCTTATTAGCATATATGCATGATAGTCTAACTGCACATCACAGAACGTTATGCTTGATGAAACATTCTTGAAAAATCAAATGCAGTCTTTTGTATTGGTCTAATAAAATAATATCTCAATATAAATTGTATCTGTTTGTTCATGTCCAGCATGACTGTTTTCAATAGAGAATGAGAAAAAAGATAAAAAATGCAATTAATAAACAATTTGTATCTCACTTCATATCTGTTTGAGTAAAAATCAGTAGCACAATCCTAACTTGTAACTTGGCTTCAAATAAGCATTTTTGAAAATTACCAGTAATATAATTGAAATCAATAGATTTTATTTCTTACTATGCATAAAAGACATTAGCAGATGTGGAGTATAACTGTTATTTTGTGTTGAGGTTTACAGAGAACACACCAGAAGTTATATCTGGTGATTTTTTAAATTCAAGACTGTGCTAATAGAAATGTATCTTCTCAATTACTCTATGTTTATTCAGAAATAAATTTTACTAATTTCAATTGATTATTTGAGTAAATGTGAGATACTTGAAAAGGACCAAATTAGTAGCATCCAGTTGAGGATGTTGTCTTTGTTCACCTTCAAAGAGGCTTTCTAGATCTGCTAATTTCTGTGTCTCCTTCCTTCTCTCTTTATTTCTCTCTCTCTCTCACACACACACAGAGAGAGACACCCCTACACCTCCAATAGTGATGTAGACCTGTATCTAGTTCAGAGTTTTTTTTTTAAATTTGATTTATATGCCGCCCTTCTCCGGAGACTCAGGGCGGCTTACAATGCGTTAAGCAATAGCCTTCATACTTTTGTATATTTATACAAAGTCAGCTTATTGCCCCCACAAACTGGGTCCTCATTTAACCTACCTTAGAAAGGATGGAAGGCTGAGTCAACCTTGAGCCTTGGAGAGATTCGAACCAGCAGAAATTGCAGGCAGCTGTGTTAATTACAGGGTGCATTAAACCACTGTACTACCAAGGCTACCAAGAGTTGAACTATTGGAGTCTTGGTGTTTTCTGAGTTTGGTTGTTTTCCTGCTGACATTTCATCATAAGGCTAAGTAGCATCATGGGTGCTCAGGATGATAGTGTCTGGCAAGGCAAGATAAAATATATAAACCAACAAACTCCATCCTCTGGGCACTGATAGTGTTAGCTAGCCTGGTAATGAAAAATCAGCTGGAAAATAACCAAGCTCAGAGGGCACCAAGAAATCAACAAAAATTCATTCATTTGAATGAACTGAGAAGGGTGAAATTGCAGGTACCTGTCAGAGATTAAGCAGAACAATGGCAATACAGTTGTTTGGCTTGTGCATGAAGTATACGCATATTCCAGGCAGTGTGACATCATTGTAACATTCTAATTTAGAGCCTTAACTCCACGCATTAACTCCATGAGGGAACATAACAGGAATTGCTGTTATTGATGAGTAGTAACATTGCCATTGGGTACTGTGACAAAAGATCCTGGCATAGCTGCCTCATCTGTTTCTGCTCTCTGGGATCTCACAAGTGTGAGGCTGGCATAATATCCTTATGCCAAATCCATAGATAGGATTATCTATGTGAATAACTCATGTATTTTTAAAAATGAATTGAAAAGATATGTAGCATCTGAGGCATCAGAAAATATTTATTTAACATTCCACTAAGATCTAATTTTACATATAATAATATATTACATTAATTTGTGCTTATCTAAAATGAGAACAACCAATATTTAACATACTTTTTTTCCCTACTCAAAGGAAGTGTAGGGAGGAAAACATAAGCATATTGGTGTCCAGAAACAGGGGGTGGGGGGGAAGGGAGGTAATGGAGCTGGGTAAGAGGAAGGATTAAAGAAAGATGAAAATGTGAACAAAATGAATGGAATAAGGACATTGGAAGAAATAGTTGGGGAAAGGAAAGGAAAAGAAAGGAAATGAGATTGCTTTATGAAATTAAGCATAGGGAAATGCTCCATGACTACTAATCTTCAAATACAACCCTACTCTTCAGCAATGATGTTTACAACCATTTGTATTCTGCACATTTCCATATCTTACATTCTTGTCTTCTTCTCAGCAACCCTGACCAACACCCTGATTAATAGGTACCTATATGAAGAAAAATGTTACCCATATTTCTCTTTAATATTGTAAAGGAACATAGAATACATAGTCACACCCCCCCCCCGCCCCAAGACATATTTCCAGTCAGATGATAATCACTGGAAGCAGTTTTATTTCTTGCCAAACTGAGGCAGTGGTGGTGGTATCTTGATGTCTTGACCTCTCTCCAGCTTCTTTTCACACTCAACCATATAGTTCACACCATCAATGACTAACTGGACAAGTTCCACCTGAAATAAAAGTAAAGGTTTCTGATATTAGATTATGAAGCTATAAGAAGATCAGGTAGCTCTATTGATAATATTTACCACAAGGTTTATTATATATTCAGTAAATTATACTTTACCATTCTTCCTAGACTATGCCATTTCTTAGTTCTAGGAGAAAAGTATATTGTGAATAATCTATCTCTTGTCATTTTGATATACGATGTGTATTGAAATTGGCCATGTGGAAGCAAACTAAGTTAGAACATGGAAGTAAAGTGCAAGCATACACCTATAATACAAAGTGGTTAAATCTAGAAAGATGTAAACAACAAGGTTTTTTTAAAAAAAATGTGTGTAGCTTGCCTCTCAGATAAAGCCTTTAAAAGGTAATAGTATGTAGTCCTTTCTTTTGTCTTTTGAAAATCAGTGATGGCTAACCTTTTTGCCGTTGTGTGCCAAAAGTGGGGATAATGCAGGAGGGATCGTGCACGCATGTACCCATACCCATAATTCAATGGGCCACACACCCCGTGCATGCACGCATGACCCCCTGCGCTACCCCTGCTTTTGATACGCAATGGCACAATGGACCCAGTAGGCCCCTTTTTCGCCCCCCGGGCTCCAGAGGCTTTCTTGGAGCCTGGGGAGGGCAAAAACGGCCTTCTCTCCCCCCTAGAGGTCCTCCGGAGGCCAGAAACAGCCCATTTCCCGACTTCAGGTAGGGCTGAAAATTAGCTGGCTGGTATGCATATGCATGTTGGAGCTGAGTAGGGCAATGCTCGTGTGCCCACAGATATGGCTCCACGTGCCACCTGTGGCACCCATGTCATAGGTTTGCCATCACGGTCCTAAATTGTGGAAATGCTAGATTAATACACAGGAGTGGGAGGGCCTGGTCTGTGTCACTGAGATCTGGTGAATGAGGATGAAGGGGTATGTCTGCCCAAAGTTTGTTTATTTGAGTTCAGGGCATGAATAAGGGGTGGTATAATTTTTAAAAAGACACTGGAACACTAATGTTCATTTTTATTTGGAAAAGTGGTCCTCAAAATAGGAGAAATCAAAAGGGTGAAGAATTAACAGCATTGGAAAACCTTACAATTAAGGGCAGAAATATTCAATTCTGGTTTTACACTTAGTTTTCCCTGATAGATTGTCCTCCTCAGAATAAATATTATTCCATGTAGGAATACTGCATGTGGATGTTTAAATATTCAGGTGTCCATCATTATTCATGATTTAATTATACATCATTATCCATGTCTCTAATGGGTAAATACAGACCAAATTTCATTAGCTGAATAAGGGTTTTCACATATCTGTGATTCTGGCCCTTTCTTCTGTTTGGAGGAAGATTTTTTTTGTATGTTTTTTGTGACTGTAGCCTATGAGGAAAATGGCATATGTGTAAAATAAATGGAAGGGTGTAAAGTATATTTTTTCAAGAATATGTATGATAAAATCTTTTATGTATGATAAAACCTAAGTGGAAAAAGACATTAGTGGTTTTTACTTCTGATTTTTAAAATCATTTTTTTTAATTGAAAAAGTTTTCAAATACAGATTTTCCCCCTTTTTTATCCCCCCTCCTCCCTAACCCCCCCTCATCCTCCCCTTCCCCTTTGACTTCTTCATAATAAAACCCAAATTCATAACAGATTATATCATATTTTACCATCCACTTACTCCATCTCCATATGCTGACCCTTTCTTTCTAGTAAGATTATCATATCCCCCTTATACTATACTCTACCCTTTTACTACCCCCGTACATATATCTCTTAAGTCAAATCTTTTGTATATATTAATATAACATTTCAAAACAACCTTCCACTATAAAACTATATAGTAAATCCTAATTTAACATTTATTCAGTTCAGCTACCCATTTCCTTCCCCCCCATCATTATATCTCTTAGCTCACATCTTTTATATATATTCACATCTAGACATAATATCCCTTTTCTTTAAACTAAACAATCAATAACCTAACCTATCTCCACCCACTTTCCTACAAAACTACCATATTAATATCTTTCTTCTTCTGCCCGCTCAACTAGAAAAATATTCCCTTATGTAAATAAAATCCTAAAAAAAAAACATTAAACTTGTAATCCATATAATATCTTCTGTAGTGTCTTTCAGCTGGATGATAAACTCCATCGCCCATGTTAGGGTAACATCGCATCTTAATTCCAACAGTATTTTCAGTATCTTCAATCTTCAATTACCATCTGCCCCCATCCATAACAAATATCTTCATGTTGCAAAAAAAAAAACACAACAACCACCCGAGTGACTTTATATTTATATTCCATATAATGTCTATAGAGGTGTCTTTTATCCAGATTATTAATTCCAACCACCATAATAGGGTAACAACCAGATCTTCTGTGTGCCCCAATCCAGTAAATCTCTTGCCATGTAACTCAGCATAAACGTAATATATTTATCAAGAAATCCAAAAAACGAAAAAGATATTTCCAATCCATTCGATTTAAGGCCCTTTTCACATCCCAAAAGTTCAGCACTGCAGAGATCTGTCACTCTCCTCAGGATAAAATAAACCAATACTTTGCCCATTATCTTTTCATATATTCAGTCCTCTCATAAATAACTGGCATTACACTGTTGTTTAGTTTAAAAGTTTTTGTTCTTGTGAGACCTACTTCTTCTTTTCTTGACTTTTTGTGGGTTGGATCTCCATCCTGAATTCCTTTCTGAATTCCATCCTGAATTCTGACTGTTTGGTTTTCATGCTGAACTTGATCTTGTTGGTTTTGCTTTTGTGGCTTAAATCTTTCTGGTTCTGTAAATTGTATATCAACTGATTGACTTCCATGCTGGTTTGTGGCTTGATAAATCATTACGTTAGAATCCGGTACCGCCTCTCTTATATTAAATAGTCCAGCTGAGACCTCTGAGAGAGAATCCAAAAGCGGCTCATCTGTGGAGACCTCTGTGACTTGTTGTTTCTTCATTACTGCCATCTCCTTCTGCTTTTCTTGATTTTCTATCTCTTGTTGATTTTGCTTTTTAAGGACCTTGTAGTAAAATTCT
The DNA here is from genome assembly GCF_059756535.1 of Pantherophis guttatus. Classification (NCBI taxonomy): domain Eukaryota; kingdom Metazoa; phylum Chordata; class Lepidosauria; order Squamata; family Colubridae; genus Pantherophis; species Pantherophis guttatus. The sequence continues at coordinate 37,645,546 of NC_142064.1, read as the reverse complement.
TCCGCTTTTTCAACAGTATTTAACTGATATCTTACTCCTTGATATCTCAATATTATACCCATTGGGACATCCCACCTGAATAGAATATTTTGTTTTCTTAGTTCAGTCACCAAAAATCCAAATTTCTTTCTATCTCTTAACATCTTAGGCGGCAATTCTTTATATATCCAAATTTTTCTCCCATACAGTTGTAAAGTAGAATTAAAGGATTTTTGCACAATATCATTCCTTATTTCTTTATCTGTAAAGTAAATCACCACATCTCTAGGCAGTTGCCTTTGCTTTGCAATCCAAGAATTTACTCTATAGGCCTTATCAATTTTACAGAATACCTCCTCAGGATGAACCTTTAAGATCCCAGCCAGAACTTGGGCAGATATTTTTCTTAGGTCATCACTGTTATTTTCCTGTAAACCTCTAATTCTGATCGCAAATTCTGTCAGCCTGTATTGCATCATTACAACTTCTCTTTCAATCCCTTGCTTTATATCTTCTGCATTATAAGTCTCGTGACCGGCTTCCTCTTTAGACTTTAGTTCTAAACTATTGTCTTGAATATTTATTAAATCCTTTTCAATTCTTAGTATTTTATTATCCAAATTATAAATCTTATCATCAATTTCCTCCATTTTAGACTCTAGTAATTTAATATTTGTATCCAACTTTATAACAACTTCTGAAAAGCCATTAGTCACTGTTACAATCTTTCGTTGCAAATTATCATACTTTAGTTGTATCATTTCTTTAATTGATTTTTAAAATCATTTTTGTGGAAGGATAGGCTACCAGAGAAGACTATAAGCCCCATGGCTTTTTCCTTCCTTCTCCTGCCTTCTCGTCCTTCTCCCGTGTCAAGATGATCGATTTGCCAATCAAACATCAGCTCCCAATCAAGCAGGTAGGGGAACATTGGGGAAGATGTCTGCCTGGGGGAATAAACAGAATCAAAGAAACAGGGATAGTGCAAACTAGGGCACAAGAGGCATGCTTTTTTTTTTCCTGACACTGGCATGAGGAAAAAGTTCTTCTAGCTGTTTCCTTAATCTGAATCAAAGATTTGAAAGAAGAGAAGAGCCAGGAAGCTCAGGTGGGAACACATGAGTGGAAAGGTGGAGAAACAGACTTTGATAGAAGAGAAATAGAAACCAGAAAGTAAAAAAGATTCGAAAACTGTTGGAATGTTAATCCAACAGGATCTAGCCCAAAGATACTCAGAGTCATTGATATTTATTTGTCCAACTCTGCTCTCTTACAGATGTTGCCGTAGAACTGCCCAATGCCCTCGTGTGTGCCCCTTAAGTACCCAGAAGGTGTGGCTAAAGGTAAGGAGGAGCTGTGGTGAGGGAGAGGGTGTGTGTGTTAACCCTTGCTGTACCAGGCAGTGGATGGTCTGGGAGTTAGGCATTTATATGTGACATGGAATTATGTAGGAGTATTGCTCTATGGAGAATGACAATCAGGGCACATAGGATTTAAGACAAAAGAAATTTAGAGGTCAGCAATAAACAAATATGTTAGAGATACAGAATAGAAAGATAGGAACAACCAGTGAATAGTAGAATTGTGGGCATTGGAAATCCCTTTTGCAATGAATAGATTCAGTTAATCACATTTATATACTTTTTCAAATATCATACAAAAAATTACAGCCTTTTGTGATTTTATTTTCCTTAATATTATCCACACATATGTTACAGTATTTATTTATTTATTTTATATCGCCGCCTATCTGATATATAGAACTCTGAATGGCACACAACTTTAAAATGAATAAAACTGTACGCAGGTTGCTAAAAATAAACCAAAAGTTAAGATAACATACCTGCTAGAGTATCATAGAAAGCACAGCTAAAACACAAGCTCCATCACACACACACTCAGGGCCAGTATAACTGTCAGCTCAGAAATCACTGCGTTGGGTGGGGATTCTTCCTCATATAAGCGAATATATCATTGATATGCTTATACTTTCAGACACTTAGTCCCAAAGGTGCTTTTTCAAGACTTTTTGGTTTTTCTTTGAAGATATTTTGCTTCTCATCCAAGAAGCTTGTTCAGCTCTGACTGGATGGTGGGGAATGGAAGGATTTATACTCCTTGCAGACAGCTGGTCATTTGCATTCTTTTAGCGAGTCATTAAGGCCCCCTCGAGTTTATCTGTGTCATCAGAGTCACCTTAGTGGTGCAAATGGGTGTGGAGCCTTCTTGGAACTGTTGAAAGGACTGTGTTGTAGACTGGAGATAGATGATGTCCTATCCCTCCCCCTCTGTTGAAAGAGGGCTGTTCAATTTGGAAGTAGATGGCCTCTTTGACCCCTCTTTCAAACCAGAGGTCCTCTTTGTCCAAAATTCCCCACCATCCAGTGAGAGCTGAAGAAGCTTCTTGAATGAGAAGCGAAACGTCTTCAAAGAAAAACCAGAAAGTCCAGTTGCCTCTTGAAAAAGCACCTTTGGGATAACGGTAACCTGAATGACTGAGAATCTGCATAGACATTCAGACACTTAGGTAAATAATTGTTTCTCTTCAGCGCTGGGCCCTATTTAAAAAAAACTAGGCAGAAATTTACCTCTGATCGGCCCATGCGATCTAGGTTGGAAATATCATACACATCTGCTACAGCCGCTGTATCAACTCCACCTGTGCCACGCTTCTGAAGTCTCAGGTTTTCCAGGATCTTTGAAAATCTGGGATCCTACAATGTAAGAAACAATTACTTGAAAACAAAAATACTGAGCCTTTTTTTGCAACATGCATGTTTGTAAACACTTGTTCATCTAATTAAACCATTTAAGAGGAAGGAGGTACATCGCCACTGTTTTACTTTTCTGGATTGATTTTACAGTCATCGCAAAAGATTTTTTTATGTTTAGGAGTCATATAAATTGCTTACTTACTTTGCTAAGTTTTGGAAGTTTAACATGAACTCCTGCACGTAATCCAGTTCCTAGATTAGATGGACAGGTCAGGACGAATCCTAAGTGTTCATTCCACATAAATTCCCATCCTTGTTCTTTAATTAACCTCTCAACCTGGAAAGAAAATAAAATTCAATGAATCACCATAGCATATTAACATGCCATCTGTGCACAGTACTAGTTGTCTGTATCCAGACTGTTGTTTGTCAAATTCACAAGCTTCAACAGTCTGCTGCAAATAGAATAAGGACATTTTATCTATCAGATAAATCCATAAAGCATAGAAATAGAGCTAAAGCTTCAGAGGCCAGATAGAAACCTATATTAGATCTTCACACTACATGTTTCAGTTTAAAGGACAACACTACTGATTTTAGTCAGGGCTTCCATTTAGAGATAAGGATGCTAAAATGTATAATCTTGATTTCTCGGCTGTTTAAAGCTTTATCACAGCTGAGAAATGTATCAGCTCATTTTCAGTTATTCTTTAATAAAATCTGTTGCCATTATATGAATTTTAGCTCATCATTTAATATAATAAACAGTGTAATTTGCTTATGATGATTAACCTGAACAAATGGCACAGTACACAATAATGCAGTATATTTTAAAATAAAAAAAACTAACTTTGTTGCTTATATCCTTGCGATTGATATTGATATTGATTGTTTCCTAGTATGATTTGTTTGCTTATTGTACCGTATGACTGTCACTGGGTGTTGTGACCTGTGCCTCTTGATGAGTGTATCTTGTCTTTTTATGTACACTGAGAGCGTATGCACCAAAGACAAATTCCTTGTGTGTCCAATCACACTTGGCCAATAAAGAATTCTATTCTATTTTGTTGCAAGCAGCATGTTAGAAGAGTTGCTTTTATCGCACAGAGAGGTGGAGGCCATTTTAACACAATTCTTGCTACTTGTACTTTGTAAGACTTCAAACCCTGCCTCCTGAAATCTGGTTCAGTCACAATTTAAACCTATATGCATATTAAAATCATTGCTGCAATTAAAAATATGGCAATATTCCCTATTTTTTTTAACCAACCTGTCTGACAAAGATGGAAACATTACATACATACATACATACAAACATACATACATACCGGTACATACATACATAAATACATATAAAAAGAAATAGATTTCATTTGAAAGCTAATCAAGGTTGTTATCTACAAAGTAATTAAAGCTATGAGAAAAGAATTAAATATGGTGTTTTGTCTCTGTGTGTGTATCATATATATAAATTTTATATTTAATTGTTTATAATTAAATATATAATTTATATTTATATTCTTTCCTCATAGCTTTCATTGCTTTGTAGATAACAAGTTGATTGACTTTCACATGCAATTTGTTTGTACTTGAGCCAATCTGATATTTTCACTGAAATTATAAGAAAATCTACATTGAATTAAACTTAGAAAACTTTTTGAGTACGTGATACTATTTCATAATGTGAATGAAGAATGACAATTTGAATGATCCGTCAGACAAAGTAAAATTCCAAGCAAAAAACAAAAATCTTAGATTTCAGGTCAATTTTAAACAAGCGGTATAACAGCATTAAATATATATCATCCTAAAACTGTTTAGGTCAGGCGTGTCAAATTTGTGGCATCATGTTGTCATCATGTGATGTATCATAACTTTTCCCCCTTCGTTAAAATGGCAGTGGGCGTGGCCAGTGCGTGACGCATCCGGCCCGTGGGCTGCAAGTTTGACACCCTTCCTTTAGCTAAAGAGCTGGTGTGTGACATTTTTGCCCGAATTCTATTTCACTTGATTTGACTGAGTTTCAAATCTTCCTTAACAACAGTAAAGTCACTGATCCCTCCCAACTTGAGAGAAACAAGTTGATTTGCAGAGCACAGTACAGGCTGTGTGGTACCTACTGTCTTATTCTAAAAAAGGGGGGGGGAATAAATTGAAGAAACAGCTCCTATATTTCTGTGCAGTATTTGCTGCTTGTACTAATTACCTCACTGTAGTTTAAAAGGCCATAACTCTGCTACTATAGGATTCTGCTTTATTCAAATGGTATCACATACAATAAAAAGAAAAATTAGCAGCAATAACATAAAAGCACAAATGGATCTTATATTATAAAATCTAAAAATACATTTTTAACAGTCAAAGAAAAGCATCCACCTCTATCAATCCACGACAAAATCTTTCAAAAACCCGCTTCATGTTGCCACCTTTTTCCATGGAGATCACCCTAATGTGATCCTCTTCATTGATCCAGATGAGGAATGTTTTATCATTGTTGTGCCTGGTTGAGAGATGTGCACAATTCATTAGTGTTCTGGTCACAGAAAACTTCAAAACCATCTTCACAGATGCTGGTCCATTCATTTTACCTTTCCCTTTTGTTATTTATCACGTTGGGACTTTCATGGTGGCATAAAAAATAAGGGTAACTCAAGATCCCCAAAGCTGCATTCCTCTCTTGACTAGCAACCACACAATCCCAAATTTCCAAAGTTATATAAAAAGTAACACCATTACAGCTCTAATCCTACTGGTAGTGAACTGCTGCCATACTAGAACATTTTGAAATAAAGGCAATATGAGGCTTATGCTGCTATGGGAACTGGAAATGGGAAAGCATGGAGGAGTGTTTTGAATGGAAGAAGATGAACCTGTCTCTCAAGTTTAAAACATTATGAAATAGGAATGTTGGGAGATACATCATCTTTATCTAAATTTTCTCTAAACTGACTTGTTTGTTGAAAAATCCAGGGAAGAACTGGTACAGAAATGGAGGAAATTTTAGTGAAATACAGATTTATCATAAGTGAGAGTCCTACTGCAAGGTATAACAGCATCCGGGTCAGAAATAGCATGTTGTCTGAGAGAAGTGTCTTTGCATTCTGTCCATTCTCTTTAAAGTAATCAAGGTATTCAGGGCAGCACAAAACTAACAGTGTTTCTAAGGGTTGGCAACCTTAAATGTGCAGACTTCAAATCCCAAAACTCTCAGAATATGGCTGTGGAATCCTGGGAATTTAAGTCCACACATCTTAAAGTCGCCAAGGTTAAGAAACATTGCATCAGATAATGCCTAAGACCTTTTTTGAAAAGTTGTTCCTTCTCTACTAGAGAGTAATATTAATTCTGCACAAGGAAAAAACAGTTGCTCTCTTAAGACCCCTTAAGAGATCCTTTAATGGGAATTGCAAAAAGTATTGTCAGAGTATTGGGGTGCCATCAGTTGGATGTGGCAAAGCGGGGATTATAAGAACTTTTTAATAGCAGGAGTGACAGAATAATTATGTAATATGAAAAGGGATGAACACAAGATTACTAGGTATTAACATTATTATTTGCAACAGGCTGAGTAGCACACATTAGAGAATAAGAATTAAAATAATGGAGAATATCATGTAACTATGCAAGGAAAAATTGATTTAAGGGGAACATTTGTTTATTATGTTTATCTTTAAGATGATTTAAAACTTGATGAAGCAGACAAGTGAAGGTATTCCGTTGAATATAATAAAACAGAGGCTGGATATTTTTTCCCACTCTTTTCTTTCAAAATATTTCTATTTCATTCTACCAAGATAAATTCCACTACCGTTAAGATTTCTAATTCAAAGTCCAAGGTTGCATTTTCAATGGCTGACGATGGCTCATCAGCTGGCACCTTTGAGACTTGGATTGTTTACTCCCTGCCTGTTCTGCCCACACATTCTGACATCCCGCCTGCTTTAGCTGCACTTTAGTGTCAGTTGACTTCACACATGATCTGCTTGTTGCTGCTAGTCTTGTTACAGAGGGTTGGCATAGAAATTTCTTTGGCATTCCCTGCCAGTGTTCAGAACACTGTAAGGCAAAAGAAAAATATCACTTGAATACTCTCTCCGGTGCAGCTGGGACTAATTAATTTACTATGTATTTGATTTATACCCAGCTTGTCTGATCTAGTGAGCGTTTGGGGCAGCTTAAAAATGTAGAAACAAAACTAGAACATAAGAGGTTTAAAATATAAATTGAAACGAACAGTAAATAAATAAAATTGTGTAACAATCATTTGAAGGAAATGATGTGTCTTGGCAGATTTTCTCAATATTGGGGCAGTGGGCAATTGCAACTGCCAAGCCTGGAAGTAACAGGATTAAAGGAAACTTCTGACAGTAGCATCTTCAAAAGACCCTCTTGGGCAGGTCTTCACAATAAGACAGTTTTGCAGCATATGAAGTAGAAATTTGGATAGTCAGATCCTAAATTGCTTAAGGCTTAAAAGCTCAATCAATATAAATACATTAAACAAAGGCTAGTAAACAGTTGGTGAAAGCCAGCTTGTTGTAGCAATTAAGGCATTAGGCTAGAAACTGGGAGACCATGAGTTCTCATCCCAGCCTAGGCACAAAGCTACCAGCTGGGTGACCTTGGCCCCAATCATTTTCCCTTAGCCCTAGGAAGCAGGCAATGGCAAACCACTTCTGAAAAACCTTGCCAAGATAATTGCAGGGACAGTCTCTAAAAACTGGAAAGATTGAACAAAAGAAGAAAAAAAAGCAGTTGGCCAATTAATGCAGGTTGTTTTGTGTAAGTATTATATGAACCTTGTACCTTGCATGTTGTATAGTGCAGCAGAAGGTCCCTCAGATACTATACTTGTATATCTATACAGTTTATTTTTATGTTAAAGACTAACATGGTTGTCCATCTTATAAACCACAACCCTGAGCAGTTCAAAGTGAGATCAGTAAAATAGAAAAAGTAAAACAACATTAGACTAACTTCAAAGCTAAACCCTATGGGATAGTACAAGTTACCTTCAATGGACTACGCTGCAATAACTATGACATTGCACCAGAGCCTACTGGTTAAGAAGAAACAGTTTAATGCAATAGAAGTGACTGTGCAAAGATGGTTCTTAGCTTCATAGCTGCCACCAGCAAATGCAGTAAGAGTGGAAAAACAAGAGAACTGTCAAAACCTCCTACTGTTTAACAGAAAATAGTAGCCCCATCCAAAACTGAAGGAACAACAATATCCAAGTCCAGTTTTTATCAACCAACAATAGTTGTCTGGATTTAATTTCAGGCTGATTTATCATATAGCCCAGGGGTGGGCAAATGTGCCCTTTTACAACCTGTGGACTTCAACTCGCAGAATTCCTGAGACAGCCAAGCTGGCTCAGGAATTCTGGGAGTTGAAGTTCACAGGTCATAAAGGGACCATATTTGCCCACCCCAATATAGCCCATTATCAGGATTAGGCAATGTGAAGTAAATAATAAGGAGCAATAGGGCTAGGAGACATTAGTATGAAGTTCCCTCTACAGTTTCATGAAAATGTTGAACAACATTTTCCCAGCATTACCTTCTAGACACAGCCTGATAGGTTGACCAGACAATGTTAAAATGATGCCCATGGCTCAATCTCACCAGACAACCCAGGAAAATATTATGGTTGATGGTACTAAAAACAACCAGAGGCCCACAAAAATTAGTAGAGTTGTACTCCCTCACCCTGTTTTCAACACAGGAAGTCTACAAATACCAAACAATTAGCATCTATACACATATGTAGTAACACACACATGCATTAGTGCAAGCAAGGTATTGAAATCATGCCCCAGAATATATCTATGGACTTTATTAGATATTTCTTGACAATTAAGAATAGAAACAAAGAAAAGGGTCCAAATCCCTAATTTATTTTCTTTTCTTTTTTTGTTATTGTTGCATCTTTGATCACAAGGGGGGGCAGGGCCATGGGCAGCCCTAAAAACACCCTTTTTGATGGTCCTTGGTGTTCTCTCTGACCATGATTGATGAAAATTCAAAGTAGTTTCCTGCCATATTGAGGTGAGAAAGAATGAGACAGTGTAATGTAAACTCTGGAATACTCTATTCAAAACAAAACAAAAACGACATTCCTGAATTCTCCCTTCTCACACCACCCATCCAAATTTCTGGCAGCTGGTCAAAAGTCACTCATGGCCACCAAAATATTGCCGATTGCAAGATTAAAGATTATGTACTGAAAGAAGAGACTGTGTATGCCAAGCATGTGCTCAGAATTAGGAATAGCAGCAACTGGGTTAGAAACTAGTATAATTATTTCTTCACATTGAAAACGTGCACATCTCACATTTCGTACCATATTCCTCTGGCATCTGGCCAGTCACGGGCCATTCCAGCACACGTTAACAAAGGGGAAACTGGCTTATCAAATAGGAAATGGTCCTGGAGACCAGCATAATTCAAGGCAGGGGGAAAGAAAAAAAAAGAAAAAAGTTGAATTATAATGGTGAATCAGTTCAGAGAGTTGAAGAGTGCAGAAAAATAATACTTGTTTTTTCCCCCTGGAAATAAAAGGCTGTGTTTCCTATGTTTTTAATTTCATGTAGTTTTAAAGTTTTGTAAAGAATTGGAACATGCTAAGATAGAAAGAATTAAAAAGTATTTTTAATTATTAAAGTATTAAAAAGTATTTTAAAATAAAATTAAATTATGCTTTAAATTCAACATAGGGTTAAATTAATTTTAAGGAATCATCGAATAAAATTTGAGTCGCACCTACTGTTTTTACATAATATTTAGTTAATCAATATCCACAAATAAGATTTTTTGAGACACAAGGCTTATTAAAATAACAATAGAAATAAAAAACTAATTTATTCTAATCTTTTGATATTGCTTTTGCTGATTAATTCTGTTCTTCCTTTCTGGTTAATCCCTCAGTTACAACTCAGTTTTGTTTTATGTGTACTTACAAGTCTGTTCATTAACACATTTCCTAAGTGTTCTTACGACTGCAGTGTATTTGCATTTTATTTTTACATTTATTTTTAACCCTCATTCTACCCAGGCCCTCACATAAATATATTTCAAATTTTCAATTCACATTTTTAAATCAATGGATTATGAATTCTTGCATACTTTCTAGAGTTATTTGTGGTTAAAATAACTCTATTTTATTGTTTGAGATATTGTTTCCAGAATTCCACAAATAAAAGAGTTCTGTTAGTGTGTATATATTCATGTGTGTTTAATATTGCTTGGATCTTATCAGAATGCATAATTTGCTTATATTGTGATGAGGGGGAAGAAAAATCAATTCCAGCTGGGAAATGTTGATTATTTGATATTCAACAGGCAACAAACACTTTGTTATATTCTAGTGTGGTAAAGAAAATAAATCTAACCAGCAAAATGGAGACTGCACCCTTTTTTCTCCTGATTCTTGAGACATAACCAGGGTGAACACCAGCTCTTTGTCTAATTCAGTGGTTCCCAACCTTTTTTTGGACATGCCCCACCTAAGGATCTCTAAAATCCTGATGCCCCCCACCATGACATATAATTCTTACTTTACTCAAAAAGTGAACTCTACTCACACGGAGGAAGCCTAAAAGGCCATTAACTTGATTTAAACAAGGTTCAAACTGCCCCCATTAAAAATCAAATTGCTCCCCTGTGGGGTGTGGGGCCCACATTGGGAACCACTGGTCTAATTCTATCAGAACCAAATTAACCCTCCCTACCCCAGAGTAATTCTCTTACTTAATCCACCTAACCAACCTTGGTTGATATCAGAAAAACCAAGCAGAATCATTAGAGGGCCCCAAGAAAACAGAATTATAGATAAAACTGGGAAACTGAAAGGCCCAGAAGAATGCAAGGACAATTAGTTCCATGTCTTCATATCCGTGTCCATGTAATCTCCAGGAGTTACTTCAAGAGAGACTCTCCACATTATTAATCATAGCCTTGTTACCTATGTTCAACTCCCAGGTTTGCAATTAAACTTACATCAATTAGCTGTTGTTGCTCCTTTTCAGACATAGTTGTCAGACTATAATATTTTCCAGCCAGGTCTCGTTTCAGCCCAGACAAGGCAGTGACAACGACATTCTCAACAGCTCTTCTCTCTGCCCTGGAGCAGGCGGGAGGGAGGCTCAGGCCACGAACACTTCGTCCCGTGCGTACACGGGAGGATAAAACATAACGCTCATCGAATTGCCCTTGGGCAATCTGTCCAAAATCAAATAGTTTGAAAATATATTGAGACAGTTGTGAATTATACCCAAGAATACTCAGGATCAGCCTCACATATTTTGATGAGCAAGAACCCTAATCTTTATTTCAGTCAGTTGTGTGGTACCAAGATTAACAATGTTATTACAATGCCTCTAGGAGGAGATCTACAACACCTCACTCTGAATTTAAAAACAGCCATCATTAGTTAACTTTTCTTCATGAGAAAATGTAACCATTTGAATTAGCAATTTGAATGCTTCATTCAATTATTCATCACAAAATTGCTGTCTACTTTGTTATTTCAGCAGTGAACTTGGTCTTTCTATCAGGGCATCACAGGAGTTAAAACAATCAGTATGGAAACCATGTTCATTATCAAAGCCCTGCCCCTACTTTTATGAGGAATTACCTGGCATGTGTAAAAGGAGCTGGCTTCAATTTTGGAGTTGTTTCCCCATCTTGACTCTCCCTTTTTTCTTTGCAGATGAGTTTGTCCATTCCTGCTGCATTTATTTTGTGTCAATAACAATCTCTTACCTTGTTTTCTGTTTTACAACACACAGGGTTACAGGAGAATACACATCCTGACACAAAATAAATGCAGCAGGAATGGACAATCTCCTTTAATGGCTACACACATACCTATACATACAATCTAGATTTAATTTTCCTATTAAATTGTAACAATGAAGTAACAGAATTTAGAAATAATTAAACAAATACATGTTCCCCAATAAACACATGGGGAGTTTTTATTTAATTCATTTAATTTAAATTAAATTAAAACAAATGTAGTTTTCATCCTAGACCCATCCACTTTCTGCATGTAATGTCCAACATTTAAAATGATACTATACTAGTATTCTAGAGAGACATCTGACAGCACAGAGTAAAAATAGATATTAATCAATTAAAATCTGGAATATCAATATTATTTGTAACTCAGGACAAAAACCCTGAAATGGCTGGATAGGAATATGGAGAAAATTGGTTTTGGATTTGGAAGTGAGGGAACAAATCTGGAAAATAAAGCAGGTATAATCTAGGAGTATTTCAGTCAGAAATTTAGGAGGTTTGGTTTTTTTGGTTTTTCTTTTCATTTTAAACCTGGGAAAAGTGTGTAACTATTCAGAATAAAGGTACTTATATACTTTTTATAACTGTAAGTTATGCATGTCATATCTCCCATATGAATTACCTCCCATCACAGAGCAGCTTTGGAGCAGATGGCGGGATAAAAACACACAATGCAGATAAATGTGGGTTATCCATTTGTAGCGCTAAGAGGACACTTACTTGCTGAGTATCCTATAGTTGCTTTAATGTAGCACACGTTTTTGTTAGTTTGTTAAGGGAATTTTATCTGGTTTGGCTTGTGGTATGTTTCACTTGGTCCTATTGTTCTAGCTGTCGTAAAATAATTTTTGAGAAGATAGTACTGAAATATTATTCAGAATCATAATATTCTTTTACGGCTATTCTCAAACTAGTTTTGTCTTCAGATTTTTTTTTTATTTAAGACTTAAGTTAGGTCCTACCTTTGAAGAATCCAAGTCAGTATGATGCTTCATTAGTTTTGGGTCATATCCATTATGTCTTACTTTGATAACAGGATCAAAAATCGCAGCAAATACCTGTCAAGTCAATAAAGTATATGATTTTCTCCCGTTTACTTTGTATTTAATTTCCCCCCCCCCATGTGCTTTCTTTTTATTTTAATCATTTATTTTGTAGATTATTTATTTTGTTCAGGCCATCTATGTTTGTAAATCAGTCTAAAGAACTGCACAAAATTCTCAATAATATAAAACAACCACAAACATTCTTAGCTCTCTTGGTACTTCTTTGAAGCTGACTTGTTTTGAATAATTTTTAACAAATGCCAGGTTGACTTCCTCAAGTGTATTGTGGTATCTCAGCTCCAGGAATTCTACAATATATTGATTAGCTAGCCTCATTTAAATTTTGGCTTCAAGCATTCTGGGAAAGAAAGCTTTGACCACACTGATAGGTGATTGATGCAGAAACCTAAACTTAGGGAATGGGGAAAATTCTTGGGTGGTTTTACTTTGAAGTCTGAATGCTGTATTGAATCATTGACCATCTTCTAGATCAATGTTTCTTAAAATATGGGCCTGGGACCTCGGAGGGGGGTGTTCCCCCAAGATTCTGTCAGGGGCCCACAAAATAAAAATTATTTGCCAGCCTATGCTCATTGATTTTAATACACTATTAAATTGCCATCAAACAATCATGAGAAATGTTAGAAGCAGCAAATGCATCAGTTTTAATTTTTAATATAATTAATATTAATAAATATAATTTATACAAACAAAAGCTGTTTTGGGGTCTCCATAATTTTTAAAAGTTGGAAGAAATCTGGAGTCAAAATCAAGTTTAAGAAATGCTTTTGGTATTCCCTACCTAAAATATCACAGAGGATACTTAAATAGAAAGGAAGATATTTACTAAACAGGATTCCAAGGCTGTTCTTGGAACTACTAAACAAAAGCAAAAACCAAAAGACCCATTATCACATTTTAAGGTAATGGGTGGTGGGTTGCGCCTGGTTCGGACCGGTTCACAAGAACCGGTAGTAGAACTGGGGGGAGGCCCCACCCACCACCCCGGATGTCATCATCAGCGATCTGCGCATGCGAATGCACAATCCTGTTGCGAACTGGTAGTAAAGGTAAGTAGAACCCACCCCTGGAGTGTTCACTATGGTTACTTTGTTCAAGTTTAATAAGAAATAAATGAAAAGGGGCAGGGCACAATGGGCTGCAATGTGCCAGAGAAAAGTTTATTGTTTAATAAACTTCCCAGGCACTTTGAGACCCCTCTTTCTTCCATTGCGTTGATTTAATAAGGAGAAAAAAAATAGAGGAACACTCACAGCAGGTTTGCCACCTTTTCCTAGTCTCTATAAAGCTTTGGAAACATTTGCTTTGAAAATCTACAGGAATTATTTATTTCCTCCTGTTTCCCGGGAGCAGTGCAAGCTCTGCTATGGAGCTTTTGGCAAAGAGAAGTTATATCTGATCACGCTGTTATATACTTCAGGCAAACCCAGGAGACATTGCACTGCCTCTGCTTATTTTATTCTGCCAAACAGTAAAGTGTTGGGTTCTGTTATTATAGGAAGATAATAAATAAAATAAGAGTCTACTGTTCCTATTCTGAACCCAGAAAATTAGTGCATAAATATTTTAAGATGATTCTTTATTAAAAACACACACATATATATTTACATATAGGCTTCCATTTAGATTTTGTGATGCCTCCTCCTGCCTCCTGTTAAACTGAGTATGTCAATACATACTTGTGTTATTAAGGTGTTGAAATCTCAGCTTTTGGTTTGGACACTGGTTGTTCATTATTTAATATTCTAATGGTCTATAGAAAATGCATAATAATGTGGATGTAACTGTTTACATAGCTGATCTTTCATGTGATACTTTTATAACAGACTTTTACTTCATTTCATAGACAAGGTGGCTCAATTTTAAGCTGAGCAGACAAATCAGATACTGGAAGCCAATATATGTTGCCTTCCGTGCTGCATTTTATTATCCAAGACATGGTTATGCAGAGTATATCTTTTATGCTGGTTTTTTTTCCCCTTCACTAAATTTCATCCAGTCAGATTTAAAAAAAAAAAAAAAAAACTTCTGCAAATTTCCCCAAAGACAAAACAAAATATCAGGATTAATCCCACAGCTTGAATTTTGTGCTGATCTCTTTTGTCTTCCTAAAAGCCTGCCTATGTGCGATGCATTGTGGGAAGCCACACACACACACCCTCCTAGAAGAATGAAATATGTTGAGGAATAATTAAAAAAAAAAAAGGCAAGATAAAATATTTCCCCTAAAAAAGAAATAAAAAATCTTAAGGGAGGCAAACTCAGAGCCCCAGCTTCCTACCCCCAAGCAGATACTGACCAGCTTCCTACCCCCAAGCAGATACTGATCTGGGGCAGCTTTTACAAATACAGATTTGATAATCCATTACTCCCTGCAGCAAAGTCTGAACAAAGGCAGAGTGATAGGATTAACCTTCACTCAAGTTCCAAACCAGGACAAAGCCATTAAACCAGTGTTTCTCAACCTTGGAAGCTTGAAGATGGGTGGACTTCAACTCCCAGAATCCCCCAGCCAGCAGTGCTGGCTGGGGGATTCTGGGAGTTGAAGTCCACCCATCTTCAAGCTACCAAGGTTGAGAAACACTGTATTAAACCATAACAGGAATTGCTTAACACCTTTTCAGAACAAAAGCCTCTTCATTGCATCATCTCAGCAGTCCAAACTTCAATCAAATCTGGGAGCTCAGACAATCTATAGAGCCAGCTATGACCCCTGCATAACCCCTACAACAGTCAATACAATACATGTTCTTGCACAGGAACAGGAAGCTCAAGTGCAAAGCTCAGAGAAGGTATAACACCCCCCCTCTCAACTCCATGGGGTCAGCTGCTCAGAAACAACCATGTGGTTCTGCTTAATCATTAAACCATCTTTCCAATCAGCCTTCAGCCTCCATTTTCTCCCAGCTTGGAACTGAACCAGATGGATATTTCTTCCAATAGCATCGATCATTCTCTAATGTTTTTATGAAGTAAATGAAGATGTCGAAGAGACCCTGTTATATGATACAAACTGTTTCACCTCATAGGATTCTTCATCTCCTGCGACCATGCCCACTGTTTTAATGAAAGGATGTCCAGGATTATCAACACCAGTTTGGATGCACTGATCCAGTGTGTAGCCACCGGGAGTCATCTTGTCTCTCAGTTTTGCATAGATTGTTGGAGTGAGGCACTCAGCCATGCAGTTGTTATGTTTGCGAAGATCAGGGTAGTCTGCACTGGATAAAAAGAAATGTAAAGCTTTTGTATTGAGCAGGAAATGCTTGTTTCTATTTACCACTTCATTAATAGAAACTGTGGCCTAGGCATTCAATCAGCACCTTACTATTCTACAAGTCTTGGATGCCTTTAAGAATGAAAAGCAGCCTGTATAAATATTTTCCAATGAATTTGGTAGTTTGGGAAAAACAGCAGAAAACTGATAGCTCAGATGGGCATTTATGATTTGTAAGAGAAACAAGCCCAACAGTGTGACTTTGGAGAAACTAACTGCAGTTAGTTTCAGTCAAGAATGGCAGCACTTGGACAGATGGAAAGGGGGGGGGGAATACATATTTGTGTCTTTCTTTTTCACTTCCAGAACAACATGCATGAACTGAAGAAATAACTGATATGAGTA
Source organism: Pantherophis guttatus (assembly GCF_059756535.1). Lineage (NCBI taxonomy): Eukaryota > Metazoa > Chordata > Lepidosauria > Squamata > Colubridae > Pantherophis > Pantherophis guttatus. The sequence goes on along the minus strand of NC_142064.1, from coordinate 37,629,360 downwards.
AGTCAGTGGTGGGTTGCCCCCGGTTCGCACCAGTTCTATAGAACCAATAGTAAAACCGGTGGGAGGCTCCACCCACCGACCCCGACGTCATCAAAATGCTTCTGCGCATACAGAAGCGTTTCGCCCTGCTGAGAACCGGTAGTAAAGGTAAGTAGAACCCACCCCTGAAGTAAGTGTAGTTTTATTATGTCTGTTTACATTTTATTTCTTTATGACATTTCCATCCCATCTTTCTTCTAGGGATACAAGGCAGCTTTACAAGGCTGAATTTTATCTTCACACCTATCTTGCAATATGGATCATAGTGGCTGACCCAGAAAGATCCAATGAGCCTTATGGCTGAATGAGATTAGGACCTGGGTCTCCCCAGATCTAACCCAACCAGATTAGATATCCAGATATGGATATTTTGCATCCTAATATTACAAATCGGATTTTAACAGAAGACTAATAGGTTGCCCAATTACTGTATGCCAGCCAATTATGAATTAATTAAGTGAAAACAGACCATTTAGTCACTCTCAATCTTACCTATCTCATAGAGTTATTATAGAGATTAAATAAAAGATATCACTTGGAGAAAAATGGGATATCAGTGAAATGAATAATACTACCTATTAATTATTACAAAAGTTTTAGATTAGAATCTTGTATACACTTGTAAAATAGCAGGTCTTATGAAATTTAATAGTATATTTCTAAATAAAGACATTCTTCTAATCATATTAATACGTAAATACGCAAGATCCCCGACCTCCGTGTTGTTCCGCCAGGCCAGGCTATCGACATAATAATTTTAAATTGGGGTATTTTAAATTTCTGGGGTTTTAAATGGAGCCAAATTTATTTAATAATTTTAAATTTTAAATTGATGTTTGTCTTGTGTTTTTAAATAGGCTGTACACCGCCCTGAGTCCTTCGGGAGAAGGGCGGTATAGAAATAAAATTATTATTATTATTATTATTATTATTATTATTATTATTATTATTATTATTATTATTATTATTATTATTATTATTATTATATATTAATAGCACCTGCATATTGTAGAGAAAGCACGATAGCTCTAATTTATAACAGTAGCATTGGATTTGTGCCAAAATCACTAATCTGAAACAACTTTTTATATTCAGCTTCTGTTTTCCCATTCATTTCACCTCATACTCAATAATAATTTTTCTCTATTTGACTTTTCATCCCCTCAGTTTATGAATGAGATATTTGGCAACAATTTAAGATTTCACTGTTCTCCATTACTTTATTGGCAAGGCTTTTGGCCTGCTATATTTCCCATATTCCTAGTTCCCTTTGCATCCTGGGAAATATTTTCCCTTCCTCCTGGGTTTCTACATCCATTGTCAAATTTCATAGTCACTGTATATGGTATTCTTTCTTTTTTTAAAAAAAAAATTAAAAACTTTATTATGGATATTCCTTCTTACTGTAGAGAATGTTCAACAGATATTTTAAGATTTTCAGACCAATGTATTTTCATGTATCTGAATCAAATTATTACCTGGGAGGAAATAATTTCTTATGTCCAAAAGATTCAGCTTTCACATTTTGCTGATTTAAAAAGTATCCAGTAGCCACAGCTCCAGTACTGACTGTTGCAACTAAAACAGCAGTTCTTCGACCAACCAGGAGTCGTGCAAATGTATTAGCCATTGTTTCTCAGCTAATCTTTTTGAAAGATGCCCGCTGTCAAAAAAGTGAAAACCAGAGAGATCAGAAGCATATATATATATCAGTAGAACAAACACAGCACAATATTCATCCAGTCAAACTGCATTCTTTGTAGGATTCTTCTTTCATGGCAGTCAATAATTTAAAAAACATAGGGCAATGGAAAAGCTGAAAGTAATTGGAATATGTTATATCTACTTTGTATACAATGTAAGCATCAGTCTTACTGCAATGCAGCAGATTTTCAGTATTATTATTAGTCATATTTCTATGCCACCCACTCTCCGAGGACTCTGGGCGGCTTACACCAAAGACAGTATACTAAATAGCATATTGCCCCCTAACAATCTGGATCCTCATTTTACGCACCTCGGAAGGATGGAAGGCTGAGTCAACCTTGAGCCGGTGAGATTTGATCCGCTGATCTGCTGAACTAGCAGTCAGCTGAAGTAGCTGCAGTACTGCACTCTAACCACTGTGCCACCTCGGCTCTTATGATGAAAGAAGTATGATGAAAGAAGAAAAGTAAGTTGTCAATTATATCATTTGTTATACATCAGGTGTTTCTTCCAAAGATCTGGAGAGGTACCTCTAACGTTTTCTACCTTATGTGCCAAAATAGTTTTGTGGGTTTTGGTACAAGACACATTGATACGATGTAGCAGAAGTATAATGTCAATTGTTGCTCCACCATAGATAGCACAACTTTTTGACTGGCTCTAAATAATACCCTATTCAACTTTCTGAATTTTCCTGCTGAATTATTATCTGGAGCTGGACTAGGAGGCACTAGTCTGCTCTCACCACCAGAATCTTCTTTATAGAGTGGCTTTAGAGGATTTCTGCTCAGCCTTAAAGCTAGTAGGTAGACTCCATGGGTAATGGTAAGTTTCCCCTGTACAGTTGTGTCTGACTCAAGGCAGCAATGCTAATCTCTGTTTCTTATCCGAGGGAGCTAGCATTGTCCAAAGACATTTCCATGGTCATGTGGCCTGCATGACGATATGCCGAGGCGCAAGGAACACTGTTATCTTCCAACTGAAGTGGTACCTATTTATCTACTCACATTTGCATGCTTTCAAACTGCTACATGGGCATGAGCTAGGGAAAATAACAGGGGCTCATCTCTCTCACAGTGCTTAGGTTTCAAAACCTGGCCTGTCAGCTTTCCAGCTGGCAAGTTTAGCACCTTTAACTGCTGAACCTTTATGGGCTTTATAGAAGTCTATATATTCTATGGTATTATTATTTAAAGTCAGTGGGTGAAGTCCGAGGAATTAGTGTTGAATGCTACTAGTATACTAATCATGCTTCCTCTATTCTGCCTTTATCAGAGTCAACTAATGGGCCATGTCTACATGGACTGTTTAGAGCCAGCAAATCTGAATGCTCAAAAGATGGAAATATTCTAGATTGTCAGCTTTCAGAACCAATTAAGATCCAATTAAGGTGTATTCCTCCTGTTCAGGTCATCCGTCCAAGCAACCCAGGCATTTTTGGGGGGGGGGTTGAAACCAGATATGAAACTAGTATTGATTGCCACTCAAAAGCTTCAAGTGTTCCAGTAGCAAAAACTATTTGTCCTAGAAAATTGCAGAAATGGTAATAATAATTTTTAAAAATCCCTAAACCTTGCTAAAGAAAAGTTGGCATAGATTCTGCAAAGGTAAATTCTCTCTCTCCATAAGGATCGTTTTAAATTGACAATGTTTGTTTGCTTGCTTAATGCTTCAAATGATGCTAAGCATATTTTAGAGCTTAATCTCTATATGTTGCCAGTCTAAAATAGAGAATACTGTTTGAAACCTCCAGTGCACTTATACATTTTTCTTCAAGTAGGAAAATTTGTTCATTACTCTTGGACAAAAGCTTCCAGTGTTACATTACATCCAGGGGCAACAATCTAGCATCACAATAAGAGTCTGTTGTAGATTGAAGAAAGAAAAAAGGAAACAATCTTATACACATTTTCTTGGCCAGAATCATCAAATTAGCTGTTTAGTTTGTCCCAATTTCTCCCCTGTCATCTCTTAGACAGGTTTGCTTGAAGCTTTAGTGAAATTTCATTGTGTTGTACAAGAAGAGTCCATTCTTAAATACCAATCTTTCTAGCCTAGGGTGATCCTGGTAATACTGTCAAGTTCTTGCTTTACTGATACCGTGATGTAACTACTATTTGGTAATTTCCTTTGGTTAGAAAAGTTTTTAGCTTTAAGATTCTGCTGTATTAGAAATGCAATCCGTGCTTTTGATACTTCTTTACTTATTACCTATCATGGTGTAGGTCAGCATTGAAGTTTGTGCTTTATCCATATTAAACTTTTTGATATCTGGCTTCCATTAGTTTTCAGGGCAAAGGACATCTGAAAACTAATCAAACTATTTCTGTGTCCTGTGCACACACAATCACCTGTCAACACTTGATCACCAAGAAGAAGCACTGACCCATTGAACGTAAGAAAAAGTTCCAGGTCAGCGATTTTTGTAGTTCAATAGAAAATTTGGCTTAAACTAACCTGGAGAAAGAAATTGTTCATATCTCTGAGCTACTGGAAATGAATCTAATTTATAATTCTGTCAGAAGAAACCATTAATAAATTGCTATGCTTTAAATGTCCATGTTGTACATTTGAAAATTTAGAAGCAATAAAATATTGCTGAAAATGTTCAGTGCTGGAGTAAAGTAATATTCAGCTAAATATTTTAAGATCATTCCTGTATGTTTTCAGTTTATAAATTATTCTAATTATTATTTTATATAATAGTGAATAAAATGAAATAAATATAGTAAGAAAATTATTCCATTTTAATACCCTGTTTCCCCCCAAATAAGACATCCCCTGATAATAAGCCCAATCGGACTTTTGAGTACATGGCAATAAGGCCAAGCGCTTATTTCAGGGTCCAAAAAAATATAAGACAGGGTCTAATTTTCGGGGAAACACGGTTGTTTATCACAAAGATTGTTGCAATGCTGTATCATGTGCTAAGCATACGTTGTATAAGTTATAGACTTATTTTATAGCCTATTACATAGGGGAAAAAATGCCTACACTTATGATAATAGTTCAATTCTTTCCATGATGACATAAAGATAAAATATTAAAATGTGGTAATTTTATCAAGAATTTTTCCTAGCCTCATACCTTTAAAAAGTCAGTGTGTATAATTTTTTATTATTATTATTCTAAAAATAAGGACCGGAGAAAGGTTTCATCAGACATTCATAAATTAAGAAAGGAAGATGGTAAAATATTATTACTATGTTTTGTGTGTCTCAACACATTGCATATACTGTACCATCTATTTAGTGGGATATGGGTGATAGTGTGGTAGTGTCTAGAATAGAATAGAATAGAATAGAATAGAATAGAATAGAATAGAATAGAATAGAATAGAATAGAATAGAATAGAATGAGCATCTTTGGGGTAAAACTGGGTTTTAATTGCATTTGTGGCATACTGGCCAAAATGCAAGAAACCTGTCTAATATTATTTTTACTGTTGGTGGGGTTAATGTAGTGGTTAAGACACTGGGCTAGAAATTGGGAGTGTTTGAGTCCCATTGTATGTACAAAGCCAGCTGGGTAACCTTGTATAATGGTATGTGGGAATAACTTTGGAAGACAGGAGGAAGCAGCACAGTTTGGACAATAGTCAGACAAGTTGCAGCTAAGTCTACAGAAGGAATGGGGACATGGCAAATATATTAGAAGGGACGCTCCTTAGTTTCTTGGACTATAAAGGTGTGAGATTCTGTTAATGTAACTTTACAATACAGTTAGAATTAATACTTCTGAGTATGCTTCTCTCTGCACTATCTTACAAGGCTGACACCTTGAGCTGGTCAGTTCAATCTCAGTTCACCAAATCCACAGGGTCATTTTGTGAAGCTAGATTTAGCTATTTCCCTTTTTTTATTTTATATTCTGCCTTTCTTTTTTTACTTTAATCTCTTCTGCTTACCACTTTTCTTTTTTTTCTTTGTTTTGCATAATATTTCTATCTCATAACAGAATATCATTCTGGGTATGTAGAGCCATTCTTTTAAGGCACGTTGATTTAAAACTGACAATATAAATAGTCCTTCTTGTTTACAGTAACAAACATCTCAAATATGATGTAATCCATATTTTTTTCTTTTAAAAATGCCCCTCAATCCATCTCTAAATGCTTACTGAAGTGAACAGGATTCTTTTCATGAACTTAAAAAGAAGTAAGTTCAAAAATATTTTCATCTGACAGCTCAGGGGTTTGAAACTGTTAGAACTGTTTATATTATTTTCAGGAGAAGAACTGAAATTTAAAGATGAGGAAACTGTCTAGAGTACAAAGTCATCTGGAAAATTTCAGTAAGGCACTTGGTTAGCTTCTTTGCAAAGCTAAAGAAAAAAAATGCAGTTCACCATGGACAGTTTTCTTTATAAGAATTTCCTATCCTAAAGAGATTTTATGTATGCATGTTCATAGAGAGACACTGAATTTTCTTTTTTTCATATCAATCAAAGCTTCTTGACTGGGACATTACTGTGCAATGGCCTAAACCTAATGTAATCTAATCTAACCTAACCTGATTTGTAGTGATATCCATTACTGCAAATATATAATTACAAAAGCCTATAGCTCAAATCAGATAGCTGGAAATAGTAGTAAAGGGAGTAACTTCTAGAATTCAAGACAGGAATGAAGATGGCTCCGAGTTCAGGAGCAGGACCATGGACATTGATAGTTCAAGGTACTGCTTTTCCTATCCTTTACAGACTAATGTGCATTGCAGTTGGCTGATTTCCTTATTTTTTTTACTATAAGTATACTCATCAATTACAATATTATATGAAATTACTCCCAGAAAGTTCTTTTGATTATATTGTTGAAAAGAATGATGGTTTGTCTTTTATTGTGATGTATCTTGCTGCCCTAAAGTAAAAGCCATAATAGTGTTAATCTGCATAAGAAAAAGGTGCCAACTCTTTGCATGTACAATTTTTCAACAACCAACACATTTCTTTTTTTTTTATCACTAGCTTTCAGCATCTAAAGGAAGAAAGGAAAATGAGAAAGAAACATTGTCCTGTATGCCATAATATTGATTATATCTATTAACCCAAGTTTTTAAAAATAGAACAGAACAAAACTAACAGAGTTGAAAGGGACCTTGGAGGTCTTCTAGTCCAACTCCCATTCAAGCAGGAAGCCCTATACCAGGGGTCTGCAACCTTAAACATTCAAAGAGCCATTTGGACCCATTTCCCACAGAAAAGAAAACACCGGGAGCCACAAAACCCTTCCCGTGCCTGACTATTTCTTGAGTGGCCACAAAACTAGCATATGTAGTTGAATTAAATGTTCTGTTTTCTTCTGAAACTTTTCTTTTTTTGGATTTATCCATGGCTGGCCTACCGGGGGTTGAAAAGCTTAATAAATCATGTGCTGGCATATTGCATATCGGCGGTTGTAATGCATATTTTGAGTGACAGGGAGCCGCAGCAGAGGGGTGAAAGAGCCACATGCAGCTCCAGAGCCACAGGTTGCTGATTCCTGCCCTATACCATTATAGACAAATTGTTGTCCAATCTCTTCTTAAAAATCTCCAGTGTTGGAGCACCCACAACTTTTGGAGGCAAGCTGTTCCACTGATTAATGGAATCAGTGGTCCTCACTGACAGGAAATTTCTTCGTAGTTTTAGGTTTCTTCACTCTTTGATTAGTTTCCATCCAATGCCTCCTGTTCTGCCTTCAGGTGCTTTGTAGAATCGGTTATCCCCCTCTACTTTGTTGCAGCCCCTCAAATATTGAACCACTGCTATGATGTCATCCCTAGACTTTCTTTTCAATGACTTCTGATTTCTTTCTTTCAAATGACTTCTAATGTTAGATATCCTTGTCCCTTTTACACATTTTAGAAAAAATCACGTACATATTGAAAAAAATAGAGAAAGAGAAATTACATATATAAATCAAGGTCTTGTTTTCTTCTGTATGCAGTACATGTATACAATCAATGTAAAAATAGTTTTAAAGGCATTCTGTACATTTATTCTATACACTTCTCAGACTCAGTGAAGTACTATATCTCTTCCTATAGTTCAAACCCAAGTAGGAAAAATAGCCTTTTCAAAGCTGAGCTCTGTTTCAAAAAAATGAGTATAGTTTGACAAAATCTTCTGTAATTGTAATCATCACAAAATTGCTTAAAGATTGGAGTACAGAAAGCTGCTTGCCTTGAATTAAACCATGGGTCCTTAGGGTTCAATACTCTGTATTAGCCTTCCCCAACATGATACTCTCTGGATGATCAGATTAGTACAATAGATGTTGTAATTTAACTCATCTTGATGGCACCCAGAAGAGAAAGGTCTTTCCTACTTTGCTGGGCATCCCATTTCCAAAATTTCAAGCAGAATTCTTTCCTAGCTCTATTTCAAATTATGTTAATTATTAGACTTTCTGTTGGTATGCAAAGAGAGTGCCCAGAGTTTTAATCCCACTCCAAATATTATTCAAGATAATTTGTACCCTGAAACACATAGGACAAAATTTAAAGAGATGTGGCTGAAACATTCAGGCCGACTAAGACAATAATAGTTACTAAGCACAAGTTCCTTTACTACTTTAAAATAGTTGTATTTTTTTTTAAAAAAAATCAATATAACCTATATTTTTCACCAGGATTTATGGGATGCCCATTCTAAAGTCGAAACAACTGGTTTCATGGCAATGTAATTTGCAGAGAATGCAGCTGATGGAACAAAGCACAATGCTTTAATTTTGTACACTGATTTCAAAAGCTGCCCCTGGAACTAATTTGTTGTTGTGACCTTTCAAGCTGATGCTGACTGCCACAAAAGAGAAATGAAAACTTTGAGCAAATTTAATTGCTTTTTTTCTCCAGCAACATTTTTAACTTGAGAGAAAAAGTTAAAGAAATTGAAAGCAACATAGCAAGTGACATATTAGAAAACATTCATCTTTCTCTAGCCTTTTTTAAAACTATTATCCATGTTTTCATATACCTATTTCTTCTTACTTTTGAACCAAAAAAATATGTTCACCAGCCTGCGCTAAAGATTTAATAGAGGCTACTTCCAAAAGTTTGGAAAACAAGTATTGAAATATCTCCCATATGCCACCAAAAGTAACTTTTAAATCAGAGGTTATACTATGTACAATTACTCTCTGTCTCTCAAAGAAATTAAGTGCTGAAAAATATTTATAGGACTTTACATTATTGAGAGACCAACTAAGAGAAGAGAAATATAATGGGACATTCTAAATATCACTCTTATACTAAAGAAATCTAACATATGACTAGCGAAGTTAGTTTGGTAAAACTATTTGGCCACCTTACTATTCCATTTGAGAGGTCATCAGTGTCAAATCTTATTTTCTGTTTCAGATAGGGTGCCAAGTCTTGCAATCTGAGCTTCACATATCACATAAATTGGACTGCACAGTTCTTACTGTGGATCAAGTAGTGAAATTCTTTGTTCCCCTTCCCCAATCCTGCTGATCTCAATATCCCCCATTTGCTATTTAAGCAGACACACGCAAAATCCACTTATGGCTTTCACCAGGAATTTCTAAACTGACCTTGAATTGTCATCTCCTATATTGGGAATATTTTCCAGGACAGTTGTTCACTCAGATTCTGTGTGCTGTGGTGTCAAATTAAGCATACTGCATTTACAAACTGCATGTCAAATGATAAGTCATTTAAAGGAATGCGCCAGAGAAATAATTGGTGATATTTTTGTTGTCAGTGTTTGTTTTTTTTTCCATTAACATTAAGAAGTGTGAAAAGCTAGGTTTTCTACTGAACTGTCAAGAGTTTAGGGCTGAAAATTGCAACCAAGCAAAATCTAACTTGTTGTAATCTCCAGTATCTGATTATATTATTATGGGATTTTTTTGAAATCGATAAAATAAAATTCATAAAGCAATGGTCTTTATTGAAGGCTAGTTTGAAAAGATACAGAGCATGCCAGCCAAAAATAAGTCTGGATACCAAGCAACTTTCCTCTAGTAATAAAACATTGACAATAACATTTCAGTCTCACTTCTTAATAAAAGACATTTATGGGCAGCCGTGACATTTTTAAATTGCCTGCTCAACAGATTGTCTATAGAAACATTATTGCTATTTGCATACAACAAATTTGACATTCAAGTATTTAACTTATTTATTTCAGGATCACTATTTAGAATAGAAACATGATAAGTCTCCATCACAGTTTTCTGCACAGATATGCAAGTGATTAAATATGATTTCTTCCAAGGCTTCAATTAGCAGCATTTTGAGTTCATTTTTAAAATAACCCCTCTGTTTGAAATGTCACAGCAATGGTAAATAAAAAGTTGCAAACACAACTGACCTTGAAGCTGAAGTGACACAAGTCCTGTTTGCCAGCAGTCAGGAAGTGTAAAGGAAACTGAAGTTCGTGTGGCAGCAAAATTATAGGTCACATGAGAAGCAAAGTGAAAGATGAAGAATGGGGAGGGACGACCGAGGAGAAAAATATCTTTAACCATTCAGGTATTTGAAAAATATTTGACCATAGAGCTATGTCCTTGAAGGCAAAATGATTTGTTGGGCATCTTTTGTGCTCTTATTATTAAATAAGTTCATCTAGCTTTCTGTAATGGTTTTTGTACTTAAAATAAAATACCAAGCTGACACTCCTAAGTCCCAACTAGCATCAGTCTTTAATTTATATATTAGTACATTCAGATGAACTTTATCCTTTTTGAGGTATCGGCCTTTTACTGCTGGGACAATGCTTCGGAAGATTTCCACACATATATATGGTAGGCTCTGTTGCCTGCTCATCTCCACCCCCCCATATCTCTCACTTCTTATTCCCATAGCAAGTGGATTGTACATGATAATGCGAATTGTACCAGCAAATTAACAGGCTTCTCCTGCTCAGTTTAATCAGACTGCATATTTGTGCAGCATCTCCAAGGTTGGCTAGTTCTGTAGTGTTTTGTTTTTTACTGGAATCTTGTAACCAAGTATCAGAACAATTGGCCTGAACAGATTTTGCATACGTTTTACTGCTTTGTTCCAAGATATCTTTGAAGATTTCCCCTACTTATAAGAACCTCTAGTATGATAAGACCATGTTAGATCAGCCCTCTGGTAATTATCAGGGTGGAAGGCTACAAGAATTGATGAACTAGCCACAGAAATATAATGAGAAATAGAAGAAGTATTAGTTTCTTCTAACCCAATCTATGCTAGCAAATCAACACAGTGGAAGAAAGTGCTATGTGACCTGATTGTGTCATGAGGGCATTTTCTCTTTTAACTTTTAATATCTTTACATGTTTAATTCTATTTTAACTTTGTTCTTATTTATGTTTTATATTGTGAGATGTTTGTTGTATTTACAATACATGCCCAGAGTCAGTTATGTGAAATGGGTGGGGTAGAAATGTGATAAATAAATAAATAAGAGGACAATCTGCATTTTAATACCAAAGAAAAGGAAAATTAATGGAGTGTTCAAAATATCATACAATATTCTTAATTTCATATGCTAGCAAAATAATAATTAGGATCATTCAACACAAATTATAGTCCTACCTGGAAAAGGAAATTATACAAAAGGCTAAATAATACAAGATATTCTTGCTGATGCACACTGGGATAATTTAAAAAGTAAACCATAACAAAAAGAATTCAGTATATGATAATAAAAATAGTTTGACTCTATTGAGCATATCAAGCCATGAATGTGCTTAAAAAACGAATCCCAGAACATCTCATTGATCTCATGCAAAACCTTCACATAGGTCAGGAAACCACATTATGGGCATAATATGGTGAAACAGACTGGTTCCAAGGTGGCAAAGGAATCAGATAAAGCTGTGCATTATCTTCTTGTTTATTCAACTTTTATGCTGAATATATACTATGGGAAGCTGAATTGGAAGAAGGCTATGGTGGTTTTCAAATGGAAGGAAGAAAAATTAATGACCTGTGCTATGCTGTTGACGTTATTCTGTTAGCTGAAAATACAAAGGATCTACAGGTCCTAATATTAACAGTTATAAAGAACAGTGAGAAATGGGATTAAAATTAAAGAACAAATACAGGTAGAAAATAGCATTCAACAGTCAAGAAAACAAACAAATGGATCATCAATCAATTCAATCTAGAGTTGGAGCACAAATGACCACACTCAAAGGACCAAGCTCAAGTGATCAAATTTCAGATACATTATGCATTGACTTATCTCTCTTGAGAAGATTGTGGTGCTGGAAAAAGTGGAAGGAAAGAGAAGAGAAAAACCAACAGTAAGGTGGATGGATTGATAATAGGTCCTGTGTGGGCAGTTTGTTATGGAGAAAATCTCTGTGGTCACCAAGAGACAGTATCAACTTGACAATACATAAATGATCAATCACTCTGTTTAAGTTACTGAAGTTCTTTCAGATACTTGTCTTTGTGTTCAAAATTTCTTAAAAATGGCAATCAATATACATCCCTGTGTATAGCAAATTTCTATGTACATTTGAAAAATAACATATTCAGAAAATTAAAAATTCAGAAGAATAAAAATCATTTCATCTAATCTAGATTCATGTGCACATTAGAGCAAATAAAACAGTCAGATGAATTTGTGGAAGAATGGCAATCAGTATTTAAAGCTGTTAACAATAGTGCTATACAGCAGATAGAAGGCAATTGTTTCTGCAAGTTATTATGCACACTGTTTAGCTATGTCTCAGTTCCCCCCCACACCCTGAGGAATGTACTGTATGCAGCACTGCCTCAAACTGGCTAAGAAAAAAATCAAATAGAGGAAAATCATAGGAACAAAATGGTTTACTAAAGTATGGACTTCAGATCAGAATTTTAATATTAAAAGCAAAGCGTGAGGAGAATACATGGATTGTTATAACAACTTTGTCTGGTAAACATTTAATAAAAAGTTTTTTTTATTTGTTAGAGATGAGTTATAGTGGGTCTCTAGTGACTTTCATATAATAGAAACATCGTAGAATTTGACAGAATTTGTTTCCATTTTAGAATAACTAGTGATTTTCTCTAACAGAAATTGATGCTGAAAAATAAACATTTTAGAACTCAGCTCTAAGTACATAATATCAAAACCTTGCATAGTTACTTCCACCCACAATATTCCTTTTTAATGTGGATTAGGCTGTGTTTGAAGAACTGATCAATACACTGAAATGATTTCTTCATAATTTCATGTACTTGCACAAACTCTCCTGTAAATTTTCATCTGCAGCTTTTATTCATCCTGAAGATAGTGTACTTCCTGTTTTTCATTGTTCCCTTCTGGTCCCACATTGCTCCTCACATACACGTGCACGCACGTATGTGCACACAGACACACACACACACCCTCAGATGCATTGCAGATTTGTGCCAAGAATGTGTTTTAGGTACTCAATGCCAGAAGGGCAATCTGGTAATTTGATTCTTTGGAAGAGCTCCCCAGAGAGACATACATGCTTCTTTCAGTAGTTCCATTTGTGAAACTCCCCAATTCATTTCCTGAATGCTGCACAATCTGCTTTTTCGTGATACTGAAGGGAAAGCATATTAGTTTGGGAAGATAAGGGCAACATTACATTCTCCTGCATAGAATGGAAGAAGAGTATTTGGGGATATGGTAAACACCTGAGAATAAGTTAGAAGAGACTCTCAAGTCCAGATAAGGAAATGGAAATCCTCCCACCACCCCACCCCACACACACAGACTGAGAGCTTAGACAGAGTATTGAATTGTGAACTGCAACTGAAGAATCAATGCTGCTGCTAAGAACTGAACTGAAGGTATAGTATCAGTTGATCAATCAATCAATCTAGTTGAAAATACAATGGAAGTGGAAGAAAGGACCTACTTTCCAGTCACCCATGATGGAACAAGGAAGGAAGTATGCCAGTGATGGATAACCTTTTTCTTGTTGTGTGCCGGCACCCATAATGCAATGTGCCCCCTCTGCGCATGCGTGCATGACCTGCCACGCTTCCCCCACCCCCCGTGCATACGCATGTGACCCCCCATTCCCCCCGTGCATGCACATGCGACCCCCCCGTTCCCCATTTTGGGCCTAATAGGCCTCCTTGCAGCCTCCTGGGCCCAAAAATGGGCCACAGGGGGCAAACCACAAACCCCCATGCTCCCCCACCCCGAGTATTCCCACGCAATCCCCCGAGCATGCCTGCACAACCCCCTGCGCATCTCCCGCATGCACCCCACCCCTTCCAAAAATCAGCTGGCCGATGGGAGGCGCACGCACATGCATGGTGAAGCTCAGCTGGGCGACAGCTCACGTGCCCACAGAAAGGGGTCTGCATGCCACCTGTGGCATGCGTGCCATAGGTTCGCCATCACGGGAGTATGCTATGCCCTGACAGTTCCAGGTCACCAGAGAAGGAGGAGGTAAAGATAGAGAAGATGATAATGTGAATGCTGAAGATGATGAGATGGTATGCCATATTCTTGTGTAAGGGAAAACTATTTTTGTTGAAAATGACTAGAGCTCCTGCTTAAAAGAGTGCCATGAATTTCAATATGCATCCCTTGACCAATTAATTGTGTTTTGGTTTATCTGTTTTTAATTAATATTATTTTGTTTTTTATATGTTCAAGTTTATCATTTTTATTGAATTATAAAATATTGTAAAATACAAACGTAAATAGAAAAGCAGTGGGGAGGAAAAAGGGGAAGAGAAGTGAGGAAGGATAAGAAAAAAAGAAAAAGAAAAAAGAAACATTGACTCCCGACTCTCTATTGCAGTAAAATAAGGCATTAACATTAATTCACAACTTTTTTGCTTTTTCATAATAATATGAACCATTTTTGATATGTTCATTTATTGTACGTTGTCCAGAATACATTATTTGAATTGGCAGCCATGTAAATCCTTCAAATAAAGAAATTTGTAAACAAGTGACAGATGGCAGATATCTTTAATTTGGGAAATGAGCAGCTACATAATCATTGCCTCTAAAAGGAAGAGGCCCAGAATTTATGCCTGAAAAATAACTTATAAATTGGTCAGGATTGTAGAGTTCTGTTAGATGGAAAACATCTTTTAATGTCTTCTTGGGAATGCAGAACAAGGGGAGATTCATCAACATACCGACTGGCAACCCTGAAGCCATAGACCATATAAAGTCTGAGATTGGCTAGAGAAGGTTTGGTGATACCCTTGCCTATGTCACAGAGTGACATAGTCACTATATGTCTTTTGGCAGTTTGTCTCTATATCAGCAGTAGATCTTTAGTATAAGCTAAATGGATCTGAAGCAAACCTCCTGTGGATTTTAGAAAACAGTTATAGACCTACCTGCTTCTATTAGTATTCCACGAATGTGAGCAGCCATATTAAATGTTTAGCATTTACATATTTTATTATAATTTAATATTTAAAGTTTATTAAACTTTTAAATCTCTACAAGTAAAGAGGTTTGTAGAAACAAACAGGAGATTCACTAGCACATTGAAATTTATCTTATCTCCCAGACTAGTTGTCATCTAGATTGATCTATTGTGAAAAATAATCTGTAGATTTATCTGTTGTGTGTCTACCATGTAGACTTTTCTCAGAGAAACTACCCAATAAGAGAGGTGAAAGCAAGCAACTTAAACTAAAATTTAAAAAAATATGAATGCAGTATTGGAACAGGCAAAATGTTAAAATGGTTGAGGCTGATATTGGCTGTAATCAAAATCATTTTAAGATAAGATTACAGCTGTCCCCCCCCCAAATGATCATTATGTATGGTGACATAAATTACATCAGCCAAGGAATATCCCTGTTTATAAGATAAATCAGACAGGCAGAAATAGGCTCTTGACATCACATCTAAATTTGCATAAAACTCCATTAGTACAAGCTTTTAAAGAATTTGAATTGGTTTTTTTTCTTAAAAGACTGATAATATTGCTGATCTTAAAAAGTTTATAGTTTTTTTTTAGTTATAATGGAGCATTAATGGGCCATTAATTCCTTATTAAAAATTGCTATTTTAAAAGACTATTTGAGTGATCTACCATAATGTACTATATAGTTATTTTACAAACAGGATAACTTTGTCACTGAGATATAGCTAAACAACTGCTAGAGATACACTGATGTATTTAGCAGATTAGGTTGCAAAAGAACTATTACTATTTTTATATTTCTTCAACACAATTTAAATCTATTGGCATTTATTCAGGAAACTGCAATAAAAATAATAAATGAATAGAATGTCAAAGATATCACAACAATTACAAAAAGAAAAGTTGGGATTTTCTATTTTGTTTAAATGGAAGGCCCACAATACAGAATCTGTCCAAATGCAATAATACATGAATGATTCTAATATACTTTGAACTTGTTTTTATAAATTAAATCTTCTAGGAACTACATTTTAGAATAACGCTAGACAGTATTGAAGGGGACATGGTGGCTCAGTGGCTAAAATGCTGAGCTTGTCGATCGAAAGGTCAGCAGTTCAGCAGTTCAAATCCCTAGTGCCGTGTAACGGGGTGAGCTCCCGTTACCTGTCCCAGCTTCTGCCAACCTAGCAGTTCGAAAGCATGTAAAAAATGCAAGTAGAAAAATAGGGACCACCTTTGGTGGGAAGATAACAGTGTTCCGTGCGCCTTTGGCATTTAGTCATGCCGGCCACATGACCAACGGAGACGTCTTCGGACAGCGCTGGCTCTTTGGCTTTGAAACGGAGATAAGCACTGCCCCCTAGAGTCGGGAACAACTAGCACATATGTGCAAGGGGAACCTTTACCTTTTAGACAGTATTGAATATTCAATAGGAATATTGACTACTCCCCTCATGATGGCAGAAATATATGTCGAATCCCTGTTAACAAAAATTAATTTAAGCTTGCTAAAGATACTGAACAAAAAGGTCAGAAAACAAGGACCACACAGAATAAGAGTTATCATATAATTTAATGGAATATGTAAATTAAATAGGATAAAAACAGATATAAGCACCTTCGGTTGCACTTAGAATCCAAAATAGGCAAAATGCCCCCTGAAAGGACAAAGCTAATATTATAAAATGAAATACAAGGAAATCAAAATAAATTACAAATCACTACATTCACAAACAACTTACACAAAATAATGTATAGGTTCTAAATGGAATTTGTGAAGAAGGGAAGCTGATTTACTCTAGAAGAAAGAAAATAACTGAAAAGTCCTGCCTTGGAAATTAGTGTACTTCTGTTAAATAACTGGTGCGTGAAATTTTAAATGTTATTATTAACACAATGAAAATATCAGTAAATTATCTGGTGGTCATATAATTCATGCTTCTATCATGCTCAAACTGCTATTACCTTTTTCTGACAGGCATTTATGAAAAGAAAAATCATCTTCAACAAAAGATAATAAACAAATATCTATAAATAACATTGTTCACATTGAAATTTACCATATTAACCAGAAATACTTAAACATGCCTATAGCATTCCTATTTAAGTTCTTCTGAAAACTTAAGAGAGTATTTTATAATTCCTTTAAATGTGCAGTCACGCATAGAGTTATATAAAAATAGGGCGTTATTTATTTATTTATTAAATGATTAAATTTCCTACTGAGCAGATAATGGATGGGATCTGTAATTAGACAAAACTAGATTTTCTGTGCAATATACTAGAAATAGAGATGAAAAACAAACCACAGAGATTAATTTTCTATTGTCAGAGTTTAGCACTAAGTAATAATTTTCAAATATGACCAAATGATCATCCTTTTTTAAACAGTAATGCTCCCAAGAGGTTTAAGGGGATTTTTCATCTGCTGGCTGAGACTCCTTGGAAAAGCAAGTTTTTTATTCTAGTTATTCAAAAGTGATATTAAATGCATTTTTAAACAATTGGTTTATTCTTTCCATTTAGGGAGACTACTTTTATTTAGGCAATCAAAGAACTAGTATCTATGTCTGAAAATGTAAATTGATCTACAAGTAATCTAATCTCCATAGATTTAAAAAAATACATCTGTTAGTAACTTACTCAAATCAGATAAACAAAAATATTTTTTCTTCTTAAGTAGTTTCTGCAACAAATATTTAAACATATTCTTCCTTCTAAAGTCAATATGGAGAATGTGAGATTAAAATATTATTTACTCTTTCAAAATTTAAAAAAATTGGATAAATATGTTTTTACTTTCCAAGGATTTGACAAATTACTGCTGTTCGAACAATCTTGTAATCTAGAATTCATGGTGAGGGAATGTAATATACACAGATTGACTTGTAGCAAAAATATAAATGATTATGCAAAATAATTTTTAATTCTTATAAGATCACGGCTGCAATCCAAGTATGTTTGCACAAAACTCTATATAAATAGTAGAGTCTATGTACTGTTCAGTGTTGGAAATTTTCTTTTCTTTAGAAGAAAATATGGGATCTCTTTATTAATGTATGTAGCAGAGCAACTGTTTGAATGCAAGCTACAATTATACAAACTGGCTTTTATCATTATTAAGATGATCCTGGAGTCATGATCGTATACAGACACATGCATAATCACACATATATGTTTGTTACTGCTAGCCTAGTTATGTAAAGCTCAATGGTAGTTAAATGATATTATAGTGCCAAGAAGAGTGTTCATAGGGTGTAGCGTTAGCTATGAAAAAGTAAAAGATTCAGAAACTCTACACCTTCCTAACTTGATCTAAAAAGAACATGAAATTCCATCGGAACATCAAAATTATACACGATTTATTCCTATTATTTTTTAGGTTAACCTACTGACTATAAGTCACTAGCCTCTGACGCCAATACAGAACTGAGGGTTACTTTTTGTCTTCAATGGAGTGGGGGGCAGAAGACAAGAGGTCGATCCTTATAATAGGATATTTGATTGGAACTATTTTCCAGTATGAAAGGGAAAAAACCCACTCATTTCATCTACTAGTGCATAGGAGAAGACATCACAATCTCATTAAGACATATATATTTTAACAAAAGTTATATGAGAAATGCGCTATTGGAAAACAACATACAAATTTACCAAAGAGACTAACCTACTATAGAGACAGGGTTGCCACAACATTGCAATATCAATCCAGTCCCTTCTAAGCTTGTATATCGAGCAACCATGCAAGACAGTGCATTAATTTGCATACCAGATCATCTCACATATTGCTATTGTTAGAGAATGAATAATATATTTAGACTACTCAGCTAGTATTCATAATGGCACACTGATATTCTTCAGTCTTCTTTCGGTTTTGAAAAAAGTAAATATAGGAAAATTAATTTATGAACAGACATCTTCAGTTAAAACAAACAGTTTTAGGGTATCAAAACAGGCAAGCTGGTGGATGCTGCAGATGCCATCTTGCCTGTTTTAATATCTGTCACCGTGCCGAACGGATTATATGGACGGATTATTCAGGAAATAATGCTGTTACATATTATATTGTTGCTTCTACAAATACTCTTTCATTTACAATAGACTTGATAAAGTGCAAATTTGGTCAAAATACCTAAATAAAGCATGCTTTTTGAATTGCATCCAAAGATAGTTAGACAAGATTTCTTCCTCTAGTAGCATGCTATCATTTATTCAACTCTAGCAAAACGTTGCATTCATATTTCATTCTGCTGTCTCCTTGACTGGCTCCCTACCGTTATTGCCCATCTTTTCTTTAGTCCTTTATTTGTTTTGAAATCTCTTTACTTCTGTCAAGTAACAACCATTTGACCCACATTTCTGCTACGTGGCTCCGTTCCTCCAACAGTTGCTTCTCTGAAAAAGTATTTCTGTGAGACTCTGCAACCCTTTAATGGAAAAGGGAATTTCAATTTTTCTCAGCTTTTGCCCCTTGCATTCTGTAGAGGCATGCCATGCATAATTTTTTCCATTAAACTTAAGTTCTGGATGGCTGAAGAATAATATTGGTTTCTCAGGCTGGTAGTCTGGGCTCAATTTTTAAGGATAGCTCGTACAGTGTGTCCTCATCAATGATGAGGCTTTTGTCCAACAAGTACTGAGTGACCTGGGAAAACAAAAATATGAAACGATTGTTTAGTGATGTTGGAATCATTATACACTTTCTTGAATAGAATTGTAGTTTCTGTCAAAATGAGATATTTCAATCTTCTTTGATACAAACACGAGAGGAAACAGATATGTGATTTAGAAAAGAACAGAAATACTTTTTTTAATGCAGATGGCAGTCAGACAATTTAATCTGCCATAACTCCACCAGCTCTCCCATCAAAGCAATGTGGCTAAAAATCACCTTCTGTGGGTTATTTTTAGGTTGTCATCTCACTCAATGCAAAGTGATGGCTACTTATACAGATCAATCCAGAGAAGGAAGGAACCCATGTTTTTTTTCCCCATGTTTCCTCTTTGACTTGTATAGTAATGCAATAAGAAATTGGGAAGAAGAACCAGAGGGCAGCAAGAGTGGCATCTGCTGTCATGGTGTCACGATGCAAACCCCTTTCCTTTTCTACATGGTCACATTACAAACATGCAAAAAGAAGTAGAGTTCCAGCAAATATTTGGATACAGCTTCTGCCACTCTGTTCCCCCCCTTCCCCCCCCACCCCACCATCTGTTATATTACTATTGTAGATCACCTTGCTTCTGAATATAGATAGTCCTCAACCTACAACCATAAATGAGCCCAGAAACCCTAACCCTAACCTAGAATTACAGTTGTGCCACTTAGTAAACATCACATAACTGATCTGATTTTACAGCATTTTTGTGGTGGTCATTAAGTGAATCTGCAGTTGTCAAGTGAATATTGCGGTCATTTAGCACTGCCTGCCTGCAATGGGTGTTTCTTGCCAGAAAAGTACAGGAAGTCCTCCATTTACATCCATTTGTTTAGGGACCATTCAAAATCACAATGACATTGAAAAAAGGTATTTTTGACCATTTTTCAGTTACTACCATTGCAGCATCCCCATCAAAATTCAGAAGCTTGGCAACTGGTATGAAGTTTTGATGGTTGCAGTGTCCCAGGGTCATGTGATCAACTTTTGTGACCTTCTGACAAGCAAAGTCAATGGGGAAGCCATTGATTCACTTAATAACCGTGATACTAACTTAACAACTGCAGTGATTCACTTAACAACTATGGCAAGAATGGTCATAAAGTGTGGCAAAACTCACTTAACAACTGTCTTGCTTAGCAATGGCAATTTTAGGCTCAACTGTGGTCGTAAGTTGAGGACCAGCTGTAAATGCCAGTTTCCGGCTCCCCCAAAAATACATAAATCAGAGTCATGTGACCATGGGATGCTGCAAACAGCCACAATGCAATCATGTGTCTGTTGGGGGGGGGGGGGAGAACTGACAGTTGGCAGAATTTTGAATCTGGTCATAAGTATTTTTGGGTCTGTGGTAACTTACGACCGGTTTTACGTTGCTGATGTAACATCAGGAATTCAGTTGTCTCAACATGATCACTAAGCTCTGAAACCAAACACTGACCAACAGATACCAGCCATGAAAGCCTATACCAGTATAATGCTGAGACTTTAAAGTCACAAATCTCTTCACATGCTTTTTTTTCAAAAAAGTTTTTATTTTTATTTCTCATAAACATATTTACATGTACAGTCATTTGTCCACCATTTTTCATTCATGCTTTAGTGATTAAAAAAATATGGTGCAGCATTTATTAATATATTCAGAGTAAGGTAAAAAATGTATAGAGTGGTAAAAGGAGATATGAAAATATTGTACCTTTTGTTGATGCTCTATTCGATAGGAAGCCTGTTGGAATTGACGTATTTCCCTGATAATATGCGATATCTGTTAAATAAACAAGTATCAATAATAATTTCTTGTTGAATTTTAGAACAGTGGTTTGAATTCTAATTTTTCTATATAAAATTGTAAAATATAGCAATGTTTATATTCTTTGCTCTTCTTTCTGGAGCTCTTTTAGTCTCTGAACAGTTCATCCTAGGCCAAAAGCAGGAATTATGCTCCAACCCAGTAGAATTAAACTAGGAAAAAACTATAATTTTATTGCTATTTTGGACTTTCCACTTAAAACAACTGTTTTCCCAATAGCATTTCCCTGATTGTCCAAACAGACAACAATGGGTGTGGCTGATCAACTGGAGCGAACGAGATTTGGGAAGGTATATTTGATGCTACTGGGTTGGCCTAAATTCTACAATAAACTTTCTGTTCTTTTTCTCCAGCTCCTTTTTAACAAAGCGTATGCAAAATGGGTTTTTGAGTGGGTTTGAGTATTCTATGCTTTACTGGGTAGATTAATTTTCTTTGAGTTATATTTAAGTCCCTTGGGTTTAAAAAATACAGAAAAAATGGGTATGGATTCTGTATTTCCAAAATAGTGCTTTTTAATCCAGTTTAGGAATGATTCTCTGTTGCCAGAAACACAGAGAAGGAGATTTGACCGGGTTAGTGTCTATGTTGTGGATATGATGGGTACAGGGCTAATCAAGACTACAATACTGATTCTCCAAAATATGCCAGTAGATGGTGATAGAACATTGACTGTAAATACAAGTATCAACAATTGCTTTTTTAATTTCTATCTGCACTAACTATGAAATATAATCTTATATACTGATACCTATAAATTCTTATAACTTTTTTTAAAAAAACCTATAGAAAAAAATTACCATTCGCATTTTAGAAAAATTGACTAGGCCTTCTTCAGTAAAGTTTGGTGTTCCTTCTTCAATAAATGCCAGATCTGTGAGGTACATCCCAAGATATGGCACCGAAGGAGGATTGCAACTGCAGAATAAGAAAAGCCAACTGTCAGGAATGTAAGTTACAGACAATCTTTCCTCCCTTTTTCCACTATCAAAATGTATGCCAAATAAATACCTTTATTTAGAAGTAAGTTGCACAATTATCTAGCAGAAATTACAGGTAGTCTTCAACTTACAATTCATTTAGTGATTGTTCAAAGTTACAACGGCACTGAAAAAAGTGACTTATGACAATTTTTCACACTTACAACCATTGTAGCATCTTCATGATCATGTGATCAGAATTCAGATGCTTGGAACTGACTCATAGTTATGACCGTTGCTGTGTCCCAAGGTCATGTGACCCCATTTTGCAATCTTCTGACAAGATTCATTTAATAACCGTGATACTAACTTAACAACTGCAGTGATTCACTTAACAACTGTGGCAACAACGGTCATAAAATGTGGCAAAACTCTTTTAACAAACATCTCACTTAAGAACAGAAATTTTGGGCTCAATTGTAGTAGTAAGTCGAGAACTACCTGTACTCTGAATACAGATAGCTAGAACAACTTTAGCTTTAGAAAATACTATATTTATTAGGCTGAATTCATGGTATAACTGTATAGTATTTAACTTTCAGATTTGATTGTCATTATACTATTTTAATTAATTCAATTAATTGCAGGGAATTAAGTGTGTGAATAACAAGGCAACCTCCAGCCTATGGACTACAGCAGGGGCAGCAGTGGTGAAATCCAAATTTTTTTACTACCGGTTCTCTGGGCGTGGCATGGCTGGGTAGGCGTGGCTTGGTGGGCATGGCAGGGGAAGGATACTACAAAATCCTCAATCCCGCCACACTCTCAGACCAGCCAGAGGTGGTATTTGCCGCTTCTCCGAACTACTAAAAATTTCTGCTACCAATTCTCTGAACTGGTCAAAATTTCTGCTACCGGTTCTCCAGAACCTGTCAGAACCTGCTGGATTTCACCCCTGAGGGGCAGGTTCCAAATCCCGTCACTACCAGTTTGCTTGTGTGTGCGTACTTCCACGGCACTTCTGCGCATGCGCAGAAGCTTTTGGGCAGGTGGGTGGAGCCTCCCGCCGCCACTGCTACCAGTTCACCCAATTCGGTAACCCATCACTGGACTACAGGTAGGACATGCATCAAATCAAAACATAATCTTTTTCCTATAACGTATTTTTGTGCCTACAAATGTCATTAATTCACTGAGTCCTTTTCCTCAAAGAAGAGGTGTCAAAGTTCTTCTTTATCATCTCTTGCACACATTATATGCTCAATGAAGCTGGGGTTATTTTTCTCTAACCTATCCTGTATAGAACAAGCATTCCTCAATTCCTCCTTCATGGAAGAACTGCAAGAAGAGGTTTTTGGACGCAAGGGGAACAACTTTGTAACAGGAGCTTTCATTCTACAAATCAGGGCTGTAATCCAATCTGCCATGGATGTGATGGTAAAACAGCCATTACTGTTTCAGATCTGAATCTTTAACTAGCTAAATGAAAAGGTCACAAAAGCATTCAAGCTTTGGTATCTTCTGTTCTCCATATTACACAGATGTTAGGGAGAACTAACAGCTCAGAGTAAGAAGCAGGAGAAAAAGAGACTGAACCCTTCCTGAAAGGAAACCTATTAAAGAATATGGAAGTGAAGCCAAATTAGCTATCACTGACATAGTTTTGATTTCAGATTTAAATCAAAATTGTCTCAATGATTGCTAGGTTGCAGAAACAAAGGACTAATGTTTTTTTTTTAAAAAAAATAGTCTGTCATCCTCTACAGATGCAAATTTTAAATCATACAATTATTAGAACAAAATAAGAGACATACTTCTTGAGTGTTTCTCTCAGATTTTTAAATCTTCCCTCAGATGACACAATCTTTTGAAGTTTATCCATAAGAGCTTTAGTCTACAAACAAAAAATGACAAAAATGTAAGAGAACACAGAAAGTGCTTCCTAAACAAGAATTTAGCTTCTGAGAAATGTGTAGTTCTTCAAGTAATCTTTATTAAACGTAGCCCAACTGAAATAAGAGGTTGGCACAGAAAAACCTTTATGTGTGTATTCACTGCTTTGTTCAACTTCTTCAAATACACATACCAAAGTCTGTCCTATCACATACAGTCCTGAAACAGGCTCATCATAAAATTGTTTAAATTAATTCATGGCTGCATCAGACATTTACATGAAAAACATGTCATTTTTGCAAGAATAATATTTAAACCGTTACAGTAATACATCCAGAAATGCACCCTTATGAAAAGGTTACCAAAAATATTAGGTTAAATAAACTGCACAATTTTCTCATCATGAAAGTAATTTGGTGCTCAACAGTTATTTCACGGGGTTGGGCAATCTTTCTTTCACCCAAGAGTAAGCCTTTTTGTGAAATGTCTCAGTCAGTATTAATTACTTACTTGTTTAGAAACCTTTGCCCAGGTTTTCTTTAGTCTGTAGATTGCACTTCTATTCAAGGCTGATGTGATTTCAAGGACACCATTGTAGTTGTGCAGACATCGGCAAATATCTGCCACTGCAACCCATTTCTCAATGGTATTAGCACGGGAACTGATATCAGTGTAATTCATAATTTGGGATGCTACAAGGTTGCTCATCTAAATGAAAGAACTAGCACCATAAATATTTGCATTTACAAGACTGAATTAATCACATATTTAAATTAATGATTTAAATATGTCTGGCTTTTAGCAAACAAAACATATATTACAAAAATGATGAAAATAGGACAGCCTTTCCTGACCTGCTACCTTTCAAGAATATTGAAAATTCTGATATCACATTTGAGAGATGCTAGGTTGCAAAAGCCTCTAATTAAACAAAACAAAACAAAACAAAACAAAACAAAAACAAAGAAATAATTGAACAGATAGCAAAGGAAACAGCTGTACAATAGATTCCAATAGCATACAAAGAGTAAAAAAGCAATGTGACATTTAAGCAGAAATAATCAAAGGAATAAGGAACAATTTGTTTTACAGTCTTAATAAAATATAATTTAGTTTCTTTTGCCATTTCTTGGCAATCTTGGCAGATTTCTTAAGATTCTACATTTAAAATGTTTACTAGCAAACTGCTTGGCTACTCTTCAGCAAACCTGGAATCCTTTGGTAACTTTTATTTTGGTTACCTTTGGTAACTTTTATGGTCTCAGAAATATTTTTAATCTAGCATTCTTGTATTCTTAGAAAGTATTCTCTATTTCTATTACAACTCACATCATTAAAATGTTGGCTGGTTTTCATAATGTAAGGTGTTCTTTCATTTTTATCCAATTTCATCCAACCCTGCCCAAGAAATTCTCTGGGGGAAAAAAAGAAACAGCAAAAAACAGAAAATATTTATTTTTGTTAGCTCCATTTACTTTGAACACAACTTCACAATTCTACAATGAATTTTTCTCAACTACTAAAAATGAATTTGTTATAAATGTAAAAGCCTTTACTTAAAGCCTTATTAAATCAGCAAATAATGTTTGTTTGAAAAAAACTGTCTCTAGCCAGATCTTTAAAGTAAGAAAAAACAGGAGAAAAGTTCTAAACCTTTTGTACTACAATAGGGTCCCACTAAAATCAACTTATTTTCCTATTTAACATGATCATACAGCGTGAATCATGTATATTGCTTCATATAATTTCTTTACACTCATTATTCCCTTCCCCCTCCAAACAAGATATTCATGGAATATGCTTTGAAAATGGTAGCTCCTTCTCTTTTGCTGATTAAAAAAGTAAACAAAGTACAGACCAGGGGTGGGATTAAGCCGGTTTGGACTAGTTTGGGAGAACCAGATGCTAATTTTATATCTGGTTCGCCAAACCGGTAGTTGCAAGGACTGGCTGTCTCTGCCCCGCCAACCCCACCCCTTCCAGGAGTCTCCATGTGGCCCCTTTTGGATGCCAAGTAAGTGCAGCGCCAGTGCAGAGGCTCTGGGAGGGCAAAAAACAGGCCTCCCAGAAGTTCCGGAAGTCTGGCCTCTGGAGGGCCTCCAGAGCCTGGGGGAGACCGTTTTCACCCTCCCGGGGGCTCAAAGAAAGTCTCCGGAGCCTGGGGAGGATGAAAAACGGGCCTCCCGGAAGTCTGGAAATGGGCCTGTGTCTGGCCTCCAGAGGGCCTCCAGAGCCTGGGGGAGGCCATTTTCGCCCTCCTGGAGGCTCAAGGAAAGCCTCTGGAACTTGGGGAGGGCAAAAACGCCCTCCCTCCCACTGTGGTGCAGGAGGCCAAGTAGCCACGCCTACCATGGCCATGCCCACCCAGCAACTGGGCAGAGAAATTTTTGAATCCCACCCCTGGTAAAGATATTAGGAAACAGAAAGCCACATTCTACAGAATCAGGGTGCTCATCCATCTGGCCCATATATGTAATACTGTTTAGAAGTAGTATTGAGGCTTTCAAATCAAAATTTCACTAATGATTATTTCAAGTTTTACTTAGCGATGTAACAAACTGAACCTGGCTCCTTTGTATTTGGAACTCAATTCTCTACTTTTGAATTTTTTTTGTTTTAAATTTGATTTATATGCCGCCCTTCTCCGGAGACTCAGGGCGGCTTACAATGCGTTAAGCAATAGCCTTCATTCTTTTGTATATTTTATACAAAGTCAGCTTATTGCCCCCACAAACTGGGTCCTCATTTCACCTACCTTAGAAAGGATGGAAGGCTGAGTCAACCTTGAGCCTTGGAGAGATTCGAACCAGCAGAAATTGCAGGCAGCTGTGTTAATAACAGGGTGCACTAAACCACTGTACTATCAAGGCTCTTGGTTGAATTGGCAGCACATACAAAAATTTTATTGCTGGTTCTTTGGAGTTTTATTATGTACAGATATGTTAGCCTTTTCAGGAAATAAACTGCATCCTGATCACAAAAAACAACTTAGAAATACTGTGCTTTTACTGCATTGTGCTTTGATATTAGACTTTCATGATCCATTTATGCTGAGAGATATGCACTGATTTCCACTGTTTGTATGATCCATTCCAATTTTATACAAATTCTTGTATTATCCAAACCTTTGCTTAGAAATATTTTCATTCCCATAATAATGACTGGAACACCACTTACTCATAAGGTATGCCTCTGAAGACAATGTGATCTAAGAGAGTTATTTGTTCAGCAAGTTCCATCGCTGATAATGTTTCAAAGCATTCTGGTTTTGGATACTCTAGCTATAAGGAAAAAATATATTTTAAACTGTTTAAAAGCCAATTTTAACCTTTTTATTTGTTTTCTACAATATTAGATTAATAGCTGTTTTATTAGTCAGATTTTATTATTTGTTGAAGGAAAATCCTGAAAGGGAAAAGCACTTACGTAAATATGCTTTCTGTTATTTAAGAGAGTTAGAGCAAAATCAGCCAAATCATCACTGAACTGATTTCAACAGAAATACAACCTAAAATACAGGACACTGGGGGGAAAAATCATCTTCCGTAATGAATTTTCCCTTTTGCCGATATTTTACCCAGATTTTAAAAAGTTTATCATTTTATATATATTAATGAATTTCTCTCAAAATTTTAATATTTTATTTCATAATTCCTAAAATTAATACATTTAAGATTTTAGAAATTAAGAGTGCTTCCAAAAGGGCATTGACAGGATATATTCTCATTTCTCCATCATTCAAAACAGCATTTCATGAGTTCTTATTTCTGAAACCAAGAATTGTTTTCTTAATGTTGGAAACTAATAAAACAACTTCATTGCAGTTTTCCAATCTTACAGGAGTCCTCAAGTTATGACAGCAATTTCCATCCAGATTTTCCATCACTAAGCAATAACACATCACATGATTACATGATTTAGCAACAGCAATCCTAGTAATCCCAGGTGCTGCCATTAGCCAGAAACTGTGTAGTTCATTAAGAAAGGACCTCAAAAGACTGTAGTGCTAGGCAAGCAAGCCAGTGGGCAAGAGCTGCTGGGGAGGGGGGGGTCAGTGAGAGCCACAGGTGAGTGCTACTGAGAGCAGATGGACCATAAACTGTGGGCAGGTGCTACTGAGTGAGGACAGGTCCACAGGTAGGCACTATGGAGCAAGGGTAAGCCAGTGAAGGCTGCAGATAGGCCAGTGTGAGCCACTGGTAGTCACTATGAAACATGGGCAGGTTGGCAGGAGCTACTATGGAGCATAAATGGAGAGGGGGGCTACAGAGAACTTTTCTTGTGGGAATTAAGTAGGGAAGGTTGCAAATGGTAATTAAGTAGCCATGGCTCACTGTGACTGGGTTTAAATCCCTGTCATTTAGTGTAACTTTGAACAGTCACTGAATGAGTGGTCATAACCTGAAGACTACCTGTAGTTGCAAGATTTGAAATGTGCCTTGTGGTTTTTACCAATGAAAATCTTTCTGCAAAATTCTGGGACATTTTTCCCCTTTCTCCTTTTGACTGACATTTATAGATACAGAATATGAATACATATTGTGCTGGAAGTAGGCCACTTCTCAGAAAGAGTATTATATTGCTACTGTTTAAAAATGACTTAAATGTAATACAACAAGCAACAAACTATTACAGTATATTTGCACTTTCTTATCGAAGTATAGGTAGTCCTCAGTTTACGACCATTAGTTCAGAAACTGTTTGAAGTTTGAACTGTTTGAAGTTATGACAGCACTGAACGAAGGTATTTACTACTGGTCCTTGAAGGGCATTGGAACAGACCAATCTGTACCAATGCCCCCCCATGGTCATGTGAACAAAATCCGAGTGCTTGGCAACCAGCTCACACTTATAATAATTGCATCATCTCATGGGAACATGAACAAAATACAAACACTTGGCAACCGGATGCAGCAGTCCAGAGTCATGTGACTGTCATTGGCAATCTTCTCTGAGCCTTCTCACAAGCAAAGTCAATGGGGAAACTGGTAGAGAAGGCTGCAAGTCACTCAGACAAGTCTCCCTTATGCCTGGCCTTTCATCACTTGCATGCATTACTCCCTCCTTTCTTCTTTCACTTGCAAACATCCCATGTCCTCTTGCTTCAGCTTCCATGTGCTTGTACATATGGATACATATCATTCAACTCTTTTCTATGACCTCCCTGCAGTCATATACATGCCTATATCCCATGTTCTCTTTCTCCAGCCTCCCTGCACTCACATGTACCCAAGCATCTCACCCCTTTCCCCCCTGCCTCCATGCACCCTGCCCCTCATTTCCTCTTTCCCAGATCACCCTGTGCTTGTACACATGCCCTTTCCCTAGCCTTCCTGTGTTCCCATGCATGTACCCCTTGTTCTCATTTTCCAGCCTTCCTCAACCCACCTCCCCCAATTCATGCGTGGCTTGCTAACTCATGTGAGCCCCCAGGGCCTCCATCTCCCTCCTGAGGCATCCCTGCACTCTTTACCTTTTCACTTCTTGCTTAATCCACGAGTCTGGAGTTAAGCAGCAATCAAGACTGCCTGGATTGCTGTCACTGCTGATGTAGTCACATGACATCATACATTATGACCACACTGCTTAGTGACCAGCAATTCCAGTCCCAATTGCAGTCGTAGCTCAAAGACTACTTGTGAAGTGTTGTTATTCAGCATTCTAGCCAACCAGACATGCCCTCTTCTAGTAAACCATGTTATTCTTTTTCACCCCATTTCAACTAATAGTTTTATGGCTACTTAATCAGAACCTGGATATTCTTGAAATGGGCAACTGTATTTGGGTCTTTATTTTCTTTCCTTTTAAATATTTCTTGTACTTGTATAAATCTTCAGATTCTAGATAAGCTTCCTCGTGGACTCAGACAGACGTACAGGGATAAAATACTATAGATAATGGGGAGTTGTAAAGACTTGCTAATACACAATTCTTAAAATAAAAATGCATAGTATGTACAGAATCCTAGAGTATTCGTGTTCCTAGAACAGAATAGGAAAAAGAAGCTTAACACAGTAAATAATATGCCTAGGTCAGGGGTGTCAAACTTGATTTCATTGAGGGCCGCAACAGGGTTATGTTTGACCTTGGGTGGGCCGAGTGGGTGTGGCTGGGGTTAGTGTGGCCAGGGTGGGCATGGGCAGCTTGATGTCCTGAAGCCCTCTGCCAATGAAAATGGAGCTCGGGGGAGGGGGCTATGTGCAGCCCTACCGAGCTCTGTTTTCACTGACAGAGGCATTGTTGGCCAGTCCTTCACTTTTCCAGGGCAGCCCAGTGGGCCAGATCTAAGCACCCCACAGGCCGGATCTGGCCCGCGAGCCTGGCCTAGATCTTGAACAAGCTGTCACAGTTACATCAAGTGCTCCACACTCTTTAAAACTTTCTGTGCTTCAAATTCAATTTGATATTTTCTCTACATAAATAACTCTTCCATGGTTAGCAGATTTTCACTTTTAAAAGATAAGTTCCTGTTTATGTTTTACTTGCAAATTGCCATTTCAATTTTAAATAGCCATTTGAGGGTTTATTTGAGGAACTGCCTCCACCTGATTTACATGTCCATGTCCATCAGGTCTG
Source organism: Pantherophis guttatus (assembly GCF_059756535.1). Taxonomy (NCBI): domain Eukaryota; kingdom Metazoa; phylum Chordata; class Lepidosauria; order Squamata; family Colubridae; genus Pantherophis; species Pantherophis guttatus. Next base: position 37,598,448 of record NC_142064.1, on the reverse strand, counting down.
GAAGAAGAGATATATTGTTGTTCTTTCTGGTGAAAGAATTTCCTCTGGTGGGGCCCAACAGATGGGCTTTTTCTGCCATGGTGCCCATCCTGTGGAACATCAATCTCCCCCCCACCTCAAGGTGAGATTAGTCCTATGTTTGATATTCTTCTAAAAATCCTCAAAACATGGCTTTGTCACAGGCTTAGGAATCTCAAAGAAATGGTGATTTAATGAGATGGCAGCATTGTTTTTAACATCAATTTTTCTCCTCTACCATCTTCTTATTAATAATACTTCTTGATGTCTTTTTAATTGGACCTGTTTTTTATTTTACTATTGTTTTTATATTGAGCTATACCTAGAATCACTTTTCTATGAGAGGGATGGCTACATAAATAAACAATTTGTGTAATACAATATATAAAGTCATGATATATAAATAGTTTCTGGAGGTATGACTCATTTTAATCAACTTTCTCGGTATATTTGTATAACATCTCAACAAACCAAAGTTCATATTCATAGCGATTTTGTTTCATTGTAACTACTGAACAGTTGAAACACCTAATGATCAAAGGAAAATATAACACAGAGTAATAGGCAAAAAGGGCAGTAATAATGGAATAGTCAAGCATAATTTCCAGAGTAAGCTCAATTTACATAAATAAAAAATAAACCAAACATACCGTATATTTATTTAAATAAACTCACCATCTGCATTATATCTTCTATTTTTAAGTGTGTGTCATCTTGATCCTCCTGAGAAAGTGTCCTAAAAATAATTAGCGATATATTTTATATCACAATGAAATATCTGCTGTCTTTTGCGCTATTTTTAATATTTATCTTATAGGTATTCCAAGTGTTTATATATGCTTATTTATTCTATTAGTATGCTGTCAAATCAATGCAGACTCATGGTGGTTTACAAAACAATCAATAAATATAAATACTTTAAAACAATATGTAATCAAAGTTACAGCAATCAAGAATAAATTATAATTATAAATTATACTGAGAGGAAAATTAATTAAAACAATACAAATAAATGAATAAGTCATTCAAAGTGAAATAAATTGAAGACCGCAAAAATAAACTAACCAAATGCTTCACAGAAAAATTAGCAGCTCCTTCTGGAACATTATAGGAGATGGAAGAAGTCTTAATTGTAAGGGGAAGTATTCTGCAAAGCAGGAGCAGCAATTAAGTCTCTGCATTTCTTCTCCTTACTTCAAGAAAGTGGGATATAACCAAAAGCTTCCCTAAGAAGAACTTACAGGATGCATCTTCATGACTGCTATTTTGAAATAATGCCTAATAAAATGGTAGCCATAATTTTAAAGTTCCACTGATGCCATGTAAGTCTTGCATTTTCAGAATGATTTTCAATTGCAATGTTTCTAGTACTCTATAAATACATGCCAGATACAGTATATCCCATGCTATTTCCATACATTTATAAAACAACACAGGGACCAAGTGTTCTGACCCAGGGGTAAAATGCTCCTGGTTCGGACTGGCTCGGAGGAGTAGGTAGCAATTGTGGCGGGTAATTCGGAGAACCAGTAGCAAAAATCCCTGTCCCCGCCCCCCATGCCCAGCTGAGCCCCGCGATCATCAGAGCCTTTTTTTCCTTTTAAATGACTCTGACCAGCCAAGCTCTGACATCCCAGCTGAGTTGCCTGCTAATCAGCCATGTAATTGCTCTGTAAATTCCAATTTACAGAGCCATGAACCTCCTCCCAGCCTCCAGCTTGCTTACCTTAGCTGCTGATCGCATGAGGATCGCAATCCATGCAACAGCAAGCAACTGAATCTCTCTGCCTGCAATCAAGCTCATCGGTGAGCAGCTCTTTCTGCCTGCCTGCCTAGACTTGTGGACTTCAACTCCCAGCAAAGCTGGCTGAGGAATTCTGGGAGTTGAAGTCCACAAGTCTTAAAGTTGCCAAGGTTGGAGACCCCTGTTCTATTGGGTAAATTTTTTTCCCCCTTTAGGAGCTTTAAAAAAAATAGTTAATTGGGTTTTTTTTAGTTGTTCTTTTTTTAGACCTAGCCATTTAAAGTTTAGGAAGTTTTAAATTTAGCTGCTTTTATATAAAAATAAAAATAAATTAAAATAAAATAATATTTGTGCAGCTTTCTGAGATTTAGTGTGTTTCTGTAGTGTTTCACTCTAACTACACAAACACACAAAATCTCACAAAGCTGTATGTGGAATTTTGTGTGTGTAAAGTGTGAAAGTTGTTTTTTTGGGCTTTTTGTGGCTGTGTGAGGTTCCTGCTTGTTGAAGGGGCCATTTTGGGTCTAACACAGCTGCTTTTACATTGTGGGTGAGCCAGTTGTGTTGTGTTGTGTTTTGTAGGTTAAAGGGCAAAGAAGTGACATTGACTTGTCCACGCCCACCCAGTCACCTTACCACCAAGCCCCGCCCACTAATTAAGCCACACCCACAGAACTGGTAGCAAAAAATTTTAGATTTCACCCCTGTTCGGACCCAATCTTAACAGAAGCAAGAAACAGACTCCTTGTCACGAACCCCCCCCCCTTTGTTTACTTGTGAATTAATGGCATTCACCCACTGAAAAGTCCAAGGAAGAGTCCTGCAAGGAGTTAACTGTAGCAACCGACCTTATCAGTTCCTTGTGATAATTGCAAGGCCATGAGCTGCCAGCTGAAAGGCTGCAAATTAAGTTCTGGCAAGCAGCCTTTATTGCACGAAACACAATGAGCAAAATCTCTAGAAATACGAACTGCTGTCTCCTACGACAACCACTTCCCTTTCCTTCTATTTATATCTCAGCCAGGGAGGGGCCATTCAGCGTTCCTGTTTGCTTTGCTTCCCAAGTCGACTCCTTGTCCTCTGTTGTTCACCTCTCCTAACTGGTCTGCGCATACGTGCATCTGGAATAGGCCCCAGCTGTTCTTCCTCCTTACTTATCTCAGCCTCCAAAGGCAGTTGCCTCTCCGGTGGCTGGGAAATGTCAGACAGCCCTGGCTCTATCTCTGTGTCCAACCCAGAGCATCCGTAAGAGCCTTCCCCAGACTCCAGAACTGGCCCAAATTCCTCCCTAACCTCCTCATCATCCGAGTCTGCCACCAGCTCCGCTGGCAGGCCACAACACCGAGAGACACCTGAAGCACTTAATGTAAAACCTATCTTCGAGATGACATGGAATTATGAAAACTCATTCATTGAATCTCGATGTTCAATTCCTTGCAGAGCCATTGATACTGATTCTGAGATCCACCATCTACCAACCTGTCAATAAGGGTATCAAATTATCTGAATCAACTGTGTAATACAAAAGTCAATTATATAGGAATCAATATGAAAATACTTAGGGCAAATAATACCAGAAACAAGTGTTTTATGATGCCAGGCTAACATTTATTACGTTATTTAACAGCGGAAGCACTTAGGCTTATATACCGTTTCACAGTGCTTTACAACCCTCTCTAAGTGATTTACACAGTCAGCATTTTGCCCCCAACAATCTGAGTCCTCATTTTACTGACTTCAGAAGAATGGAAGATTTAATTAACCTTGAGCCGGTAAGAATCGAACTGCCCAACTGCTTGCAGCCGGCAGTCAGCAGAGTTAGCCTGCAATACTGCATTCGAACCACTGTGCCGCCGCCACAGTATAAGATGCTGTACAAGTTTTCTGTAGCTTTTCTTGCAGAAGAATATTTTGGCACTACTTCTTTTGAAATGTTTGAAGTATTTTTTGGCTTTTCAATTGTAACACTCAAACTGTTTGGAACTGGAAATCATTGTTTTTATCATGTAAACAAGCGGCTTAGATGAATTATTGGAGGGGCTTAACTTCTCAAATTGCTTGTATGTAATACATTTAGAATGTTCATATATTTTTAATTTGCAATCAAACTTTTGGTGAAAAGAAAAAGATCCTAATTCTTCATGGGTATAATTTTGCAGTATATATTCCTTAGAGAAAGATTAAAATGGCTTTAACTCTATGAAACAGTTGATCAACACCACATTTTTGTAACAAAATTATATTTCCCCCTTTTCAAAGTGATACACCAAAAACTAAACTGAATCGATCACACTTATGTTTCTTTTATAATACTTCTGTTATGAAACTCATAGATCCTCTTTACCTCAGGATATTTGCTGTAGCTTTCCTTTCTTGTGGCAAAAGGTCAGGGTCTCTCAAAACTTCTTCTAGTAGATTAAGAACACTCATCTTCAATTCATTATTTAATTCAAAATCCTGCAAAACAAAGTATTTCTGGATGAAAGAATCATATTACAGATTTATACTTTGTGAGCATGATAAATATTTTTAAATCAATACATACATTTGCTTTTGCACATTATAATTTTCTGGTTTATTTGTTTACAGTTGTTTGCATACCACAACCTAGTCCATGAATATCACCCTTCTGGCAATTGTAATTATCTGATGCATATCAAGTTTCATGCAAGCCATTTTTGAGCAGCTTTTACAATTAATTCTTATATGATGGTGATATTGTTTTACTATTATCCTATAACTTAATTCCATCTTGCTTCATTAAATCCAGAACAATTACATTGCTTAAGAGAAATTGGTAATAAACTGACACTCCTGTGAAAAATAGTTGTATCATCTATTATTTTTATGTGATCTACTCTTTTAAGGCTGAGTGCCAAAGAATTGAGGCCTTTGAACTATGGTGCTGGAGAAGACTCCTGCAAGTCCCTTGGACTGCAAGGCGATCAAACTGGTCAGTCCTAGGGGAGATCAACCCTGACTGCTCTTTAGAAAGCCAGATCCTGAAGATGAAACTCAAATACTTTGGCCACCTAATGAGAAGGAAGGGCCTAATGCTGGGAAAGATTGAGGGCAAAAGAAGAAGGGGACGACAAAGAACAAGGTGGCTGGATGGAGTCACTGAAGCAGTAGGTATGAGCTTAAATGGACTCCAGAGGATGGTAGAGGACAGGAAGGCCTGGAGAATGTTGTCCATGGGGTTGCAATGAGTTGGACACAACTTCCCAACTAACAACAACAACTCTAAGGCACTAAAGAGTTTAAGGCATTGTGGGATAAAATGCATGAAAATAGAAGCTTACAGTTTGTCACCATTTAAAACTGCACAAAAGTTTCAGTTTTAAAAAATGCATCCTCCTGAAACATGTGTTTTTCACTAGAAATGCTACAACTTGACTTCCTTCAAATTTATCTTCAATGTATGCAAATTAGTATCCAAACATTTTTTCACCCCAATGCTCTGGATAGCAAATATTAAATAGGTTTAACAGTCCTTAACTATTTTACTAGAGTGTTACAGTATTTTGTCATATTTGTTTTTATTTTTATGTACAGTACATAAATTTCGCACATAACAATGTTTCTTTCCAAAATACTATTTCCTTTCTAGGTTCTTCAGGGCTTACAGAAGAAAGTTGCCCCAGAGTTCTAACCAAATTTTTCCACTTCCATGTACATCTGAAATTTTAACTCACCCAAGCATTTTTTTCTTTCCATTTTAATTAGCTCATTTTTTAGAAGATAATATGGTGAACCAAGCTTCATGTTCTTTTAGGGCCAATTAACAAGAATTATAATCTATACCTAGCATATTCAAGTCATGGACATCTTTAGGCAAGAAAATCAGAATCTTTTTGTTGCAATATTTTCAGGATCAGACTCAATAAGATCAACAAGAGTTAAAGATTTAACTATATATATTCTTTATTTACATTAGGCATTCTATATTCACTGAATATTCACAGATAGAAGCAAGGGAAATGGTGTAGGTAGCTCCTTATATATACAATGGGTGGAGCTATATGTGGGAGTGGTGAATTATGAATACATTAAGAAGTGAAGAATAATTTAACCCCTGATACCCTGTCTGTACACTATTTACACATTGGAGAATAAGGCATTTACATCTGACAAATCCCCCTCTAAATGCCGATTCGTTATACAACACCAGTTACATTCAGATTCAGGACAATACAAAACATACAACTTAGAGGTTAAGTATTTATGCTGTTTAGAAGGTAAAGGCTTCGTTAATATATCAGCTAATTGTTCTGAAGTGTCGCAATGCACTGCTTTAATAAATCCATCCTGAGATAATTGTCTCACATGTTTAAATTTTATATCTATATGTCTGGACCTTTGTCCAATGGCATCAGATCTAGATATTTCAATGGCTGCTTTATTGTCTTCATGCATAACAAAAGGCAGAGCAGGTTTTTTCCAGACATCTGAAATTAAATCATTAAACCATACAAGATTATTTGCGGCCTTGGATAAACAAACATATTCCGCTTCTGTTGTTGAAGTAGCCACTAGTTCTTGTTTACCAGTGTACCAGTAAACTGGACAGTCATTTAAGAGAAATACATAACCAGATGTGCTTTTTCTGCATGAGGTGTCTCCAGCCCAATCTGCATCTGCATAACACGTAAGCTTTGGTTCTTTAATATCATTAGGTTCTAACATTAAACAAAAGTCTAGTGTACTTTTTAAATATCTTAAAATTCTTTTAACAGCTTCCCAGTGGTACATTGTTGGTTTGCTGACATGCCTAGATAATAAATTGAGTGGTAAAGCGATGTCCGGTCTAGTCCAATTAGATATGTAAAGGAGTGAACCTATGATTGATCTATAGAATGTATTGTCCTTGAACTCGGGAGAAGATTCATCAGAATTCCTTAGAAAGTCAGTTTGCATAGGGGTATCACAAGGTTTGGCATTGTTTAAGTTGCATTTATTTAAAAGATCTATGATCTTATCTCTCTGGGTAAGTTTGAATCCCCTTTTTGTCTTATTAATTTGGACACCAAGGTATTTGTTTACCTTGCCTAAAGATTTCAATGAGAAATGTTCATTTAGTTTAGTTACAAAAGTTTCTCTTCTTTCTTTTTGTTTTCCTATGTATAAAATGTCATCCACATAAATCAATACAAATTCAATGTAATCATCACCCCTCTTGACAAAGAAACAATTATCAGCAGTGGTAGCGTTGAAGTCCATGGTCTTAAGTACTTTTACTAAACAATCATACCACCGTTTACCAGATTGTTTTAGCCCGTATAAACTCTTGTTTAACAACCAAGTCTCATTTTTGTTTGTGTATGGACTATGAGGTGCTCTCACGTATATTTCTTTATCTAATTTTGCGTGTAGGTACGCAGTCTGTATGTCATATTGGAATACATCTAGATTGAGTGCTGAAGCTACCACTAGAGCTGTTTTGACACTCTCTGTTCTTACAGTGGGGGAATACGTGTCAGTATAGTCCTCTGGATATTTCTGTGCATAACCCTGTGCAACCAATCTAGCTTTGTATAGAGTATTTCCTCCCTCTAAATTCTTAATTTTATATATCCATCTGGTACCAATAATTGTCTTATCTTTAGGTGCAGATGCAGGTGTAAATACATTTAGTCCTTGTAAACTTTCCATCTCTTTCTTCATTGCTAATTCCCATTTTTCTTTTTCTTCGTGAGGAAGTTTTAACACTTCCTCGTATGTATTGGGTGTTGTTGGTTCACCATTCATGTGCATTACATAATCCTTGTATTTATTTGGCATTTGATTTCTGGTGTTTCTAATGATTTTCTCGGGTTTACTATCGTTATCATGCAAATATCTTGCTTCCTTTTTTGTTAGTGTGTCTGTCTTTATTTTGAGTTGGCTATTTGTCCAAGTTTTAGTTTTGTTTCTATATTTGTTGATATTTTGTTTTTCTATAGTCCCTTTCTCATGAGATTTTGTATCTTCATGTTTATTTGGGAATATCTCATTAAGATGTAATTTAGACCAGTTAGCTTGTTCATGGAACACAGCTGTTCTGGAGACTATAAATTTGTTGTTACTATCAATGAATCTGTATCCTTTAGTGCCAGTCTCATATCCCATAAATCTGAGTCTCCTGGACACATTTTCTCCCTTTCTTCTTAATTGTTTAGGTATGTGTACGTCTGCTGTGACTCCAAATATATGCATGTGTGCTAATTTTGGTTTTCTATTATACATCACTTCATATGGTGTCTTATTTATAATGCTGGACCATGTTCTATTTTGTGTGTAATTTGAATAATGTAAGGCTTCTGACCAGAATTGTTTGCTTAAGCCAGCATCTTCCAATGTGCATCTAATCATGGTTTGTAATGTGGAATTTTTTCTCTCTGCAATCCCGTTTTGGAACGGAGAAAATGGACTAGATGTGTAATGTAACATTCCTTTGTCTTTTAACCATTGTGAGAATTCTTTAGACATGAATTCGCATCCTCTGTCTGTCATAATTTGTTTTATTTTGATGTTGTGTTGTGTTTCTATGCGTTTGTAAAATTCTTTAAATTTTTGAAATGTTTCATCTTTGTGTTTTAATGTGTAAACAAATCCATAGCGGCTATAATCGTCCACTATTGTCAGGAAGTAACGTTTCCTATAAGTGATTGATGGGGTTAATGGACCAACTAAGTCCATGTGTACTAAATCAAAAATTTTGTTAGTTGATCTGGTAGATTTTTTTGGCCTGGGACTAGTTTTTAGTTTTGTAGATTTACATACTGAGCATTCCAGATAATTTTCACAATTTTTTATTTTGACACCTTCTGCGTGTTCAGTCATTTTTTGCACTACAGGAAAACTGGCATGTCCTAACTTCCTATGCAATATGTGAGCACACTCATCATGAATTGGTTTGCCTATCTTTGGCTTCTTATCGTTGTGTGCATCTGTGTGATCATGAGATATTTTACATTCATCATTGTCACTGTTGCTAACATTCTCATCATCTATCTCAATACAATCTTCCATATTTGAATCAATGTTATGTAACCATTTTTCTTTTGTTATTAGGTAAGGTAGTCCTCCTTTAGTCACCACAGTGCCTACATTTATTTTATTCTTTTCCAAAGTTGCCTTTCCTTTTGAAAAGACAATGTTAATGTCAGAATCTCTGCTTAGTTTTATGGCACTTAATATGTTATGAGGTATTTCAGGTATTAGTAATACCCCCTCTATTTTTCCTAAACCAGGTAAGGTTACATTTCCTCTACCTAATACTTGAACCTTTTCTTGGTTAGCTACCTTAATTACAAATTTATCTTCTGCAAATGAAGACAATATACTTTTGTTATTAGTGGTGTGATTAGTTGCTCCAGAATCAATAAGCCAATTATTGTTCTCACTTTGTTGTGTGTTAGTGTTGTCTTGTTTATTTAATCCATTCAGTGAACCAGACTTTCTATCCTTTGAATTGTCTCTGCCCCCTCTATTCTCTCTGTGATTTGGTGGGCTCCTATATCTATGCCTTTCTATGGAAGGCTGTCTATAATCGTATTTGTTTCTGTATTCTGATCTATATCTTTCTTTTAAGAATTTTGGGCAATCTCTTCTATTGTGTTCCCTGGATCCACAATTATGACATTTAAATGTTCCACTATATTTTTCTTGGAAAGCTACTTTCCTATATGGTTTATGTTCTGTGTGATTGTTAGAACGATTCCTTCTAGAATTATCTTCTGTTATCAATTTGTTAGATAGACTTTCTATGGATAAATACCCTAGATTGATTGTGTCTAAATGTGACATAAAATTGTCCCATGATGGATCAAGTGAGTTGATAATGACACTTTTCATTGTTTGGTCTGAAATCACCTCCCCCCTCAAATGCAGTTCAGCTCTTATTTTGTTCAAAGATATTAAATGTTCACTTATGGAAACCCCTGGTTTTATCCTAGATGAAAAGAAGTCTTTAGATATCCTTGTGGTGGTGGCTACACTGTCACTGTGAAACAAATTAAACATGCATTGAATAATTTCTGAAACAGTCAAATTTGGCTTAATGCTGTGATACATTGCAGGAGACACACTAGATATTATTAAGAAAAAAGCTCTATGGTGTAAACAATCTATTTTTAGTGTCCAAGGTCTTTTTGGGGGACTAGTGATAAAAAACAGTAAGTTTTCCTTCATAAAGACAACCTGGAGCTGTTGATACCATTCTTGTAAATTAATGCCATCAACCCTTAGTTTTGGGAAGTCACTGGGTAAATTTCCGACATTATTGGGTCCATTACTTACAACCTGAGGTAGTCCGTGGTCTCGTAAATGCAGAAAATTGCAAAACGGCGTGGGGATGCTCGCTACAAGTCTGCATGATCTTCTCTCCTGTTCATGTCTTCCCGGATCGTCAGCGTAGTTTCGCGCATGCGCGTTGCTCATTTCTTCTTCGGCGTCGTCGTGGAAGGTTCTCCTCATTGCGGCTTGCTCGCTCTGCTCTTCTTCAGATGAGTCGGTCTCTGGTTCGACTTTGGGGGTTCTGGCGACGGTGGCTGTTCTTCCTCTTCTATTGAGAGCGTTGGTGCTTGCTTCGGTCTGCGGCGTAGGGCGGTATCGGCAGGGCTCTCTGGGTTCCGGCGTCAGCGTTCTAGTAGTCAGGATGGGAGCGGGCAGGTCTTGAGGCATTGGCTTGCTCGTTCGCTTTTTTGGTGTCTTTTTAGTAATTTTCAGTTTTGGCCCAAATGCAGCAAAGAGCGTTTTCATCGCTGATTTTATTTGGTGTTTTGTTGGATCTTCCTCGCTTTCTGGTTCTGATTCTTCTGAGGTGTTTGAATCTTCCTTTTTGTTTTCGTTGTCTGATAATATTTTTCGCGCCAGAAATTTTGAATTGAGCTTGCTGATTGGCTCTGCTTCGTTCATCTTGGAGGCCGGTTGAAACCAAGATGGCCGCCATTCAAATTTTTGCGCGGGATCATCGTTTTTCTTCTTTGTAATGATTTTCTCCGCAGTCATATTACTCACTATTTTTGGATCTTTGGGTTTTTCATTGGTGATGTTTTTCTCTCTCGCTGCTCCGCTGTTCTTCAGCATATCTTGGAGGTTCGCGATGAGGCTTTCATCATTCTTCTGACTTTTTAATAGTTTTAATATCTCTGACCTGAGTTCGTTATTTCCTATTTCGGTTTCCTCCTGGTCATCAATTATTTCTTCGTCTTCAGTGGTGTATTCTTCGGATTCTCTCGAAATTGCATTGGTGGATTCGTTGATTATTTCTTGTTCCGTTTCCATTTCTTTGCTGTAGGCCCTGGTGTTGGGCCTATCTTTCTTAGACATCTTAAAGCTTTTTTATTGAGTCAATTAACCATCCTCTGCTACCAGTTTGTTGCAATATTTTCAGGATCAGACTCAATAAGATCAACAAGAGTTAAAGATTTAACTATATATATTCTTTATTTACATTAGGCATTCTATATTCACTGAATATTCACAGATAGAAGCAAGGGAAATGGTGTAGGTAGCTCCTTATATATACAATGGGTGGAGCTATATGTGGGAGTGGTGAATTATGAATACATTAAGAAGTGAAGAATAATTTAACCCCTGATACCCTGTCTGTACACTATTTACACATTGGAGAATAAGGCATTTACATCTGACACTTTTATAACCACAGCCCATGGATTCTAGACAACATCCAGAAAAAAATATTAAAGAAAATTTTGATTTACAAATTAAAAGCAGCAGAAACATTTCTAAGAAAAGTGAGCACTTTCATAAGCTTACTGTGGAACCAAAGCATTTTACAAAAATAATGCTGGACATCCCATGAAGTTCAGTTTGTAATGAAAAAATTTGGTTCTTGTTAAACCAATTGAGACTTCTCTCAATATGGAATCTGAAACAGGGATACACTAGTAATTATGGTAATTAACAGAAGAGTTTATAGAAGGAGACATTATCTGCACAAGGTAGATAATTGGAACTCAGATAATTTTAGGTTATTAAAAATAGTAATTTTACATAATTATTTTCAATGCAGAGTGAGTGCTTTAGAATGGGGAAGAAATACCTATACCATATCAAATCAATAGGCAGGTAGCTGATTTGTTATATGACTATGGAATCTCATTTATCCTTAAAAGAATGTGTTTATTTATCTCAATCCTACAAAACAGAACAGTCTGATTTAGTCTTTTCCTCCTATTTAATAGATGTCCCTTCCTCCATCCCATAAACAATTAAGACTATTTCAAAAAGAATATGGTAGAAGATAGCCATCAGTGAATTCAAGTGTTGAAATACCTTCTGTCGATGTTTATGCTTGAATTAATTAAAAAGCACTAACTCAAGTCATTTATATTTCAGGTTACTGCAGATGTTTTAATAAAGGATTTAAACTAACAGCTTCATGTCTCCAGTATTTTGTAGCAGTCTCTTTTATAATGAATACCATCACATGAGAAGCAATTCAGAATATGTTTCCATGGAAACAGAAACAATGATCACCAGCAAAGTTCTTGAAACTCCTGCACATTTAACTTTCCACGTAGCAAACAAAGATATCTGTGTTTGAATTTTGTGCATATCTTTTCAAATAATTAACCAACTACACATTTTCCTGTCTGTTTCATGTTTTGAGTTTTGGTGTACTTTTGTTTGAAGGATTATATAACAGTTTGCCACAATACCAGTTTGTCTGCCTGCTATTACTTTTAAAATAAGATCTCATCCTCAATAATTTTTAAGAAGACATAAGACATGTTAAAAGGCCATGATACAAATGTTACATTAGATTGGGAATGTCATACTCCATGTTTCTAAGGAATAGTATAAAAGAATAAAAAGAAAATGAAATATATGCTTGAGAGGCTTTTGAAATAAAGATTTTGACAAACAATAAATAAAACTATTTATTTGGGCTCTTGAATACACTGAAACATGTAGCATTTGTCAGATTTTTTTCTGATTTTTTTTAAAAAATCTATGTTTTAATTTGAAAACGAACTGAACCTTGTAATGTATGTTTGTGGAGAATTTGAGTCAGTGTTGTCCACAAATGATTAAAATCTGCAGAATGAGTGGCACGATCAATCAAAAATCAGGATCTTTTATAACCAGAGCCCATGGATTTTCCAAGTTTATTCACATGCACAGACAAAAGCTTCAGGCTTCACTCATGACACTCACTACACTTGTCTCTTGCAATTTTGACAAATCCTCCTGTAGACACTCATGAATCTATCCACCCATCCCTTAGCAGTTCTAGGGTATACTAATGAAGTCAGGAGTTTTTTTAGTTTATTCCTAGTAAGAAATAGTTACTTCTGTAAGGTTCAAGTATGAATTATAATATTATTTTTTTTTAAAAAAAAAGTTGTTTGATACTTACAGCTTTGCAAGAAGAAATTTCAGAATAAATGCAATTAATTATCCAGACAATGTTCTATGGCTGGAAGATGGAAGCTAAAGAAGCTGCCCTGATAACTTTCTACTCCATAATCACTCAGTAAACAGAATGAGAGAGACATGAACAACAATTTGATGATATTCTCCAGTGGAATATTTCTCCTCTTGTGAGCTTGTACCAAGAGGGTAGCATGTTACAGCTACTGCATAATCCATTATCATTTTTAGAGGTCAAAGTTAAAGTTGAACTAAACTAATTAATCACCCCTGAAGCCCCTGAACAAAAAATACTCCATTGCACAAAAGTACTCCATTGCCTCAAAATACTTACCAATATCCTCTACCTCACCCTGAACAAAAAGTACTCCATTGCACATTGTACATCATTAGCAATCATCACACACCAATCATCTCCCCCAACAAAATCATTGAGGTTTCAGGAGATGGCCCAGAATATAAGAACAGCGATGGCTCAGTGGCCCCATGATTCTGTAGAGTCATCTGCAAAAATGAGGCCATCAAATGAAAGTTTATGTACACTATAAATTCAATTGCCAGATCCAACCACAACCAGAGCAAACTTTGATCACGGCCTGACCTATCCTTACTACAACGGATCCCCTCCCATGAACTCCGTGCAGAACTCAAAAGACGCCAAGACCAAGGCGACACAAATCTATATATCGACTACCATGCTGACTGCATAAAAAGACCCACAATCAATCCCCCAACATCCAACCTTCCATCACCCAAAACATCCAATCATCCATCATCCAAAACATCCACCCAACCATCATCCAAAACTAGGTACGCACACCCCTTACTTCCTCAATACCAACCACTACTGACCTCAAATGCAAATTAATAAACACAAGCAGCATTGTAAACAAAATGCCCGAACTCCTCCTCTTATTAAATACTGCTACATTTGACATCATATTTGTCTGTGAAACATGGCTAAACGCATCCCTCCCTGACTCCATTATCACAGTAACAGACTATCACGTTTACCGGTCTGATCGCGAAACCCGCAGAGGGGGTAAACTAGTTATCTTCTACAAAAAGTCACTAAACTTAAAAAATATTCAAGTTGCACATGAACTCGCTCTTCCAGAAACTATTGTCTGTGAACTGTCCTTAAACACCACACTTCACTTCTTATTATGTTACCGAGCCCCTGACTACGATATTGCACATGCAAACAAGTTAATTTCACTACTAACGTGGGCAGTAGTGATAGATCAACTAGTAACTAATAACACTAGACTCAACAACTGCCTCAACCTCATTTTCTGCAACAGCTTAAACTCAATTTATGGACTACAAAAAGAACCCTTTTTCAACAGTGACCACAGCATGATTGACTTTTGTCTCAATATACGCCCTTACAAAAATCACCAAAATAATGGGATACCCAACTACAACTTCAAAAAAGCCAACTATGATCTCATAGACACTGACCTCTCATCTGTTGATTGGTAAATTCTATTCTCTGGCTGTAACACTGTCAAAGACTACCATAACATTTTCTTGCTCAAAATCAATAGAGTTATTAAACTATATGTACCACTAATCACCACCAAAACCAGGAAAAACAAATTACCCATATCAATAAGAAAGCTCCAATCCAAAAAAAATTCCCTCTGGCGAAAAAACAAAACTGGCTATATAGCTAACTTTAAAAGCCGCTACAAAAATATATGCCACCAAATAAAGACTGAAAGCACCAATTACCACACCAAACAAGAAGAGAACCTCCTGTGCACGAAATCCAACTGCGCCTTCTATAATTTTGTAAACAACAAACTTAAAGACTCAAGATCCATCCCACCCATAAAAGGACCTAATGGTAAAGAATGCAATGATGAAGCAGTTAAAGCAAACCTCTTCAACACATTCTTTGGCTCAGTCTTTGTAAACAGCAATGGCTCATGCCCAACATTCCCTAGTCATACCACAAATAACTTCAACGATCTAACACAAATAGATTTCACAGAAGATAATGTTGATAAGGCACTACGCAGACTAAAATCATCTCTATCTATTGGACCTGATGGACTACGTGCATACTTCTTAAAAAAGCTTTCCACTGCTATAGCATAACCCCTAAGCATAATCTATGAAAAATCCTTCAGGACCAGCTCCCTACCCAACCTATGGTCAATAGCCACGGTCATCCCTATCTTCAAAAAGGGAGACCTCAGCCTAGTTGAAAATTACAGATCAATCTCTTTATGCTGCATCACCTGAAAAGTCATGGAATCAATCATTAACCAATCCATTACCCTCCACCTAGAAACAAACAACCTACTCTCTAATAAACAATTTGGTTTCAGAAAAAAATTATCATGTAATCTATAACTTCTACACTGCAAAAATATATGGACTACAAATCTCAATCAGGGCAAAGCAATAGACGCAATTTACATAGGCTTCTGTAAAGCCTTTGATTCAGTGGTACATGACAAACTACTTCTAAAACTAAAATCCTATGGCATCTCCGGACCCCTACATAATTGGATAGCTGCATTCCTGTCAAACAGACAACAAGTGGTCAAAATAGGGAGCACTCCGTCAAATCTTGCACCTGTTAATAGCGGTATCCCCCAAGGCAGCGTTCTAGGACCAACACTCTTTATACTTCATATTATACATAAATGCCTTTGCGATCATATTATAAGCAACTGCGTTCTCTTCACCGATGATGTAAAAATATTTAACACCACCGACAATGCTGCTACCCTTCAAAAAGACCTTGACTTTGTGTCGGAATGGTCAAACAATCGGCAACTCCAAATCTCAACCAACAAATGCTCTTACACATTGGCAAAAAGAACCAGAACACAAAATACAAGCTAAGCGGACACGACCTTGTAAATGACCCTCACTCTGTCAAGGAACTTGGAGTAGTCATATCTAATGATCTAAGTGCCAAAGCCCACCAAAAAGGCATTAAGAGGTTGCAAACCTAATCTTGCGTAGCTTCTTTTCGGGTAATATCACACTACTAACCAGAGCATACAAAACATTTGCTAGACCAATTCTCGAATACAGCTCATTTGTCTGGAACCCACACTACATATTGGACATTAATACAATTGAACGTGTCCAGAAATATTTCACAAGAAGAGTCGTCCACTCCTCTGCTCGCAACAAAATACCTTATGCCACCAGACTTGAAATTCTAGGCTTAGAAAACTTAGAACTACGCCGCCCTCGATATGACCTAAGCATAGCTCATAAAATTATCTGCTACAATGTCCTACCTGTCAATAACTACTTCAGCTTCAACCACAACAACACATGAGTGCACAACAGATACAAACTTAAAGTGAACCACTCCAAACTCAATTGCAGAAAGTATGACTTCAGCAACAGAGTGGTCAATGCCTGAAATGCACTACCGGACTCTGTGGTTTCACCCAAAAAACTCCAAAATTTTAACCTAAGACTGTCTACTGTTATAATTATAATTGTTATAATTTTGATTTATATGCCACCCTTCTCCGGAGACTCAGGGCGGCTTACAATGCGCTAAGCAATAACCTTCATCCTTTTGTATATTTATAAAAAGTCAGCTTATTGCCCCCACAACTGGGTCCTCAATTTACCTACCTTAGAAAGGATGGAAGGCTGAGTCAACCTTGAGCCTGGCGAGATTCGAACCTGCAGTAATTGCAGGCGGCTGGTCTTAATAACAGGGTGCTTTAGACCACTGTACTACCAAGGCTCATTGACCTCACCCCATTCCTAAGAGATCTGTAAGGGGCATGCTTAAGAGCACCAGCACGCCTACCATCCCTGTCCTAATGTTTCCTCTATTCATATCTATTTTATGTATTCAATTCATGCTTATACTTATATATATTATTTAATACGTTCTTGACAAATAACTTTTTTTAAAAAAGAGTGAGTTAAATTCTCAACAAAAATGTTCCATAACAAGTATCTTTGAAGTAGACACAAAAGTTAACCTCTAATAGCCCTTTCAGTCTTCAATGCAAAACTTACACTGCATGCAAAGGCATCCTATTCCATTGTTTTAAATGCAGATACTGTGGTTTTTAAATATACTCCCATCTGAAACATGCCAAAATGGAACATTTTCCGATGTTCCAAAATCCTTTTCTGCTCTTTCCTTACACATTCACCATTGTGCTGAATGCTTGCTTTAGTTGTGGATCCTTGTTTCCCACTTTTTCCGTATCTGCTGTTACTACTGTTACTATGGGATCAAAATCGTATCAACACTATGTCAAAAAGAAAAATGACCTCTCTAACACCAGAAATGAAGTGGGATGTATTACTGTACATCTAATGATCCTTGGCCCTAGCATGAGTGAATTTACTACACACAAGATAAAGAAAAATGCTAATAGTATTTTAAGTGCCATGATATACTCTTTGTCTGCCATGATAACCATGCACATTAGAAATCCAGTAGGGGAAAAGAGGAAGAAATGTATTCTTGTTACATGAAATATGAGACAAGGAAGAAAACATTTTTGAGTGATATAATGCTTAAGAATAAAGGTCTGAAATTTTATGAATACATTTCTCAATGGGTTGTGGTTATAAACTTTTGACACCATACTCCACAACTACCTTTTCCCACCAGTTCAGAATCTCTTGTTATGGAAATACATTTCCATGAAATACATTCATGGAGGAATGTAACTTAGCATCATGAGAGGGATAAACTGAACACATTTAGAAAACTACTTAAAAGGAAACCAAAAGTTATCTACAGTACAATTCTAACTGTGAAGTTATCTTACTTCAAAATACACTACATTCTTATTTAAAGTGGAAATAAGTTATCTTTATAGTTATTTATTGTATTTATAACCTACCCTATTTATGTTTATAGCTCAAGGTAGCATAACAAAACTCAATACGTCTGTGAGTTAGGCTGGGCTAAGAGAGAGTGACCAATCTAAGAACACCCAATCAGCTTCAGTGCTTAAGGATGACTAGAACTCAAGGTTTCTAATCCATTTTAACTACCATACTGTCTTCCTTATCAAATTACACTTTACTCAACATTTATTAGTTACCTGCTTATCTAGTAGCTTTGATTTCTGGCATTCTCAAAACTATGTAAGTTTCTTTCACCTACTGTTTCCCTCCTTTAGTTTCACTGAAAGCCAGTTATATATTTTCAACTAACAGCAGTTTTTTTGTTATGTAAACACATGTAAATGTAGATAGCTTTAATTACAAACAAGCAAAGAGGGGTTTTTATTTTCTATTTTGAATTGTAAATTATGTTTATGGTGCTAGTATGTCACTTAAGTGTTGCCTCAACAATGAGAGTAGCTTATACATTGTTTAAAGAAATGAAAAAATAACTGAAAAATATATTATTAAAAATATATTAAAAAATATATTAAAAATAATATTAAAAATATATTATTACACCAAATTGAAAGTGACCATCACTCACAGATTAGATATAATGCTAAGATACAGATAGTTAAAGGAGGAAAAAAAATACTCCACATTTTGCAGTTGATAACTAGAAAAAGGGGAGAAGTACATCAATGCAAGCTTAAATCACAGAGGTTGCATTTATATGGCACACTTAATTGTGTTATTTAAAGGACCAACATCTTGTGAAAATCAAGAATTCCAGTAGTTCCATACATAATCAGATCATAAATAGTTCGAATATATTCTAAAATAAATTGGGTTTATCAGAGCATACAATACAAAATCAAGACCAGTTTAACCCATTCTTCTGTCTTTAGAGCATAAAGACATGAATCTAAAACAATTCCACAAAGCAATATTTCCATCTTCGTTTTTCTTTTAATTTTCATTCCTCCCTGTATATGTAGTAGGCCTGAAATAAGGGGATAAAAAGGGAATGAAGATAGCTAAGCCTCTTCTTGACAAATTGTTCATGACTCTCATCATACCACAGACACTTAAAATCTGGGGGGAAAGTCCCCAGGAGCTGTTAGCTGGGAGCAAGCCACCCCAAGATAGTTTTTATTAGGTCAGTTAATTGTTTTCATCAATAATGTCCCTTTGGATCACTGGGCAATTATTTTTCCCAGGAACTGCAATAAGCTCAGTATGCTGATTCATGAAAATGCAGCCATATTTTAGTATTAGTATTAAGACTAAACCAGCCAATGTCTGTACTAAAGATTTCATCATCACTGACATCAAAGTCTGTTATTTTGACTGTACAAACATGAATATCAAAATAATTCATCTCACAGTGGGAAGTCATCAAGATAAAATTCAACAAAAGTTCACTCTTCATCTATCTGTCTCTTTTACCATATTGCTCACGATTAAGTAATAAATAAAATGTAATGTAAATATATTACTACTTTGAATTTCTGGCAAGCTCCTTACTTGTATTATTTATACTGTAACTAAACTACAGAAACTGACAGTCAAAGTAAATGTTAAGAGGAACATTCAAATCTCTCAAGCAAATAAGCTGTTATCTAGCCAAAGATTTTCATTTCCTAGTACTATCGTTTTAATTGAGTACAACTTCTACATAGTAGCTTTGACAGTTATTGATAATAATTACATTTTTTTCATTTTGATTTCAAATTTATTAACATTGGAAATGCAAGCATATTCTTTATTTGTTTTCAACGGCTATGCTGATAAGAGAATTCTGAAAGTCCTAGTTGAAAGCCACCAGCTGAAGTCTGATGGTGAAGTCTGTCTGTAGCAGGGAGGAGTGTTGTGCGGGCCCCACTATTTTTCAAGATGGAATAATTTGCCTATATATAAGAACAAATTCTGCCTTGCTTAATAAACTTCCCTTTCTTTTCTTCTGCCACTCTTTGTAGCTTTATCGTCCTTGCCTCTTCCTGTATTATCTTCTGAAATCCAAAGCCAACCAAATTGGAGTAGGTACCTGATTGAGTACGTTACTCAAAGAATCCAGTAAGACAAATAGCATTCCCGGACCTCTTTATCCTGACAATGACATAGCTTATCTTTTTGTTTTTGTGACTCCATAATCAAGAAAAAAAATCTTCCCTATATTTCTACATCCCAGTTTCATTTCTTCCTCTAACTCAAGAAGTCTGTTTTTTCTTTCTCTAGTAATTTACACCATTTTTGTAATCATTCCAAAATTAGGACATTTCACAATATTTTTCTTTAGGGTGATGTGTTACATTGTACTAAGGAAGCATTTTTATATACTTCTAGGTTGCTCCATGTGTTATTTTACCATTTTTAGCTATTCACGTAGCTCAAGCCCTCCATCGTAGCATTTCTGCCCTGCATGGAATACAGCTACCTGGGCAACTATTTGCTCATCCATCTAGCTAGCTTCTAAGGAACTAGGGCTGTGTTCGCAGAACATAAATGCATGTAACATGATGGGAAACAGAAAAGCATATAGCTTGCCACCATGAATCAAAGAATTCTGTGTGTCAAATAAGAAAGTACATTTGCTATAGCGTGTTATTTAACACTGTGCTTTACTGAGGCGAAATGCAAATACCTATGAGATGTTGTGACAGGAAAGCTGTGGGAGTATGCATTCTGGGTGCTAAATATCCAACTCACATAATGGACTATTTTTTTACTGAAGAGCCAATATATCAAAGAGTAGGTGTTGAGATTCTGATAAAACACAGATACCTCTCATGTCTTTTTAGAGAAAAGAAAAAAAATCTACTAAGAATTAAACAATCAATTAATAGCAACAGAAACATTAACAAAACCTTTCTTTAACCTTTCTTTAAAAGCTTTGCATGGTGCTCCAGATGGAGATCTGGTCACTCTATCTTCCTCCACCTCTTTCTCTAGAATAAAACTCAATACAATGTGAAATCATCAACCTGGGATTGGGAGTCAAAATGATGACATGTATATCATGAGGTCTTTGTCCAAATGGTAAAACATGTAAGGATGTAATAAAGTCTGATACAAGTACAAAAATCATGAGATACATGTTGTCCCACCTTGTTCTGTTTTCCGAGAGATACCTGTAGTTTCAGACCCCTTTTCCTAATGTCCTTTGTGTTTTATTACTGTGTTTTATTTTTTATCTCTTACTGCATGCTATATATTTTATTTATCATACTTTAAATACATTATGTATAAGATTTGCATTGAATTTATATTTTACATTTCCAGTAAATAAAAAATATTACATAGATTGATTCTCAAAATGGTAGAAGAGAAGGATATTTCAGGTTTAGAGGATATTGTACTCAATATTGCATCCTGGGCTATCTTTAATATGATGTTCCTACAAATGAATTCAAAATGTACATACAGTGAACATGTAATGAGAGATATACATCAATCATAATGCCAAATAAGGCTGTACCACTGTGTAGAGTTCATCTCCAGATATAGAGTTGGGTAGCTTTCTTGTACAAAAGGAACAGCTTTGCAAATTTTGAATTTGCAAAATGCAAATGAAGGTACTGGTCACTTTCTATAAAGTCGTACATTGCACAGGGCCTGGTTACTTAACAGACCATCTATCATTCACAGTATCTGCTCAGACTACTTCAATCTAGCAGGGTTGACATGTTCCAGGTTCCATTGATTAAACAATTCCATCTGTCTGGACCCCAGAAGTGGGCCTTCTCTGTAGAAGTACCTGCCCTCTGGAATGAGGTTCTCTGAAATGAGGTTCTCTCGATTCAAATGGCTCCCATCCTACTGGTATTTCATAGGGCCTTAAAGACCTGCCTTTCTTCCCAGGCCTTTGAATAGGACATCCCTCTCTTCCTTTCTGTTCCTCTCTTTGTTTTTCTTTGCCATTATTTTCTTTTATCTTGTGCTGTTTTTGTGGATTGTATGTTGTTGTTCCTTGTTTTAACTTTTTTTAACAATTGTAAACTGCTCAGTGTTTGTTTTGTTTGTTTGTTTGTTTTATTAGATTTATATACCACCCTACTCCCGAAGGACTCAGGGCGGTGAATAGGCACAAAATAAAATACATGAATACAAAAGTTAAAAGACATAATTAAAGCCAGATTAAATAATTTAGCCCAAGACAATTAAAAAATCCCAATAATTTAAAACAGATTAAAATTTTGATTTAAAAGAATTTTAAAACAGGGGAAAAACAGTGTTGCTGGGAATGGGGCAGTGTATAAATTTAATAAATTATTATTGGTAATAGTAGTAGTATTTCCTGGTATTTCATTAGATGCATAATCCAAAACAGTAAACGTATTTTAGCAGAGAAAGAAACTAGTTTGCATTAGTTTTAGTGGCTTGTGTTTAATGAAAAGATCCCTTTCTGATCCTTTCCCTGGAAAAGAATTTGCATGATGTTTATCTAAAAGGAGTAGCTGCGATTAAAATCATATTTAGCTACATAACTTACTATCTGAAGTTCGAACTAAGGCATAGGCAGTAGCTGAGTCTCCTGGCTTTTTATTCTTACTCAAGAATCTCTAGATCAGAAGCCTAAGTGTTCTCCCCAATTCAGGTTTGAGCCTGGTGCTGTTCAGGAATGCTGTTCAGAATAGGATCCCTTAAAGTTAAAGCACTGGGTTCATGATAATTCTGATTTTGTTTAAGGACAGGAAGAGAGTCTAAACAATTAGACAAAATGTCATAAATCACATAATGCACATAAATCCACAATTTATAATTCTCAGAATGATTAATATATAAATAAATCCTATTCACTTTGTCTCAGCTATGTTCATTTTAAATGAAGCAGAATTGCTAATATAATAAGATAAATAAATAATAAATATAATAAGATAAATGACCAATTCCAACATACCCTCTTGACTCGTCTGAAAACATATCTCAGGAAAAGCTAAGCATTTGAAGAAACTACCAGTTATTTCTTAAACAACAATCTATCAAATTTGGTTATATCATTTGCTTAAATACACCAAGTATGTTAATAAAATGACTATAATTTTTAAACCCCTTTTATTATTTTGGCAGCCTATAACTTAATATGATATTGAATTGTCTCAGACAAGACCAAGTATTTAATCAGAATATTGTAGAGCAGGCCTTATAATTGAATTAAAAGCTTGAAAATCACATGGCTGATTAATTCACACAGCTTCAATCATAAGTCTTGTGCATGTAAATGAAGGCATTACATAAACGCACAAAGCCTAAAGAACAATTTTATTTATGATATTTTACTTAGTCAAGTTAATTTGGAAAGCAGTGAATAGTTATGGCATAATTTTCAGATATACTTGATCTAATTTGGAAAAGATCATTATCACATGGAAGTGCATTAACATCAGAATAATATAGCAAACAGGTTTCATGCTATCCAATAGTCTGTTGCCCTAGTAGAAAACCATGAAGAGATGAAGGCAAAAAATGTACAGTATGCTGCTGTTACTTTCTTGAAGTGGACGTACAGAAGCTTGCAGTAGTAGTAAGTGTTAACATAAGAAAAAATAACTTCACAATCCCCTTGATGTGATTAATTAATAATTAATTAATTGTAATTATGTAGCTCAAACCTAAGCATATTTAGTCAAGTAAGTCACTTCCAAGTAAACCTACCTAGAATTAAATCATAAGAGCCTTGGTGGCGCGGCAGACTAAAGTGCTGTTAAATAGCACCAGCTGCCTGCAATTACTGCAAGTTCAACTCTCACCAGGCTCAAGGTTGACTCAGCCTTCCATCCTTTTGAGGTAGGTAAAATGAGGACCCGGATTGTGGGGGCAATAAGCTGACTTTGTATAAAAAAGAACACCGCTTAGGGGGGGCCGAAAGCCCTACTAAGCAGGTATATACAAAAGTATGAAGGCTATTGGTTAATGCATTGTAAGCCACCCTGAGTCTCCGGAGAAAGGGCGGCATATAAATCGAACCAATAAATAAACAATAAAATAAATAAATAAGGATTTAGCATGTCAAGACTGACATCAGAGTATTATCTAGGGAATCTAGTTAGAAGGAGAGCTTTCTCCAACTTTGTGCTCTTCAGGTGCTACTATCTTGTTTCCAGTCAAAGCTATCCAGATGATGGGAACTGTATTCCAGCACAATCTGAAAGGGGACAGATTGTGGACAGGTGATGTGGATCAATTTCACTGCTGCTTAAGTAACTGTATCAGTGGGCCAATAAACATGATACATACCATTCAAACATTATTTGTTGTGTGTAAAGCTGCTGTGCCACAGTACCATTTTCCACAAGCACAATAATTATAGATAAATAACCTATAGTATACTCCTTTAGAAAATAGAAACTGCCCTCAAAAGCAAGAAAAAACACAATTCTTCACTTCCATAGCTCATGCCAATAATAGAATACATCTTCTAAATGAGATTGGCACTACTATTGACACAATTGAACTCTTGAGGCTATAAATGTCAAGCACAATTTATAGGAAATGATATTACCCGGATAATTGGCTCTAGGATAATACACTTAATTTTAAGATGGACCATGGATCAAATTTAGAGAGTATAATGATTCTATTATCTGCTCTAAAATCATGCCAAAAATCCAATTACATTTAACAAAGCCCTGATCATAGAAGGAGTTAACTAAGCATACAGAAAACCTATTTTGCTGATTCAGTGTTGGATTCTTGACAGCCTTGCATATACTTTAGAAATAATGGGGGGGAAACGACTTTCATATCAGTTTATTGTACAAACCTTATTTTATAGAAACCATGTAATAGCAATATCCAGAAGAGCTACTTAGTGTAAGGCAAAGCTGCCAAAAATTATATGCAAGCTATTACAAAGTTTAATGCCAGCAGTTTTCACCATATAGGTGTTGACATTAAAATTCCCAGAATTCTCATTCAGCATGGCTAACATCTCAAAGAGACAAAAAAGGATGCGACTCTAATAAATTCTTGACTTTTTTGTAAAACTGGAAAGTAGGAGAATTTCTACAATACATAAATTGTGGAAAAAAATGTGTCACTGCTTCACATGAAAACACATATTATAAAAAGTACCTGAGAATGTTTTGACACCCAGTGGCGAAGGACATTCAGGACACGATTAGTAGCTGCTCGACGTATTATGAACTCCTTATCACATATTCGTTCAGAATTATTAAATGCTACATATTTTAAAGGAGATATAAAATAAAATAAAATCAATTAGATGAAGAAAATTATCAAAGTAAAATTCTTCACAGTATAGCTAGGTTGGATAAAGCCATTTTTAAAAAAAAAACCTTTCATTG
This sequence comes from Pantherophis guttatus, assembly GCF_059756535.1. Classification (NCBI taxonomy): domain Eukaryota; kingdom Metazoa; phylum Chordata; class Lepidosauria; order Squamata; family Colubridae; genus Pantherophis; species Pantherophis guttatus. The sequence continues at coordinate 37,573,152 of NC_142064.1, read as the reverse complement.
TTGACACACAAAGGATTTTGAAAATTTTGCTTACACATACCATATATATTAAATGTTACAACATATATTTGCAACTGCCAAAAGAGTTTCCTGCATTTATAAACAAAATGTTTGCTTGAATTGCTTCATTTTTTTCTATAATCCTGATTATTATAAAGTGAATTCAATATTATATTATAATATTACACAGCAACATGTGGGTCATTTTAAAACAAGCACAAGTGCAATTTTTCTAGAAAAGGGGAGAAAAAAAACAATAAATTAATTGTTCATAACCTATTCCCTACTACCCACTCAGATTTTTAACTTTTAAATTGACATGCAATTTAACTATCTATACATGCAGCTACTGTATCATTGTGGGGAATGTAGCTAATATTCCCTATACCAAATACAGGTAGTCCTCGATTTACAACAGGTCATTTAGTGATCATTCGAAATTACAACGGCACTGAAATAAGTGACTTATGACCATTTTTCATACTTATGACCATTGTAGCATCCCCATGGTCACATTATCAAAATTCGGGCACTTGCAATTGGCTCATACTTATGGTGGTTGATGGGTCCCGGGGTGACATGATTCCCTTTTCCAACTTTCTGACAAGCAAAGTCAATAGGGAAACCAGATTTACTTAACAACCATGTTATTAATTTAAGCACTGCAGTGAGTTACTTAAAAAATTATGCAACGAAATGGGGCAAAATTTAACAAATTTCTCACTTAGCAACATAAATTTTGGGCTCATTTGTGGTCATAAATTGAGGACTACCTAATCTCAAATTCTCATTGTATGATTTTTTCCCCCAAAACTACAAAGAAAGCGGTAGGCTGAGCAGCACACCTGATGCTGTCAAGGAGGTTTTTTCTAACCTTACCCAAACATGAACGCCTACTGGTAAATAGTCTTTAATAAGTCAATTCCTTATGGTTTCAAACATTGATAGTTAAGGATCAAATAATTAAGGTTCACAATTTTCTTAATACATTAATGTAATTGCTTAGTCTCAATATGTTGCTTCTGTTAATAACATGACCATTTGCTTTATGGATCACTGAAGTCTCTGATCATTTTTCAAAGGCAAGGTCCTGCAGAGTGTATTAACAGCATTTCAAATAGCACATATCTACTCTAAATTGCATAAAGGCACATCTAGCCGCAAACTCCAACCAGATTAAGGCTGGCTCTAAGACAGCCATCAGATGATAAAACGTGTATTTTCAAAGCAATAGTGCAATACAGAATCTAGCAGATTTAACTACAATTCTATAAATGTATAGATATCTATTTCCCATACTGTATAACCAGAAATATTAGAGCTGAGTGTCCATGTGAGCAGCTAGTCTGTCCATCTGTTCAGACAAATTAAATATACCAAACATTTGATAGACAGATGCTATAGCTTCCAGGCGTCACTCTATTTATAGCATCCTAGAGACTACCTGTAGTGTCTACAGTTTTCTTAGCAAGATTTCAGAATTATTTGACTATTGCCTGGTTCCTAGAGCTGAGAGAGGGTAACTCAACTGGCTTCATGCTGAAAGCAGGACTAGAACTCATGGTCTCCTGTTTCTAGCCTGATACCTTAACCACTATACCAAACTGATTCCCTTAAAACTGAATAGACAGTTTCACATGCAGGGAAACTTCAAAATGGTTTCCATATTTAGAAAAAGAGCACATTTCTCCTTTTCTCAGATTTCCTATAGTTGGGATTGGAAGGACTTATTCTACTTCTGGGGAGAATGCTTGACTTCTTTTCAGGACCTACTGACTGATTTGGAGACAGTCAACCACTTGAAGTGTGCTGTTTCATAGGAATCTTTCCGCTACTTATTGCATTGCTTGCAATGCACATATTGCTGTCGTATATCACAGAATTAGAGATGAGATTTTCTCTGTGTATGGCTCTATCATTTATCTGGGGACTAAACAAGCCAACTTTCAACATTTTCTAGTTCTATGATGAACTTCCATTTAACTTTCTGTCTATTATTCAACATGATAAAATCAAAGCTACGCTAGTTGAATGCAATCTTAATAGTTTACTTTGAAGAGGCTATGCCATCTTTGTACTTAGTTATTAATGGAATTTATATTTTAATATGCAAAAGGGAATAAAGGGAATTCTGAAAATGTCAATCGCGTGTTATACATGTGAACTAATTCATGAAAGTACTTTAAGCCAATTTTCAGCTACACAAATTTATAGAAAGCTACCAGCACTTTAAATATTCTACTTAAACGTATTAGTTATAAAAACATAAAAAATTAAAAATAACTACAGTTATTAAGGCTTGGAAAAAATGTTAAGAAAATGTTTATTTCCAGCCTATAAACTAGCAGAGCAGCAACTCTGCAATACTTAAAGCAAGTGAACAGAACAACAGTTACATTCAGGATGTTTCAATAGTAACTTAGTAGAATAGACAAAAGAATATAATATAGGCAAAAAGAAAACAAATATTTCTTCTTTCAGCTGTACATACCTTGCATACTTAATTCCTACAAAATTTGATAGTTTAACTGTGGTTATAACAAGAGCTTATATTTAGGATGCCCAGAGTTATCAGTCAAATACTAGATAAGGCAATTATAAATGTAGCTTTTACACACAGTATATGGCAATACATTTTTGATTGTCAAAACATGTCAGGAATAGAGATGACAATCTCTGCTATTGATTTACTGTATTTGTTTGTTGTCCAGTTCCATCCAGATGATCATTGTTCAGACGCCTGTTCAACTATATTCTTGCTATATTCTAGCAAGGCAGTTTTAAAATTTTAATTACTCTTGCTCTCATTCATTTATACAGCCACCAATGGGAAAGAATGTTGCAATGAAGAGTGTTGATAACTTTCTTGTTCCTGTTTTTCTAATAAATTTCTAAACAAGCACCCACCAAACACCCCTTTTTTTAAAGAAGTAATAAATGTCTGGAGTATTTTTGAAGTATTTTTGAACAGCCATTCCAACCACAGGATTTAATTAACAATACCTATGAAGATGTGCAGCATTTTGATTTTTTTGTTTTATACTATTGTTATTTGAAACTGCAATTCTTGTTCAAATTAATGTTAAATCAGTTGAAGAGAAACAATGAGTCATAAATGAGTTATTTTGCTCACATAAATAAGAATGTTCCTTCTGTCAAAACAGAATGAATCTTGACTAATCCTGTGTTTCTATAACAGTTTTTCAGCATTATTCAAATGAAGACAGGCAATTGAAATTTTTACAAAAAGTCACTTCCTACACTGGTGTTGAATGGTACAGATACATTCTCAAGAGTCTACATAGTAGAAAATATACACATTTGTGTAATAAATTATTATCCAAAAAAGGAAGCGAGTTATTTAATTACTCCTTATCTCCTGCTTCTTCCGCACTAGAATTTACTTATTTTAAAAATACTTCTCCTTATAAAAACATCTGAACAGATTTAAATACATATAAAGCATAAGTATATTTAATTTTAATTAACATAAAATGTAAATAAAATGAGATTTGTTTTTGTTTTGGCACTACCACAAATGCAGACTTTATCATGGGGCAAGAACGGACCACAACCAAGATTTCTAATGTATTAATATAAAGAAAGCTGTGTACATTTCACTAACTTCTAATATAAATTAGAATTCAGAGGCATTATTAAGAGGTATCATGTCTAATGTAAAGTATTATTGGTCTCCTAGGGTATCTCAAGGACATCCTGGAAAACTTGGTCCCATCACCTGCTGATGCTTTTAACTGAAGACCAGAGGACTGAATTTGGAACTTACCTTATATGCACTATCACCAAAATACATCGCCTTTCCTTATAAAAGGAGATATATTTATTAACATGTATTTATCAACAAGGAGGAGTCCTCTTTATCTTTCTCAGATAACAGTAACTTTAATACAAGGTTATTGCTTAATAATTGCTTAATAAAAGCTTCATAGTGTGATTTGCCAGTCTGAAAGAAAGCATTTACCCAACCATTTGATAGAATTGCTAAGCAACAGTTTTCCAGTTTCAAAACAGCTCTTACTTCTGGAACAAAAATAGAATTCTATTCAAATTCATCACAGTTTGTGAAAGTTACAAGGAAAAGAGAATATATGTAGATGGATATATAATTTACAGACAGATTGAAGCAAATTTATGTTCAGTCTTTGCACCCCAGAGAGTTGACACTTTGGAGATAAAACAATACACAGATTTCCAATAAAAAGCAATAGGAAGAAAATGCCAAGTACAGGTTCATACTTAGAAAAAACTGCAGTCTTTATAACAGAAATACTATTCTTCTTGATTTTTGTAAAAATAAGATATTGAAATGCTAGCAACTAGGCAGATGTTGCTTGCACTTTCAACAGCTACAGCACAGACAATTTCACCAAATGTAGTTCCTTTTAGTTTTGTAATCGTAACATCATTTTCTTTATCCATGTTAAATATTTGCCCGAAGGGGCGTGAGACAAAACATTTACAAATTAGTATAGTCAGAAGAACATATGTACTTAAGTAAGAAAACAAGCAAACAAATGAATGCATATCTTACTGTAATCTTTTTTACCAGATTGCTCCTTCTGCCTTTGCCAACCAGCAATTAACATAAAATATTACTATTAAGCTACATTGGTGTCCGGCTACTTATTAAGGAGATACATCCCTGGAAGAGCTAAGCTTGACAGTGATGCCAAGACTCATGGCAACTCCACAAGGAAAATCAGTAGTCATTGTTTTTCAATGGTTTTTCATAAAAGCATCATATTTTATAATTTTTCAAAAAGTTTATTTTTAAGTTGGAAATGCAATTCAAGATTTATTGTAGCAGCATTTGTGAAGATATTAATTTAAATTTGGCTCTGTAATCCTTAATATTTCTATCCCATTCAGTCCAAAAGCTGAAGAAGCATTAGATGTTCTGATACTTCTCATTACAGACTAACAATTTCTTCTTAAAAATCAAATCTCATATCAGGTAGAATAAATTGGTTTGTCCTTAAATCTTGAATTGGAAACTTATCATGCTCAAATATCCAGTTCAATTCAAATCAGGGTTGATTCACATAGATCTACTAGTAATCTTACCTGGTGGACTTCCATGACCAGCTGCAGCTGTAGCAATAGCAAAAGCCGAAGCAGGAGAAACAGGACAATGACCATTGTCAGTCACCTGTCCTGCAAGGAAAATAAAAATAAATACAACATCAGATGACATTGTTTTATAAATAAAAACACCTCACTTAACTTTGTTTTATAAATAAAAATCCAGTTGAATATCTCTGCATTATATATATATACACACATATATACATATATATGCTCCGGAACGAAAATAATTAATTTTTTATTTTACTAAGCTTTCGTCAGCCATCAGCTGACATCGTCAGAGTATTAAACTACCATTACAGAGATCTCTGCCTTTATATCTCATTAATCAATTTGGCCATTGCACGCATAATAGGCCCTTTCAGCCGTCTCCCACTTATAATTAGCTGTGTTGTTTTTGCTGTCGTCATATCCATATCCCTATTTGCTTTGAATTATGTATTATATGAATTACATATCTTTCTTTCTCTCCTGCTTCTCGAACACTGAATTTAGTATTTTCCATTGTTCCCAAAAATGAATTAGCTTATAGAATGAGTCTTACTGTATAGTAACAGTACCATTGTCAAGCTCTACCAAGGCAGGCATGAATTTGTTTGAATTTTCCAGAGTGTTGATACAGTATGTCTAGTCTGAATCTTTACAGCAACTCAAGAACGGAAGCAAACACAGTTTCATTTCTGCTCCACTTTCATGACTTTGAGGAGTGTACAGAAATCTATCTTAACAAGCAATCTTGAAATATGTTAGTATAAACAAATAAAAAATAAATAAATACAAAGATGCCTATCCTTCTTTCTCATTAGGCTTCAAGATATTAAAAGCCTATTTTAAAAGGAAGATTTTAAGGACAAAATCTTATCCAGGGACTACATGTTCCATAAAGTTGGGCCACCATTGAGAAGTTTTGTTTTTTGGGCTATGCCCCTGTCTCTTCACATTGAGGGAGTAACCAAAACAGGCGAACACCTAATGACTTAAGTGGATTCCACAACATTATGTTCTTTAGGCTCAAATCCATAGTCCTCTTCCCAAATTTCATTCTGTTTAACAGTAACCTGGTCTTTGATTTTCCTATTTGTTAGTGGTTTGTGACCCTATATTATATAGGCAAAATTATTAATGTCATATTATGCGAATACTGTATGATTCTGTACATATATACTTTATTACCTCTGAAATATTTTAAATTCTTTATATCTCAGTAGCATGCAGTATACCTCAGATGTATTATGAGGAAAGAAGGAAGGAAGGAAGGAAGGAAGGAAAAAGAATGCCAAGGCCATCATTGGGGTTATTGTTAACTAGTATTTATACTCTCTGCAGTTTCCTTAATAGCTAATTTCAAGCCTTTTCGCCAGATTAGGACACCTACCTATACTGTATATACGGGATACACTTATTTTACTATTAGGTACAAAATAGATTTATTTCTCACTAACAATAGTATGTATCTTCCTCACATCAGGTAGCCAAAATGTGCCCTCAGCTTGTATCACACAAATCTGTCAGAAGGCTGAAGTTAATGTTTTTTTCAAACAAATGTATATTTTGTTCAAAATTTTTCAGAACATTTCCTCACAGCTGAATGCAAAAAATTATCTTGCTGCCAGTGTTATTTTGAATGGTATTATTTACATTTTCTTTTCTATATACTGTGTGATAAACAAGCATTTAAAAAATAGGAAATTAATATCCTAGAGATAAAAAAAATGAAAAAAGAGAAACAAATTCAGGACAAAGACTGCAATCCAGACTGAGTTACACAAGAATTCAAATCCTATTGGAACAGTTTAAATCCATGAAGCAGAGCTTTGTAATGAAGTCAATATTTTCATATTACCTCCTGTCTGCCGGTAACGTAAATGTCGTGGAGTTGAAGGGGATCTACATGGAGACAGCTCAGGAGGATCTACTGTTGAGGCACTTTCTGGGATAGGATGATCAACCGGTACAGATTCCAAAACTCCTGCTATAAAAAAAAATAAGAACTATAGAAATACAGGAAAGATACTAAATTCTTATTCTAAAAACTTAATTTTCAGTGTGCAGAAACAAATCTGAATGTATTTTGTGTCTGGGCAGTAAATAACCAGCATTTATAACTCCACATATAAAAATACATAATTGAAAGAAAAAAAATATCTCAACAGGTTTTTAAATTGATGAGCACAATGTCTAGTAATTCATGGATCAACTGGGGTATGGTGTGTATGAGGTATTCAGTTTATACAAATTGTGATAAAATTGCAGAGGTTTCTATTTGAACACCATTGTTCAATAATTAATCACTATATTGATATAATCTTGGCACCCATATTATCCATGTGCCAGTGCTACTTAAAGAAGTTGCATCATTTATTGGGTTTGCATAGTAGCCATGCAACCTAGGGAAAATACATTTTTGGATTAAGGAGATACCACCACAAGATGCTTTGAACTAGGTGCAATGTCAGCTCAATGTTAACTCAATTCAACAATTCAACCATAATTTAGGGGAATGTGATACTGCATACTTGGAAGTAGCAACGTTGGACTTTTTGCACCAGTTCTATTTAGACAGTCTAATGGTGCACACAAAATCTCAGAATCCAGGTTAAAGAAACAAGGAAGGAATTTGAATTACAAGACTGCTTAATGAAAGAGGAAACATATAGCTCACTAAAAATAGTTTGCAAAACCATTTTGGTATTAAATGTTAACTGAGAAAAGCTTTTCTTTTCAGTGTTGAGATTTGATTTAGTTCTACCTTTATGAAAAAAAATCCTTTCATCTATCAAGTACTACACATTAATATTTAAAATAAATCACCACTGACTTGATTTAGTTGAGAAGTTTTTTTCCCCATAAAATTATCCCCTCTATAATGTTATTCTAATTCAAGCTTGGAAGAATAGACAAGCTCAGATATTATCAGCTTAATTCCTAAGGTTCTATCTATCACAAGAGATGTCAAACATTTCCCCTTGATATCACAAGCCTTAAAGGATGCTTTCTAAAAATAATGATGGTTCTGAACCAAAATTCCAATTTCTTCATTCAGAAGACTAACATTCAGAATAATAAAATCATGGCCATGAATTGTTTCCAGATGTGAGTTTACTGTGCTCCACTCTTTGATTGGGAAAGCACTTGATAATGAGGAACATATTTGACTTCTAGATTTAACACTTTATTTGGCAGTGATAATTATTTTTATAGTAGAACATTGTTTCTTTTGTAAGGTAAAAACAATTTCCTAACAGTGACAGCTCAACAATGGGACCAGTTACCCAAAGAAATAGTGGGCTTCCATTCATTGGCTGGATTCAAGAACAGCTAAAGGGCTATCTATCCTCGGTATTTTAAGCATTTGACTTTCTGTACAGAGCAAGGAGTTGGACGTGATATTTTACATAGCTCCTTCAATCCTGTGACTCTCCCGTTCATTATTAGCTTTCTCACAATATTAGCCACTTCTTCTTCAGTAAATGCTCCTGAATAATTCTTTAGGCTGTCAGAAAATCCAGATATCTCATATTATAAGCTAAAAAATGCAAAATAATATTTGCATGAATTAGGTTATTTTTAATAACTCTTTTATGTCAGTCATATGTCTGCATCAGACGTAGAAGCCCATTGGGAGTCGGTGCAGTCCATGAAGCAGAAGCTTGCTTTGTGTTTTATGAATTCAATGAGAGACACCAAATATTGTCCACACTAGTGTCTTTTGGACCATTTGCAGTAGATGAGAGGTGAATAAGGCATGAATCACTCTAAGTCCCTGGTGGCAAACCTATAGCATGCATGCCAGAGATGGCACTCATAGCCCTCTCTGTGGGCACGTGCGCCGTCACCCCAGCACAGAATTCGCCAAGGGGGCGGTTACCTCGGCCCTCTGTAAACATCAGTCTTTGCTTCCGCAGCTCCAACTCCGTCAGGCTCTTCTTTTCCTGCCCCCTCATTTTCTGCCAGGGTGAAGACCCCTCCCCCTAGGCTGCTCTGCGAGACGCCTGATCCCACCGGGGCTGCCCCAATCCCCTTCTCAAGCCCTCCACCCCCAGAGGAAAAGAAGCAAGGAAAGACTAACATGAAGCACTCGGTTAGAAAGAACTGGAGCCTTTCTCCACGGCGGATGGAAAGGGGCAGGGCCACACCTCCAAGCTGCAGCTTTTGAAAGCCAATTTCTTTCCAATTTGCTGCCCATCTGTAAATATTATTATAATATTAGGAAAGGGGGGAAGTTATTACAATTACATCCCTGCTCAGTTATTTTGGAGAGGGGGAAAGGAATGTAGGATATTCACCCTAAAGCTTAATTAGGCCTGTCAAATAAATCACATTTTGTAAATATTTAAGTATATATTTTCATGTGACAACACTGAAGAAATGAGACTTGGCTACAATGTAAAGTAGTGAGTATACAGTTTGTATAACAGTGTAAATGTGCTGCCCCTTCAAAATAACACAACACACAGCCATTAATGTCTAATTTCCATGTTGGCACTTTGCAATAAATGAGTGGGTTTTGGGTTGCAGTTTGGCCACTTGTCTCTAAAAGGTTCGCCATCGCTGCTCTAAGTCCTCCCAGTCCATTGACATGTGCATTTAACACACATCCTTTGCACAGAAGTAATTAGCATTTCTCTATTGCAGGTTATTCTGTTTATCAGGGTTAAATTCTGTCTGCAATCCCATTTACTTTGACCATGGGTGTTAAGTTCTGGGTGAAGAATGGAGGCGAGGCCAGAGTGATTTCTAACAGTTCTTTATTCAATACGGCCTGTGAGGCAATCTCTCTCCCTGGCTGACATAGCTCCTTTTATATGAAACTGATCTGCCAAACAACCAATTAGGAAAGAGTATTTTCCCGCTCCAATAGAGGACCAGAATGAGAACTTCAGCTGACAACTATACACTATATACAATACATAACAATGGAAAAGTTCACATTTTGAAGTTTTTTATTATGATTATATAACTGAAATAGCATTTATTTTGCCTTTCCTGATAAATGGAATTAATCTTTTTTGTAAAAAGGAATATATTTTTTAAAAACTGTAACAGAAAATCTTTTAATTATATCCACAATTTGCCAGTGACTCCTTAACTATAGAATGCTTTTTAAATATAAGAACAGAGAAATTGTTGCTAGTTTGGTTATCCTGGTTAGGCCCATATATAAGAGACTGTAGGCTTTCTTGTAATAGTAATATTTATTTCTTTTCTTCCTCAGAAACACAATTAGACAGGCACTAATCTGGGAGGAGCAAGAACTTATATACAGAGAAGGCGGGGCTAATGGTAAGTACTAACCAATGGTAAGTGACACAATGACATCACACAATGACATATAAACAAGCACACATATTTACAGATATCAGGTTAGGTATTTTCATCTGTAACAAATCCCCCTCTAAAATACCTAACTAATGGTGGGTTATTAAGATTATATATGCACATCAAGTTTGGAAGTCAAATACATATGTTGTTTGGTTGGCAATGGCTTAGTGAGGATATCAGCAATTTGTTCACTAGTATTGCAATGGATAGCTTTAATAAATCCTATACTTGACAGTTGTCTTACATGTTTATATTTTATATCGATATGTCGAGATCGTTGACCTATTGCTTCGGAAGCTGATATATCAATTGCTGCCTTATTGTCCTCATTGATAATAATTGGATAAACAGGTTCATCCCACACATTGGTTAACAAGTCATCGAACCAAGTTAGATTGTTGACCGCTTTGGATAAACAAACATATTCGGCTTCCGCTGTGGAAGTGGCAATTAAATTCTGTTTGCCTGTGTACCAGTGCACCGCACAGCCATTTATAAGAAAAACATATCCAGAAGTACTTTTTCTGGTTTTTGAATCAGTAGCCCAATCAGCATCAGCGTAGCAGGTCAAAGTTGGTTTTTCAGAAATGAATGGTTCTAAGAATAAGCACATATCAATGCTAGACTTTAGATATTTTAGAATCCTCTTAATTCCTTCCCAGTGGTATGAGTTAGGATTGCTTACATGTCTTGACAACAAATTTACAGCAAGGGTGATATCAGGCCTGGTCCAATTAGATATGTATAATAAGGACCCAATAATTGATCGATATAACGTGTTATCCTTGAATGGTTCGTACTCATTATACACATTCCTATAAAAATCAGTTGACATAGGAGTATCACAAATTTTTGAATTAATTAAATTACATTTTTGTATGAGTTCCATAATCTTGTCTTTCTGAGATAATTTGAACCCCTTATCTGTTTTGTCAATTTGGACTCCTAGATACTTATTTACCTTTCCTAATATTTTTAAGTTGAAATTTTTGCCTAGTTGTTCAGCGAAATTATCACATTTAATTTTGTCGTGTCCAAAATACAATATATCATCAACATAAATCAAAACATATTCAATAGAATCATTATTTTTTTTTTGTGAAAAAACAAAAATCAGATGAAGTAGCTACAAAACCCATATTTTTAAGTATCTTTGATAAGCACTCATACCACCGCTTACCGGACTGTTTTAGTCCATAAAGGCTCTTGTTTAATAGCCAAATTTCTCCCTTTTTTGTATCCTTTCCTGGGGGTGCTTTCACATAAATTTCTTTATCTAGATCAGCGTGCAGATAGGCTGTCTGCACGTCAAATTGATATACTTCCAGATTTAAGATAGAAGCTAACACTAGTGCTGTTTTCACGCTTTCTGATCTAACGGTTGGGGAATAAGTGTCTTCATAGTCATCCGGAAATCTTTGGGCAAAGCCTTGAGCCACCAACCTGGCTTTGTATAGGAATTTACCATCCTCTAGCTCCTTGATTTTATAGATCCACCTAGTGCCAATAGGGGATTTCTCAGTGGGCAGGTCTGTTGGTGTATATACATTTAGTTCTCTCAAACTGTCCATCTCTTTTTTCATTGCTTCCTCCCACTTACTTTTTTCTTCTAGGGGTAGCTTAAGTATGTCATCATATGTGTTAGGAGTCAGGTGTTTAGCTTGGATAGACAGTACGTAATCATCTAATCTTTTAGGAATTATGCCCCTATTGGATCTAATGGGCCTATTCTGGGGATGTTCATCGCTATGCATATACTTAGCTTCTTTTTCGGTTAATTGATCTACTTTCAAAGTGGGGTGTCCTTTTTTCCATTCATCATTAACTATTACTGGGCATTTGATTCTGTTAGTAGATGTGGATTTGGGGTTCGTATCTGATGTGTGATGTTTTGCGTGCGTGTGTGTAATATTTTTTGATTCTGGGTAAATTTCATTGAGATGTAATTTTGACCAGTTCATGTGTTCATGAAACACGGCAGATCTGGATACAATGAAGTGATTATTTTTATCAATGAAGCGATATCCCTTGGTTCCTGATTCGTACCCCATAAATATCAGTCTTTTGGATACTTTCTCTCCTTTGCGTCTTAACTGTGAGGGCACATATACATCAGCAGATACACCAAATACGTGTAAATGCCCAATTTTTGGTTTCCTTCCATACATGAGTTCGTATGGGGTCTTATTGATTGTACTGGACCATAAGCGATTTATAGTGTAATTGGAATAATTAAGGGCTTCAGCCCAGAATGACTGGTTTAAACCAGCATCATCTAACACACATTTAACCATGGTTTGTAGCAAACCATTCTTCCTTTCAGAGACTCCATTTTGGAATGGGGAAAATGGACAAGATTTAAAGTGCAATATTCCTTGTGATTTTAGCCAAATTGAAAATTCGTTGGATAGGAATTCCGACCCCCTGTCAGTCATTATTTGTTTGATTTTGGTATTGTATTGTGTTTCTACCATTTTAAAGAACTCCTTAAATTTTTTGAAAACCTCACTTTTGTGGTTAAGGGTGTATACAAAACCAAATCTACTATAGTCATCGACTATGGTCAGGAAGTATCTTTTTTTGTATTTAATTGAAGGTTTTAATGGGCCTACTACATCCATATGAATTAGTTGAAAGGTTGATTGTGTGGTGCGGGTGGCTTTTTTGGGTTTTGGCTTGTTTTTAATTTTGGAAGAATTGCATACAGAGCATTCTAAGTAATTTTTACAGTTCTTTATTTTTAAATCTTCGGAACACTCTAACATTTTTCGTATGACTGGAAAGCTCGCGTGTCCTAGCTTTCTGTGGAGTAAGTGACTACAATTATCGTGAATAGGTTTTCCATTGTTTAAATTTTCAGACATATTAGTATCAGTGTTTGATGCATTCTTATCATTATTTTCATCATGGCTATCTGAATTTGGTTTTTTGTTTCTTAATTGATAGTTTGCATAGACTAGTTCGTTATCTTGTGGCAGTAGGTATGTTAGTCCATCATTTGTAAATAGTTTACCTATGTTTCTGTTGTTCTTAGTCATGAATACCTTTCCACCTCTGAAAGTGGTTTCTATTGCATTGTCTAAGCTTAACTTTAGGGTTGCCAATATGTTATTTGGAATTTCGGGCACAAATAGTACCCCCTCTATTTTTCCTATACCTTTTATATGCGTGTCTCCTATTCCTCTCACTAGGACTCTATTTTGGTTTGCTACTTTAATATAATATTTCTTTTCAGTGAAGTTACTTAATATTTCTCTATTATGAGTTGTATGGCATGTGGCTCCTGAATCTATGAGCCAGGTGTTGAGTGAATCAGATATCAAAGTGTTATTATTTCTTATTCCATATAGTGATCCTTTCTTATTTTCTCTAGGGTTATTTCTGTATGTTTGTCTTTCTCTAGAGTGTGGTGATTCTCTTCTCTTATACCTGTAATCTGGGGAGGTTCTGTCTAAAAAGTGTATTCTTCTATCCTTGTGTTTATATGAGTCACTGTATCCTATATTCTTGGGACAGTCTCTACTCTGATGTCTTTCAGATCCACATGTGAGACATTCATGTGGGTATCTGTCTCTGGCCCTGAAATCAGTCCTTCTTTGATTTCTACCTTCTCTTTGTTGTGTATATCGCTCTCTTCTAAGTCTATCTTCAGTAATAAGCTTATTGGTAAGGTTTTCTAAAGTAATTTGCTCTATACTTAGGTTATCTATTAGTGTAATGTAGTTATCCCAGCTGTGATCTAGTGAGTTAATTATAATGCTTTTCATGGTGTTGTCAGAAATGGTTTCTCCCCTTTGAATAAGGTCTGCTCTTACAGCGTTTAAATTCAAGATATGCTCACTCATGGATGTATCATGTTTTAGTTTGGCAGAATAGAATTCCCTAGAGATTTTTGTGGTAGTGGCTACATTTTTGCTATAGAACAGTCTGAATAATTTTTGATATACTTCAAATACAGTTAAATTATGCTCTATACTGGGGAGTATACTTGGGGAAATAGAAACAATTAACATATAGTATGCTTTGTGGTGGAGGCAGTCTATTTCATAGGTCCAAGGCTTATTTGGTGGGTTATCAATAAAAAATAAAACATTTTCTTTCATATATACAATCTGTAAACACTGATCCCATTCCATTAAGTTGCTTCCATCTAATTTCAATTTTATAAAGTCTGGAGGTATTGTCCCTGAGTGTAGTGAGGTGTTATTCATGTTTAGTAGCTGTCCATGATTTAAGACCTTAGCATACTCACAATAAGGCCTGGGTATGGTAGATGTATGTCTGTATTTACTTATCTCTATGTTGCGCTGACTTGTATTTATGTTTCCTTCTTCTTTCTTTGCAGGCTCGTTCTGGGCATGCTCAGTCCTCATTTTTCTCCAGCAGTCGATGAGGGAGGTTCCTGTGTCTGCAGCTCCTGGGGTGAAGTCCCAGACGGCCTTCTGTTGCTCTGCTTTGTTTCCGGAGGGCCTCTGGTGACTGAAGAATGCCTGGGGTGCTGCTCTGCTCATCGGGGAGTCTTCTCTGAGGTCGTCAGTAAGTGGAGCTTGAGGCGGGCCGCCATTGCCAATGGAGCCGGGTTGTTCAGGGAGCTGCTCTTCAGTAGGTAAGTATGATTGCCAGCTTGTCTTTCTTCGGGTGGCTAGGCCTTTCTTTAGACAGTCTATTTCTTTTTGGCCTTTGGTAGATGGTAGTTTAGAATTTTCTATTTCATTTTCTGGTTGTTTGTTTGGTATTGTTAGTTTAGTCCCGAGTGCTGCAGTTAGCACCTGTATAGCATTGTCTATTTCTACTTCAGTAGGTTGAGCTTTGTTTTGTTTAAATAATTGTTTTTTATTTGTTTTTGGACTCGGGTAATCATCTTCTTGGTAGGTTTTGTTTTTTATTTCGTAGTTTGAGGTTTGGAATTCTTTTAGTAATTGGTCAGGCATTTTAGAGGTATTAGGTGGGTAAGATGGCTGCCATGAAAAAGGCGGGAAGCTGTCGCCATCTTTGGTGTCATTTTTGAAGTCAGGGGTTGAATTTCTTACCTTGCAGTTTTCTTGTTTGTTATTTTCGTTATCTGCTGCTGTTCCGTGGTCGTTTATTATGCTGCGGATTTTCACAAGCAGATTTGATTCAGCTGTAGTTGTTTCTATTAATTCTAGTATTTTTCTTTTTACCTCATCTTCTTTGTTTGGTGTTAGCAGTTCATTTTCTTGTAATTGCGTTTGTTTCTTAATATTTTCAAGTGGTGTATATTTGTCAGGAGTTAGTTGAGCTGCCATTCTTTTCGTTATGTATCTGGTGGCAGGTCTTCTTTTGTCGTTATGTGAGTCTTGCATCTTTATGTTCGGTTGGGCCTACCAAACCATCCTCTTGCTACCAATTTGTTGCTAGTTTGGTTATCCTGGTTAGGCCCATATATAAGAGACTGTAGGCTTTCTTGTAATAGTAATATTTATTTCTTTTCTTCCTCAGAAACACAATTAGACAGGCACTAATCTGGGAGGAGCAAGAACTTATATACAGAGAAGGCGGGGCTAATGGTAAGTACTAACCAATGGTAAGTGACACAATGACATCACACAATGACATATAAACAAGCACACATATTTACAGATATCAGGTTAGGTATTTTCATCTGTAACAGAAATGAAGTAAAAGCGAAGCCTATTTTCTAATTGTAACTTGATAAATGGGAGTTTTAGAGTTCAAAAAACTGGAAAATGTTTTCATCTAAGTTCTGAACTACAGTATATATTTCACAAGATAGGCTAGTACAGTTATTCTACATTTAATGTGGCACATTTGAAAAATACAGGCTGTAGCCTGGATTTTACTACCTAGAATCTGTAAGAAAAAATTATCTCAGGCACATAATGTATAGGTTGTGGTCATATAACAACCCTAATTGGATCATAATTTCCATTGCTAAGCAAATCAATTGTTAGTTGAAACATCACATGACTACACTTTTTAGCAATGGTAATTCCAGTAATCCTAGTTGTGGTCATTAGGTGAGAACCACACCATGATTAGGTAAGAACTTCATACTTCTCCTGCCTTATGCAAAAGCTGCCTCCTTCCCACTGCCTCCTTCTCAACTAGGCCCAGTAAGTTCCCTTTGGCAGGCAAGGCCCTGCTGCTCTGTCACACTCATACACATTCATAATAGAAGAACCATTGAAAAGTTGGGGGAAAACTGTGCAATATTCTCAATGAATGATCCAAGAAAAAAATAGAAAAAAATTATATTAGGTGATATGAATAAATAAGTGGGAAATGGGACAAAAAATAGAGAAAAAGTCACATGGCTGTTTGGAGACCCAAGAAGGAATCAATATGGTGATTGGAGATCTGCTTAGGAAAAAAATTATTTCAAATACATTATGTATTCATATTTATCTATTTTAAAAGAATTAATACAAAACTAAAAGCATGATTGATTTGTTTATATTGAAAGAACAAGAGAATCGGTAATACATACAAGACTGATGAGTGGTTATACATGTTTTATCTGATAAATATGTATCTGATAGTGTCAAGAAGACATCTGGGGGGAAATGAACATAAAATAAAAAAGGAAAGAAAGAAATAAACTAAAAGAGAATAATAAAAAGAAGAAAAAAATATGAAGAGATTCCCAAGAGAATGAATGTAAAGTGGAAGAGATGCCTCTAAAATGTTATTAAATTCATAGTAATGGACTATTTTACTGCAATTACAATGCATAAAGAGTGATGAGCCTTGGTGGCACAGCAGACTAAAGCACTGTTAAGTAACACCAACTGCCTGCAATTACTGCAAGTTCAAATCTCACCAGGCTCAAGTTTGACTTAGCCTTCCATCCTTTCGAGGTAGGTAAAATGAGGACCCGGATTGTGGGGGCAATAAGCTGACTTTGTATAAAAAAGAACACCACTTGGGGGGGGGGGGAAAGCCCTACTAAGCAGGTATATGCAAAAGTATGAAGGCTATTGCTTAACGCATTGTAAGCTGACCTGAGTCTCCGGATAAGGGCGGCATATAAATCGAACCAATAAATAAATAAATAAATAAATCCCCATACAATCTTTTTTCCCGTTTCTAGCAATGGCAGAGACACAATTTGGCCTAATGGTTAATAATAATAATAATAATAATAATTATTATTATTATTATTATTATTATTATTATTATTATTATTATTATTATTATTATTATTATTATTATTATTATTTTATTTCTATACCGCCCTTCTCCCGAAGGACTCAGGGCGGTGTACAGCCTATTTAAAAACAGAATAGACATCAATTTAAAATAATTTAAAAGTATTAAATAAATTTGGCTTAATTTAAAACCCCAAAAGTTTAAAACATCCAATATAAAATTATGTTGCTAACCCAGCCTGGCGGAACAATAGGGTTAAAACCTCAAGGTGGAAACTGTAAATTCTAGTCCCACCTTTGGCATGAAAGCCAGCTGTGTGACTTCAGGCCAATCGCTCTCATTCAGCCCAACCCAATTTATAGGGTTGTTATTGTGAGGAAAATAGGAGGGGGAAATATTAGTCATTGTCATGCTCTTGAGTTATTTATAAAAATAACAAATGTGGGATAAAAATCCATATAGCATACATACCTATTAAGTAAACATTAACACACATGACTGACAGTATCTGGCTCTGCATCATAACAACTTTTTCTAGCCTAACTGTAGATCCTTGCATTGGAAGTAGAAAAGCTTATTTTTCCAGTATTGCTTTTTACTTCTTTTCACATATACATTTAAGTGAAATATTGGTATCAGAAATCTGATGGGCAGTATTCACACAAAACATCAGCAAAACCACTTCCACTATTCTACAGCAATCCAGTTAACCACATTAATCACAGTGAGCACTCAATAGCTGCAATATCCAGCACTTTCCCTAACTTAATTTCTAGAGACTCCCAAACTTGCAGAGAGCATAACCATTAGCTGCTGCCTGGATGTCTGGATATTGTAAGATTTCTAGCCCCCACACTTGGAGGAGATCACATTGAAGAAGACTACATTATAAAGTTATTACATATATAATGAAATAGATAAATGATAGATACAGTAGATATGATAGATAGACAGACAAATACCTCTTCGAATACTTCTTCGTAGCTTATTGCAAAGCTCATTGCGTGGATTTTCTGAATTGTCTTCTGAAAAAACAGGGCTTTGCTCTGGAGATGAAGGGCTTTTGCTGAGATCCAGTGGCACTTTCGTTGACATGGGGGGTGATGATATTCCAGGGCTGTATGTTGAGGTAGGACTGCTAACAGAAGAAGCAGATAGATCTAATGCTCCTATTCTTGAATTTAATGGAGAATTTAATGATAATTTTCTTGTTCTAACGGGTGAAGATGTCCTAGAGAGAGATAAAGGTGGAGGGGAAGAAAACTTGCGGCAGAGGTGTGGTGACTTTGCATCAGCCATATGTTCTCTATTGTTTTGATTAGTAGCAAAAAACAGCTCCAAAGACCTAGAGAACAAATAAAAAACTCAGAAGTAATTTTACCATGCCAGAACTGCCTTTAAAAAGTACTTTATAAAGAAAATACTATAACCAACATACAATTGGAAACATCCTGGAAAATGAAAAACCCAAGATACAAAATTAATTCCTATAATCTGTGATTTCATTAGATAAGAAATCACCATGTGCTAGCCTAACCTTGCTGGTTAGGATCTAGTTGGTGCTTGTCAAGTATTCTTATCAGCAACAACACAGGTCAGAGAGATTAGAGTAACACATTTATAGGCAGGGCCTGTCTTTGCCAAGAACTTAGTCCAAGATTGCCTATCTGGAGAATAGAATGTCCAAACTATCAAGTACCTGGTTTTTGTTTTTGTTTTTAAAAAAATTGTATGGTAGTAGTTCTGAATACCACGTAGAAAATTTCCAAAACTACAGTTAGTCAATCATTCATGTAGTGACTGTTTGAAGTTACAATGGCACTGAAAAAAGTGACATGCCAAGTTTTCACACTTACAACTCTTGCATGGTCGTGTGATCAAAATTCAAACAATTAATAGCTGGTATGTATTTGTGACAGTTGCAGTGTCCCAGGGTCATGTGATCACAATTTGTAACTTTCCCAGCTGGCTTCTAACAAGCAAAGTCATTGAGGGAAACCAGATTCACTTAACAAGTGCATCTTGCAGGACAAAAGTGATTTTTGTTCTATCAAACCATTAATACATAATGCAGTTTGCAAGAAGACTATTATTACCAATATTTTCATAAA
Source organism: Pantherophis guttatus (assembly GCF_059756535.1). Taxonomy (NCBI): domain Eukaryota; kingdom Metazoa; phylum Chordata; class Lepidosauria; order Squamata; family Colubridae; genus Pantherophis; species Pantherophis guttatus. The sequence continues at coordinate 37,553,482 of NC_142064.1, read as the reverse complement.
AATAATAGTAAAAAATAGAAAACAACTCACCTGACAGGGATGGAGGTGAAAGGCCGTTTGTAAGTATCATATAGCTTTTCCAGTACAACTGTTGCATTGGTAAATATGCGGTAAGTATGTAGGAAAGTATTAAGAAAATCAATACTGAGAAATCTCAAGTCTGTTAATCTTTCCAAAAGGCGTTCAACACTTGCATAACGAATCTGCGGTACTTTGCAGGAGTTCAGAGTTTTGCTGAAACAGATGTCAATGTCATCTTTATGGAGACGGGCATCAGACCTACATAACATTATTTGAAAAACATTACAAAAGTTGCTTTGAAAGTCAGATATCTTTTTTTTTTTTTTTTGGCAGATTGTCTCTGATATGAAGAAACAAGTTCTGCTTATAATATTAAGTAGACACTACTTATAAAATCAAAATCATATTTATGGCCAATGGAATAGTCTCATGGGTTCTCGATGGGCCAAATTTGCAATATGGAGACATGAGCACCAATATGCTTAGGGCATCTCTTGTTTTACCTGAAGCCTTCCAGCCTTCTTGACTTTAAGTTCTTTATTTGAGTCATGGTGGCACAGTGGTTAGAATGCAGTATTGCAGGCTACTTCTGCTAATTGCCAGCTGCTTGCAATTGGGCAGTTTGAATCTCACTGGCTCAAGGTTGAATCAGCCTTCTATCTTTCCGAGGTCAGTAAAATGAGGACCCAGATTGTTAGGGGCAATATGCTAACTCTGTAAACTGCTTAGAGAGAGCTGTAAAGCACTGTGAAGCAGTACATAAGTCTAAGTGCTATTGCTATTATTTGAAGTCCTTTAATTTTGAAAAAAATATATGATGAAAAGAAAAAAATCCTAACCTTTAACATCATTTTTGCTTCCCAAAAAACTACTGGTTTGTAACCCACTGCTTTCTGCAAATATATCTGACTGGCCAAATAAAAACAAAGGTAATATAATTGACATATAACATCCTGGAAGGAGAGCTAATACATGAATATTTTATTACTGGTCATATCTATTTTTCAGGGTTATTTATGAGATCTACATGAAATTTTAGCAGTAAATTGTAAATCTTGGTCCCAGGAAATTCATTTAAAAAGATAGATGATGATGATGATGATGATGATGATGATGATGATGATGATGATAGCTAGATAGATGAAAGAATGATTGACAATATAATGTAACATATTCTCATGAAATGCAGAATTAATACAATTAAATAAAACTTCTAATTTTTATTTAATCTGTATCTGAATTTAAACAAAACTAGACAACCATATGTAACATGAGAACACAATTACACTTACTTGATTATATGTGGCACAGTGACTTTGGAATTTTCTTCAAACACTATTGTCATTAAACCATTGCACCGTATGTTGTCAACACACTAGACAGGTTGATTAAAAAAAACAAATTATAGATTCATTTTTGCTCAATACTATATATCTCAGATCCTACAATTACAGAAAATAAAATTTTATCTGGAACAATTTAGTTAGTAGGAAAGATAGAAGGGATGAACTGCCATATTTTTAACATTTTCAGAATCAAAACTAAACTTTACTATTTAAAGTCCCTGAAGTTGCAAATGAATCAGTGTGCTGCAGAAATTAAAATGTTGGAGCAGTTAAGGAAGACCTACATTCATGTCTATCTTCAACCCCAGAAGTTCATTGGGTGGCTTTGAGGTGAGCTCTATCTCTTGGCCAAACTGGATAAAGCCTAGAATATCATTCCAGTCAATAAGCAAATGAATGAATAATATTTGGTTGTTCTGAATGTACTTCCCATCTCAAAATGTATTGCTCCTGGAAACATTGCAAAACCACAGGTTTTAAATTCCTTTTGCATCAGGTCATTCAATCCCAAGGCACTGAAAACAGCAGTTCCCGATTACTGGAAACAATTGATGCCTTGAAGCCTCTGAAATAACAATCTTCCATAGTCATAAGATTAAGTTTCAAAAAGTGACAGTCTGCTGCTAAGGATCTTTCCAGGAGCTGTTGTCAACTGGGCAGGCTCATAATAGATTTGGGAATTAATCAGTTCACTCTTCTGTCTTTCACAGTTTCTGGATTCTATCCACCACTATTTCCATTAACTGCTCTGAGACAATATAATTTGCAGATAAAAATATGAAGGCAACTGGTGGAACTGCTCGAGAGTGTGAGAAAGCCGTGTGAGGTACTGAACCAAGCTAATACAGTTTTATTTCAATATTAATCTTTCAGGTCTTTATTTCTAGGGTGGATTACGATCAAATTCAAATTGTAGCCAAAAATGAGGCCACTACACTTGAGCCTGGCCCACCTTCCTCCATCTTAATAATCATCCAGGGTGTGTCAAGTCTTAGGCCTGGGAAATAGGCCTGGCCTCAACAACTCATCTGGTACTGTCTTTCATACATACATAATTGACCAATAATATTTTGGTTACAAATGTTCATTTTGCTATTTTTTAACTTTAAATATTTGTAATCTTTTCCAACGGTGGTTTTACAGGAATATTGAATATTTCCTAATAAATGTATTAATACATTTGAAATGTGTTTAAAATATGAAAGTTTGCCAGTCTCTTTTTAAATAGAGTCTTGCAAAAATACTCTTTCTGATCTATTCAAACATACTATGCTTGTGGAAGCAGTTGTATAGATTGGCTTAATACAATGCTATGAATCAATTGGAGTTTATACAGAACCATTTGAAAGATGATTCATTAAGGCATCAAATCCAAAATCTAATAGTAGTACAGCAAAAGATAACAGGTGCCAGCAGAGGCCCAGGTTGGGCTGGAGAGTCAATGAAAGAGTGGGAGGGAATCTTCTGGGAAGCTTAGATTGATGGGACATTGGATTGCACAGAAATGTTGCTGGGGAAGAAGCATGCAGCATGGCATTGTGTCCTTTGTCAGTTAGATCAACACACAGAAGTTGGTGTCTGGTGATACCCGTCTGAATTTAACTTTGTGGTGGCTGGACAAGGCTCAGCTTTAACTGAGTCCCCAACAGAATTGAGTTTCTGCTTCTCTGGAACCAGCTTTGGACGCTCTGTATGGACAGGATGTGAGAGTGACCTGGAACTTTGGATTGCTTTTGGGGAGTGGAACATGAAGGGGTACCCTAAAGAAGGGAGTGATGAAAGAATGTTCCATTGAGAGGATGAGAAGACCTAGCCATGAGTAACTGAGAGCTCTCAGGGGGTTCTGTGATGCTTTTCTGGATATGCATATTTTATTGTTTTAACTTTCTTAATACAAAAAACAGTCAAATGGAGTCAGGCATTTTTTAACTCTATAAAATAAATAAATAATATTTTTCTGCTATTGTTTCTAATACAATAAAATAGTTGGGAGGAAACAGTCAACTTTATTTTGTTTCTGCAAATTTAGCATGCAGAAAGTAAACAAGGACATATACAGTAACCATGTGGCCTCAAAAAGCTTTGCCCTTTAATTTAAGTCCCATTAAATAATGACAGGCAAAATTAAATCTGCAATTAAATGTTTAAATGCATAATATACCAATTAGCTGCAATTGTAATCATATTACCAGTGCACAGAGAAAAAAAAATGAATGCTACTTTGTTGGTTTTTCCTTTACTATCAGATAAACTCGGATTAACTGAGCTGATCTGCAGCAATTAGTGTAAATTTTGCAACTGTAACTATAAAAAATATTGTTTTTGTAGCAGCACCATGAAATATATATTGGCAGATATGTGAGTATAATCTGTATTACATTATGAACTATTTCTGTACTCCAGTTCTTGGCACTTCTGTACAAAATCTTCTATACTATTTAAAACATATATAAACATATATGGCATCTAGTGCAGTATAACCTTGCATAGTGACTCTTCCAAACTACTGTCCCATTCTCTTATTTTCATTGCCAAAACTTATTTATTTTTAACTATTTTACAATTAACACAATGGATCCAAGCAATCAAAAACATAAACCTGGTACAGTTGTAACATGAGATCAGAAATAAAAGCCATTCCAGAATATCCAGATTTGGCCACTTTCAATTCTCTTTAATCTTAAATTCAATTTTCCTTGAAAACTTTTTCTGTGTGCAGGAACAGTTCCATGCAGGTGAAAATGTGCAGATACAATAGATTTTTAAAGAATTCTGGAAAAGGAAAGTAATGACATCTGCATGCAATGTGCATAAAGACTAAAGACAGCTTTTTCCAACCTGGTACCCTTCCAACTGAATTGTCAGTCAGCACAGCGGTTCACAGTTCTAATGTATCTAAATGGAGCTTTACGTTGTAAAAGGCTGGGCTAAGCTATTAAATAAAATGAAAAAGATCTTTGTGTGAAAATAGTCCATAGGAAAATTGGAACTTATTTTTTTCATGGCATTTAGAAACCAACTACTGAAACTTAAGAAAATTTTATTTTATCACCTGCTCCTTTAAAAAAAAAAATCTTAAAATTCTTAGGCTGGGAAACAGTAGCAGGCCCAAAGTCACTTGGCTTCACAGCTGAATAACTATTTAAATGAAGGCTTTACCACTCTAAGCACAAGACACCAGCTGCTATGTCAGTGGGAGTGTGGAGACCTAGTGGGGGTGCAGTGGCCTAGTGGGTAAGACATGCAGCTTGTTGACTGAAGGTTGGCAGTTCGAGACCCAAGTACCACGGGATGAGCTCCCAGCTGCTGCCAACCTAGCAGTTCGAAAGCATGCAAATGCAATTGATAAATAGGTATCACTTTGGTGAAAAGTTAACAGTGTTCTGTTTGCTTCGGTGTATAGTCATGCCGGCCACATGACCACGGAAGTGTCTTTGGACAATGGTGGCTCCTTTGGCTAGGAAACGGAGATAAGCACCACCCCCTAGAGTTACACATGACTGGACAGGGGAAACATCTACTTTTACCTGCTATGTCAGCATGCCACTCATTCACCAACACTGTATTCAAAGCAATATTCTGTTAATAATTCATACATTTTATAATGAGCTCCAAGACAACATTAATGTGCTGAATGAATTACGTAGTATTCCTCCCCCTCAAATTGCTTACCTGACTAATGTCACTGGTCCATGCTGCCTTTTCCTGCCGCGAAGGAGCTAAAAGGACCACCGTAAATGGAGGTGCACCTGCAGGATCTACCACAATCTTGAAGTCAAGGTGCCCAAATACTTGCCCAGAACCTTTTGCTTCATGATTGAAAGAGAAACAGAATTGGGCAGTTACAGGTTGAAATGTAGAATCTAGATTACATCACAGTGCAGAGACAACTACTTTCCATTGTGATGCGTAGTTACGGTCAAAATTTAAAGTACAAATTTAGTATCTTTGACCAGTGATATTTTTAAACATTACAGACTCGTGCAAATGTAAAATATTTTTGACTCACAGAATTTATAATTAAGCAAATGAGAAATTATATTATGTGTTCCAGTTAAAACCTATTCACTTGAGGTGTGTGTGTGTGTGTGTGTGTGTGTGTATATATATATGATTCTGTTATGACAATATAGCATTGACTTTTAATTGGCAAGACACCTAATTCAGAGCCTACTCTGTGTTAATAGTAGAAAAAACAAAACAGAGGTACAAACTGAGTAATAATTTTTATGCCAGCATTATTATTTCTAAACCTTTTTAAAATTAAGATAAAAGTACAGAATATTCCTTTCTAAGTAATTATTTTTAAAATGTAAGATTTGGCAAGGTGTTTGAGATTCCTTCCATGAAGTAAAGTCATATAGCAGGTCCTAGAAAATGTGCCTTCTCTGTCACAGTATTACTGCCTGCCCTGGTGGCACAGTGGTTTCAATGCAGTATTGCAGGCTAACTCTGCACACAGCCTGGAATTCAATCCTGACAGGCCTCCATCCTTCCAAGATCAATAAAATGAGAACCCAGATTGTTGGATGCAATTTGTTTACATTATAAAGCTTCCAGAGGGTGCTGTAAAGCACTATGGGCCAGTATATAAGCCCAAGTGCTATTGCTATTGCTATTTTCTAACCACAAGATCCCCAACCCTGTTGACTTTACATAATGTATTCAAAGTCTGATTTTTGCCTTGGGGGGGAGAGGTTAGACTAGTATATTGGATGATTCCATCCTGAAATGACTTAGTTGGAATAAGTTGCTGTTTAGCATTTGTTATCCTAAATTCTATTGCTTTGTGTGCTTTGTTATGGGTTGTTCTGCTTTTAATCAGAACAAACAGCCCAACAAACAGTAAACAGTCCAAAATTTATTTATTTATTTATTAAACAAATGTATATGGCCATCCAAAACACACATGGTGACCCTGAGTGGCATATAACAATAAAAAGCCACAATTGAAAACCCCCAAGCCTCTCCAACTCCTCATATGTATAGAGCTAGACAAGTAGAGACAGATTTCTTGGCATGATTTTGGAGATGGCTTGCCATTTCCCGTCTGTCTATGACTGAGAAACAGCGACTGGCTAAAGTCACCTGGCTGGCTTTATGCTTAAGGCATGACTAGAATTCAGAGTCTCTCAGTTTCTTCTCTGGTATAATGATAAATAAATCAACACATATATACGTACATCTTTTATTTCTTGAATTAGAATTTTTATTAGTAACTCTCTGTGTCTATACTATATTTCATTAAGCAAATAAAATGCTATTTTTTAAAGAAAATTTTACAATTCCATAAAACAATTTGATAGAACTTACATTCATCATCATTCATCTCAGTTTCCTCAAATAGTGTGCATTCTATTAATGAAAGGACACCTCCGGCCTAGAGACATAAATTGCATTTTTTTTTCAGAAATCTATTTCACCATTCTTCAGTCTAAAAGTATATGAAATTATATAACAGAAGGTACAATCCATGAATACAAACCTAAAGTAAACCTCATTCAACATACAGTATTTTTCGGAGTATAAGACGCTTCAGACTATAAAACGCACCTACCTTTTTTAGTGAGGAAAACAAGAAAAAGAAATCTCTGCCTCTGACTCCCAGCAATTTTGCCTCCTTGCAGCAAACAGCAAACAGCCTACTTTACTTTCATTTTCTTTTTCAGCATAGCTTGATTAGCACAAGGAAAAAAAAATCTGCTCCCAGCAATTTACCTCCTTGCAGCAAGCAGCAGAGGCCCGCACTGCAACAGGCAATGGCAATCCCTGCAGCCTGAGACAGCTGAGAGTCGGGAGGCCAATCCAACGGATAATCAACTTGTGCTAATTAGGCTGTGCTGAAGCTGAAATGGGCTGTTTCTTCGTGCTGCTTGGTGTAAGGAGGTAAATTGCTGGGAGGCAGAGGCCAAAGGGTGGGGGCCAGTGGATGGGCAGGGCTACATTTGGTATATAAGATGCACCCAAATTTTCACCCCCTTTTGGGGGGGAGGAAGGTGCGTCTTATACTCCGGAAAATATGGTACTTGGACAAGCATCCTCTGTGTGTGCATGTGTGTGTGAGAGAGATGGGGGGAAGCCTTCAAGTCAGTCTCAACTCCTGATAACTTACTGGATAAGTCCCTGCACTCTTCCTAGCAACGTTTTGAGAAACAGTTTGCCACTGCTTTCTTCCTAGGTCTCAGAGAGATGAAATGGACCAAAGTTATTGGCTTCATACATAAAGGTGGACTAGACAGGATGATTCTATATTGTACATGGTATAATGCATTATTCCAATAACTAGATGAGTGTCAGCACTTCAAGCTGCATTTACTCTAGTGCTGACATAAGAAGGAGTTCAAAGACTTTGTTTGAAATGCAATTTATTTGAGACGACCTCGAAGCCCGACAATGAGTTTCTTAAATTAAATACAGAGGACATTAATATTTCTAGCAAAGAATGTGGAAATGCATAACCTCCTTTTTCCAATTAAAACAATTCTGTTATCCCAGTTCAACTGAAAATAATTTTACCGATAAGATTAATAACATGAAGCACTCAACTGCAGTATTTCAATACAGCAGAAGCAATATTTTGACAAAATAAGCAATATATTTAAATAGGAAATTAGAACATATCTATTTTTTAATATCTGAATATATTACTATTGTAATTCCAGAAATATTCTGTAATATACAGCTGTACTAGAAATTCTGTATTATATTTAAATGTTCCATAAAATAATTGAAAAAAAAAACTTGTCATAACCAGAATGATGTCAGGCCCAGCCCTGGTGCAGAAAAATCCAATGGAGTCCAATCCTTTATTTGCTTACACCCAATGGACAGAATTTGCCAAGGTATAAAAGCTATCACTCTCTACCTGAATAAATATATACTGAGAGGATAGGGTATGGCAGTCTCTTAATGTGGGCTTCTCTCTGATGGAATATACTGCCTCCTTCCTTGGAAAGCTCTGTGCTGCCAACTCTCCCTCCACTGCTTCTCCATGTGTTCAATCCATCACAAATAATTAAAATACAAAATGTAATATTAAAAGCAAAAAGGTGGTCAGAGAAAATCATTGAGGGAACAAGCAGAATTTCAGTGCCAGGTGGTAATTTCGAATGGTTCTGCTGGAGGATATTTAGCTTAGGAAGGCAGAGATGTAGAAATGCATGAAAATCCATCTGATTCTTTAGAAAATGTTAATTATTTTCTGAACTATACATTCAGTTTATAATATTTATTTTAAAAACAATTAAAATAAATGAATTTTGGTCTTAGAATTATACAGATAAAACAAACCATCATATACAAATACAAAAAGTCCCCTTAAACATGTTAATATTATAACTGGATGCTCTGATTGCCTGGCAGGCAATAGTGTAGTCTTCCTTTTGCAAAGATTTATATTATTTTACTGCAATTAATCGGAACAGACATATATTTTACTATATGTTCTACAATTCACTATTCTAGTCATAGTTTTTTTTACAAAAATATGTACCTTAAGTAGATGCAACTTTCCTCCAGAGCTCCTTGTACAAATTAAAAAGTGCTTTGTAAATAGAAAACATTGCCTTTCTCCTTCTTTTTTCAAAGACAATGATCCCAGGCGAACTTTACTAAGTTTTCCTCTCTCAACTGATGGGACTTGAATAAGAGTTCCTAGTAAGTAGAAAAGCAAATAGTACTCTGTAAACATATAATGCACATAAATAATTCTTATTCTTTATGGTTTACAATAAATTTAGTGTCATATATTTGTAGCCACCTAAATAACAAATTTAGATGACCGTCTAAATCAGGGCTGTCAAACTCATGTCATCACGGCGGCATCACGTGATGTATCAGGACTTTTTTCCCCGTTCGCTAAACCAGGTGTTGGTGTGGCCAGTGCGTGACGCAGCCAGCCTGTGGTCACACAAGATTGTAATATATTCATTATACATAACCATAACATGAAACCCAAGGTCCAGTAAAAAAACTTACCTTGTCCTTTACTGAGGACAATGTTTTCTTATAACATATAGAGCTCATTTACCAAACAATGGCAGGACAAAAAACATAATACACCCTCCTCTAAGCATCCTCAACCAACTAATAGTGGTTGAGTATTCTGAAAGTTGTAATGCCAATGTATTTGGAGAGCAGCATATTAAAAGAGTGCTAACAGTGTGTAACTAATTAATATATATTTTTAAAAAATTTCTAAAAGGTTTTTAAGTCACAAGTTTAACCAGCAATAGAAGCAAAAGCAGAACAGAAGAGAAAAAAGTCTGGATTTGCAAATAGAAGTTTACCAATGTGATCTGGATTTCATTCTTCAATATTTAAGTATATATTGTAAGGTTAGGGTATAGGATTGTGCATATAATTGGATACACACTTACTAGTCCTTTCCTTAATTCTGTATTACACTGCATTTTTCTATTTTCAGAGTTCATTGGTTTCTGCCACATACTCTACTGCCTGGAAATAGTTGCATTCTGGTTTTATAATTGTGTTACATAATTTGTATTATATTTATTTTGTAAACTGATACATTTTATATTTAAACATGAAACAAACTTAAATAATATAAAGAGGATGGATGGCTAAAGAAATATAAACATTAATCCCAATTTATTGTCACAATGCTATAAAAAGGGTAATTTGGTTATGTGCCAAAACAGATTTATTCCAGGCATTATGCAAACTTCAGGATTAACTGATAATTAAAACCCAAGCCTCCCAATCTAAGACCATATCCACTATATCACTGTGTTCACATCCTGAATCAAGGGTCTTCAAAATGTGGTTTGCTTGGATTTAGAGATATACCCATTTCATGGATTATTCTAACAGATAAACAAGGCTATTATTATGTGTTCAACAAACCAAAAATAAAAAACATAACTTATGTTATTGCAAACCTATCTCTAAAGTATTAAATAGATGGAAAGATATAATCCTTATGTGAGATTAAATGAAAACACTATTAAAATATACCTGAGATAAAGTTCAATTACATACTTAACATATTCATTCATTGAAATGTAAATTCCATTGAAGTTTGTAGCCCTTTCATCCAAGTTAATTAGGTTTTTAAATATACAAAGCAAACAAAAACTTGAATCACGAGTATTGTAAGATTTACTTTTTTTTTAAGTGGCTGTGAGAATATAATATTGGTGATTTTTCTGGGTAACAACATAGAATTCTAAAAATATAAGTCAATGTGAATAATACAATACACTAAATGCAATTTTGCTATACTATAGTTTATTGAATTTCATATTTTCAGCCAAATAAATCAAACTCAGCCAAGACAATACACATCTTTGTGGCATCTATTTAAACAAGATGCTGGATCCTGATAAATGCATTCATATGAAGCCAATTACTAAAATATTTTAATATGGACACCAACCCTGTAATGTAAAAATATGTTCTTTCTATACAATAGGTCACAATTTGCAAGAAACAAACAGATCTTTTAGAGAAGATTCAGTGTAACAATTCAGAAAAATTCAGAGGAATAGATCCCACAAAATCTTTTTCATGAACCACTTTTAAATGAGGTCCTTAATGAACCTTGACTCCAAATAAACATAGTTTGATATTTTCTAAGTTATTGTGTTTATGTGTGAGAGAGAAAGAGCAGAAAGGGAAAATGACAAAGATTACCAGTATAATTTAATAGTTAATGTACTGGACTAGCAGTGGGGAGATCCAAATTCCAATTTTCCCTTAGTCACAGAAACCACCTGGGGGAGTTTGTGTCAGCCACCCTCTCAGCCCCAGACAAGGAAGTCAAAAAAATCTATTTACCAACACACACTTGAGAATGTAGTAGATTCTAGTCCATAATTTTTAATGAAGAAATCTTCCTGCTCTGGATTGATTTGGGATTACAACAATAATAATTATAATATAGTGTGTGTAAATGCATAGGCACAAAAGTAAATAGACAGTGAGCACATATTAATATACTATAATATAATATAATAAACACACAGCATTAAGAGTAATATGTATTAGCATAGCTCTATAAGGGTTACCCACGATTAGTGATTTAATATTAATAAAATTCAATTGCCTTTTTGTAGTCTATGTACAATAGAGCATTTTTAGCTTTAAATATTTCAAGCATAATCCCCTCACAAACTTAAAAAAGATCAATAAACTTATTTAATTCCATGCTATCAGAAATATTTCCCATGAACACAGTTATCCAAAATTGAGTAGATATAGATCTGATAAGGATGTTTTCTGATAAAACCCTGGAAATATATTAAAAATAATGACAATGAATCATGTACTTCATCCATGCAGTGATGTTGACAGACTCTACTTACCAAAGAAAACAAGTGGGCATGGAATGTTGCAAGTACATCAGGTAGTTGAAGAAGAAAAAAGAACATTGGAAGAATATCTGAAGGATAGCGAAAAAGATGCACTGAAGCTAGTATACCAAGAAGGCCTACTGAGTATGGTAGAAACCAAACTGGTCTACAAGAAAGACCAAATGAAGAACAGAAAAGAAGCATGGAAGACAAAGCATTATATGGCCAGTATATTAAAAAAAAATAAGCAGGAGAAACAGATAATAACAAAACCCTGGCAATGGCTAAGAGCAGGAAAGTTGAATAAAGAGACAAAGGAGTTAATTCTGGATGCACAAGACCAAGTCTTAAGAACAAATGCATACAAAACTAGAATTGAGAAGACAGTAACAGACAGCAAGTGACGCCTTTACAAAGAAACTGAAGAAACAATGGATCACCTGGTTAGCTGCTTCAAGAAGATTGTCCAGGTTGACTACAAACAACAGCATGACAAAGTAGCAACAATGGTACACTGGAAGATTTGCAAGAAATACCACTTGCCTGCAAGAAAGAACTGGCAGCACCATAAAATATCGAAAGTAATAGAAGATAAAGAAAATAAAGTGTTCTGGGACTTTAGAATTCAGACAAACAAGCACTAGCCAAATAACAGCCCAGACTTAACAAGGGTCTATAAGAAAGGCAAAAAAAGTCTGGATAGTGGATGTGGCAATACCTGGAGATAGCAGAATAGAAGAGAAAGAATTGGAGGGGGAAAAAACAAAATACAAACATATGCAAATAGAAATAGAATGACTATGGCAAAAAAAATAGAGAAAAGGTAGAAATAGTAGTAGTATGTGCCTTGGATGCAATCCTAAAACAAATGGAGCACCACTTAAACACCATCAGCACTGACAAATTCACGATCAGTCAATTGCAAAATGCAGCTTTACTTGGAACAGTTTATATCCTGTGATGATATCTGTAATGTCATCAAACATCCATATCTGCCTATTCCAGATTCCCTGGAAGGACCCAATAGGCCAGGGGTGTCAAACTCAAGGCCGGATCTGGCCCGCAGGGTGCTTAGATCTGGCCTGTGGGGCTGGCCTAGAAATATCAAAACGGGCCACAGGGGTGCCTCCCACGGCCCATTTTTGGCTAGAAGAGTGCTGCAGGAGGCCATGGAGGCTGAAAATGTGCCATGGTGGGACCATGCAAGGCCCCCGCAGCCCATTTTCAGCTGCCAGAGGCACCACAGGCCGATCCTTTGATATTTCCAGGCTGGCCCCATGGGCAGGAGGCAGAGTGCTGTAGGAGGCAGAGGCACCCCGCGGCACATTTTGGTTGGCAGAGTGCTGCAGGAGGCAACACCTTCTTCACCTTCTCTTTAGCAGCATCTGCCAACTAGAACTAGATACCCTCTAAGATCTGGATGGCTGTTGTTCAGAAGAGCCAAAAACATCTGGCTCTTCACCCAGGTCTTTGATGAGTGAGAGTGAGCCCCCTCGTATCACTGAATTTGTCATCTTTTATCTTAATCTTTTACCAGGGATTGATTTAATTTTTTTATTGTTGTGAGCCACCTGGAATCATTGAGAATTGGGTGGTATATCAGTTTATAAATTATTACTAATATTAAGTCCTCCTCTGGGGCTGTGTCAGAGGTAGTAACAGAGGTATGATAGACTGTTGGACAGACAGTTTTTGGAGAGAAATTGTCTGTTCATTTATGCTCTGCTCCTGTAGAAAAGAGTCAATCTCCACAGCAATTGGGAACTTTACATGTCTTTAATCTCTACATTATGGAATTGAGACTATTTGTGCCAGAAAGTAAATCTCCCTTTTTCTGGAATAGCTGCTTTGAATGCAAAGGGGAAAAAATGAATCTTGAGCCTGTGCCAAACGCCCACCATGGCCACGCCCACCCCAACCATGCCCACCATGGCCACACCCACACCCAGCTACACCCCACCCCACCACTGGCTCTCTGAGATCAAACACTACCCTGATGTGGCCCTCAATGAAATCAAGTTTGACACCACTGCAATAAGCGAACAAAAATACCACATCCAGTCTGAAGATCTGGCTGCCTATGTGATGAATCATATATTGTTTGAACATATATGGGCACAAACGTAAACTGTCAGTGAACACATATTACTACACCAAAATATAATATGATTAATACACAGCATTAAGAGTCATAGATATTCTATGATTACCCATAATTAGTGGTTTAACATTAATAAAATTCACTTGCCTTTTTGTAATCTACATACAAAATGTTTTTTTTAGTTTTGAATATTTCAAGCATAATCCCCTTACAAACAAAAAAGATCAAGAGGTTATCAATACACTTATTGAATTCCATAATCAGAAATATTTCCCAAGAATGCAGTCTTCCAAAACTAAGTAGGTATACATACATACGATAAGGATGCTTTGTAATAAAACCTTGAAAGTTTTTTAAAGTAATTTATATAGACCACTGACAAATACTAAAAAACTCTGCCAACGTGCCACAGGAAAATCTTGAAAATATGACAAGATAAAGCCTACAAACTGGCATTTAATTAGAATTATTTTATTTATATTATTCATCTTGTAGAAAAAGTTCCTTTTCCATACTTCATAAGTGAAAGTCCTCATCATAAAAATATTAAGTATGTGAATGAATTCTAATACTAAAATATTTTTATATTTATACCAGTGCCCTGACTCAAACTTTTCTGTTTCATAGCTATTTCATTTTCAAATCATGGACAGAAAATACAAGGAAAACACCGATGTGAAGAAATTACTTTAATATTAATATTTAGAAGTTGCCACCAATAGCCTCCCACCGGCCAATACGCTCACACAGAGTGGGCCTCCTCAGGGTGCCGTCCGCCAGACAATGTCGGCTGGCGACCCCCAGGGGGAGAGCCTTCTCTGTGGCGGCGCCCACCCTCTGGAACAACCTCCCCCCAGAGATACGTACAATAACAGACCTCCGGATTTTTCGTCGGGCCCTGAAAACCTATTTATTTCAACTAGCTGGGCTGGCTTGAGTTAAATTTTAAATTGATTTTAAATTGGGTTGTTTTAATTTACGGCCAAAATATTTAATTATTTTAAACTGTTTTTAAATTTTGTATGTCCTGTTTTTTACTTTGGCTGTTCACCGCCCTGAGTCCTATTTGGAGAAGGGCGGTATAGAAATTGAAACAAACAAACAAACAAACAAACAAACAAATAAATAAATAAATAAATAAATAAATATGGATGGAAACAGGATTATTTAAAACACTGGCACCTTGGCAACATCAAATTTT